>NC_064615.1:1098211167-1098521167 GCF_023898315.1 Schistocerca nitens | reverse complement strand
CAAGTGAGCCCTGGAGATTTAAAATAGCACACATGTATTACAATCGCAGCGTAACTGTGAAAGTTGAGCTTCGTTCTTGAGTTGTGATCAGTACATATGGGTAAGCTTCGTGTTGTCTGTATTTTGTTTACGACTGTTAGCAACCTCGGAGATATCGATATATCAATAGTTCTTCAAAACAAGATCGATATATATCGGCAATATTTAAATTATCCGTATTTCGATTACTCGGCATTTTATGTTGGATATCGGAAGCGTTATTTTTATTGTCTATCTTCTCTTAATTCATAGGCATTATAGCTCTCATCAGCAGATTTATTGCCCGTTTCAACTACTACCAATCTTTGCAATCTGACAGTAAATATGTTACAGTGGACTTAATTTAATTTCATAATCAGTAATACAAATGAACACCAGATTTGAATATAAATGTATCCACACCGCATATTTTTGAAAGTTTGTTAGTTCTGTGTGTAATTTCTACCATTGCAAACGATAGGTATAAGTCTCAAAATACACACATTAGGTGACAGCACTGCATGAGAATGGTGTGAATTATTACTTCCTGCTCGCAACTATGAGGCAACCGCCTGATTGCCTGGATCAAGAAAAGATAGACGCGCTGTAAAAGTAACGTACACTCGGAACAAAAATCATACTCATTACAGCACTGTTGTTTAATGGGAAATGGACTTTGTTGTCTGGAATGTTTAGTCGTCATTTCACATCTGTCTTGTCAGAAATTGTTCAGAAATACTTAATACGCCAAGCATCTTATGTTTCGTCCAAAAGAGCGACTCCCTTAGTAAACTTGGTTGTGCTAGATAACGGAAGCAGACTGAGTGGCGAACATATTAAACAGAGAGTCCTGTTAGTGTCTATCGGTGATGATTATAGGTTTCATTAATTACTTTTTAGCAAATAAGTGATTTTATAGTACATTGTGTGTCTTTTATTAGTTAATGTTGGATATCATTTCTGCTACTTCAACCAGTTTTTTAATTCTTCTAAATATTGAAAATATCGACCGATTTATCTAAATAATGGTATATTTGTCTCGATAATACCGATATCTTTCTGTAATATTGATGCAATGTATATCGACGTATTTAGGAATATGCCCATCCCTAGCTCACGCTGTGTTCCGCTGTCAGTGTGACCTGCACTCAAAGACGCAACGCTTATGGTGTCTGTGGACTCCATGGAAGGCAATAATTTCGTAACCTGCATCATTACGGCCGTGAGAAAAGGGTCATCATTTCACACCTGCAACAAAGACATCGTCTATAGAGTAGAAACACATCACCTCGCCTCTGTGGAAGAAATGCAAGGTTGTGCCATCAGCAAAGAGGAGCTTTGTACAGATACATTCTTTATACAGGTAGTTTATGACAAAGGACTCAGCCGTTAATGGCGATTCGTATTCTGCAACACTGACATCGTTGCGCAACGGCATAAAGTAGGAGAGGTGTGGAAAATTAAGCAAGGCATTGTTCACGTGCACGACATCCGACGCACCACACGGCGTGCACAACACAAGATTTGCTTCAATGTGTTCGATCATGTACTGTGTGATTTACATCTTTTCCGAAAGCTGAAAGAACGTCTAGCAAAAAGACATTGTCCGACGATGACGACGTCCACACAGCGGTTGTCGAATAGTTACGTGATCAAGGAGCGGAATTCTATCGTCCAGGAATTAAACGATTGCTACAACGTTCCGACCGCTGTTTACAGTGTGTTGGTGAGTATGTGGAAAAATAGTGACATGCATCTGCGTCATTTTGAAGATTAGTGCAGCATTCTGTAAAAGTTACTACGTCAGCCACAAGAATATGCACCTTACATTTTGAAGTCCCCTCGTAACTTCCGTTGGTGACTTACATTTTTTTGCGATGGAAGTTCTCAAAGTTCTCGGTCTGATATAGAAATGGCTCGAACGTCGCTATAATATTGTGGTCATTGGAAACTACGATTCTACAGGTGGTGCACAGTGAAGTTTCTGACACGAAAATTTGGTTATTTGTTTGTGGCGATCGTGTGATCAATCAGAAATTTGGAAATTTGTGGTAAGTTCCTGTCAGACCAAACTGCTGAGGTCATCGGCCCCTAGGCTTACAAACTACTTAATCTAACTTACGCTAAGGACAACTCACACACACACACACACACACACACACACACACATACATACATACATACATACATACACGCGCGCGCCTTAGATCACGCGGCAGTCAATCAGATGCAAAGATTTTCCTGAAAAGTGAATCTTACTGAATTGCGAGGTACAATAAAGTTCACGTCTGGCCATTAGAATTACAACACCTAAAAGCAACCAGCAACGAACGCCAATTTGGCTTGAAGGCTACTGCATGCTTGCATACGAAAGTGGTCAACATTTCAGTGCAACCACACAAAGAAAGTAGGAATAACCCCACCTAAATTCTGTATGTAAGGAAGAAAGAATAGGAGCGGGGTGGGGGTGGGGGGGGGAGGGCAGAGAGAGAGAGAGAGAGAGAGAGAGAGAGAGAGAGAGAGAGAGAGAGAGAGAGAGGGGGGGGGGGCTTAGAAAAGAAATCATAACTTTTTAAAAATATGCCGTCTAACTACATTTTCTGCCCGTTTCATTATCACAGCTTCGTTCCACAGAATTCGGATGTTTAATTTCCGGCTGAATCAGCCCTGATACCATCTTCAGCGCTCCCTCATCACAGAAAATAGAGAAGAAGGTTTAGGAGGCAGTAGCAAGGAGAGTGCTGTGGTTAGCTATTGTTCATGAGATATGTGATGAACCGAAGCAGTCTTCAGGGGACTTTGTCGATAATCACGTTTCGAAGTTGTTACCTACGCTTTGTTTTTTCTTTTGGCGTCATAAGATACTTCACCAGCCAATGAATTACGCCAAATTTCGTCGACTCGCAAGTAACATCCAAACAACAGACAGCATCCGTGATTGCTACTATATCGTTCCCTTTGCATCATTCATCAGGTCCCTACTCCCAGGTTACACAAGATCATGTGTTTCACGCTAAATGGCTGACTACATATTTACCAATGAAAGTTTCTCAGAGATACCTGAATATATTTGACGTCCCAGAGTACGTGAAAATACTTTTCTAATAACGAAGAGTTTTTATTGCAATACGATTCCGTCCTCAAAACTAAGCAAAATTTCTTCGAAATTTGTACTCGACACTTCTTATAGGCGTCAAATAATCACTAAATTCTTACGCTGATTATTCAAGGTTAATGAAAGGGATGTTGGTGTCCCGCAAGGATCTATGTGACAATGATAACAATAGTAAAGAGTCAAAATTTGACTCGATAACTGAAATATACTTGGGAAATTATAATGTCCATGAAAGATTTTAAAAAATCGTTGGGGTAAGTGGCTAAACGTAACTAACAAATGATACAATACGTGAAAGACCCTCTCTGAAAGTTGTTTTTTAACATATTACTCGCACGTTAGTTTGGAAAACCGCCAATAGGGGCGCCACCGATCGTAGTTGCTGAAAATGGCGGAAAACCAGTCAGAGAGAGCATTTTGTTTCCTAGATTTTGCACATTACCAGTCGGTAGCCAGTGTGCAAAGAGCATTCCGTAGCAAGTTTCAGAAGACGCTACGACTTTGCATCAGCATAGTGAAATGGTACAAGAGATTCGAGGAGTATGGTTGTCTGTGCAATGCAAAATGTTGAGGCCTAGATGTCGTGTCAGAACAGAAAATTGACCGTGTGAGGAACTCGAAATTTGCGAAGTCCCACAAAATGCAGAATTGAATATATCTCGACTAACAGTGTGGGAAACCCTTCGTAAGCGATTTAGAACGAAGCTGTACAAAATGCAGCTTCTTCAGACTATAAGCCGTGACGATAAATTGCGCCGTTGGCAGTTTCGCATTGAAATACAGAAACGTTTTGAAAAGGGCGACTTCACAAGTAAATTAGTCTTCAGTGACGAAGCCGCTTTTCATTTGTTGGGAGACACCAACCGACGCAACTCACGCGTGTGTGGGGACAGAGAATTAACATGCAGCGGTCGAACGCGTTTGGAGTTCCGAGAAGGTTAACGTGCTCTGTGCCGTGTGCAACCATACTCTTCTTGACTGAGAGAACTGTCGATGGTATCGCCTGCCTTGATATGCTGCAGTTGTGGCTCATGCCACAGCTTGAAATTGACAGCGGGAGGCACGAGGTGGCGCCTCCAAGTTCGGCCGCGTGTGTCACTCTGCAATGTCTTTCGGAGATAAGGCTGATAGTTGCGCTATGTTATTGCATATGCATGAATTTAAACTGATAATATAGCCACTTGTGTGTACCGGGCTGAGAAGTTGCCATCGTTGATGTATCGCACGGGATGTGCTCACGAAGTGGGGTCAGATAGTGGCTGTCGCGCGGGTTGACGGTCAGCCGCACAGACGACCGGGGCGCATGCGCATTGGGAAGTGTGGCCTGCCGAGGGCAGGTCGCGCTATCTCCGGAAATTGTGCGGTCCCCGCGGGCTACGGCCGACAGACAGGTAACCGGCTGCCAGCCACACCGGCTGCACCACCGGCGCATGGGGCTGCGGGGGGGTTACAGGTCAGAGGCGTCGTCTCTGCGTGCCAAGGGCGCATCTGCCAACTTGTGCCAATGAATGTAAGACGAGTGCGGAGTATAGCCGCGCACCGTGGTTAAACGTGACTGTTGTTCTGCCGCAGTGAAATGAGCGTTCAGTAAAAGATTGCGCATGTTTAACACCTCGTAAAAAATAAATTTCTATATTATTATTTTTTGTTTATGCGCTGCTAGAGGAGCATTAAAAAAGTGGCGCAACCCATTCATGAAGTGGAGTATCGTGCCGTAATTGGTTTTCGGCATTTAAGAGAAACAAGGCTGCAAAAATCCGTACTGAGCGTAGAAATAGAAAACAGTAGGCACTATCGCATGACACACTGGTTAGGTAGCGCAGTGTTCAGACAAGTCTGTATGGAAAAGGATGTGGGAGATCATCACTCTGTGAATAACAGGCAATCTCTAGAGAAGTAGAAGCCGTTATGTTCGAAGACCGGCATTTTACTGGAAAAAGTAAGAAACAGTCAAGGATTAGTTTTCAACATCGTGGTATCAGACGGATGCCATATTCCTTGACTTCCGGAAAGCGTTTGACTCTGTGTCCCACTGCAGACTCCTAACTAAGGTACGAGCATATGGGATTGGTTCCCAAATATGTGAGTGGCTCGAAGACTTCTTGTAATAGAATCCAGTACGTTGTCCTCGATGGTGAGTGTTCATCGGAGGTGAGGGTATCATCTGGAGTGCCCCTGGGAAGTGTGGTAGGTCCGCTGTTGTTTTCTATCTACATAAATGATCTTTTGGATAGGCTGTTTGCTGATGATGCTGTGGTGTACGGGAAGGTGTCGTCGTTGAGTGACTGTAGGAGGATACAAGATGACTTGGACAGGATTTGTGATTGGTGTAAAGAATGGCAAAAAAAATGGTTCAAATGGCTCTGAGCACTATGGGACTTAACTGCTGAGGTCATCAGTCCCCTAGAACTTAGAACTACTTAAACCTAACTAACCTAAGGACATCACACACATCCATGCCCGAAGCAGGATTCGAACCTGCGACCGTAGCGGTCGCGCGGTTCCAGACTGTAGCGCCTAGAACCTCTCGGCCACACCGGCCGGCAAAGAATGGCAGCTAAATCTAAATATAGATAAATGTAAATTAATGCAGATGAATAGGAAAAAGAATCCCGCTATGTTTGAATACTCCATTAGTAGTGTTGCGCTTGACACAGTCACGTCGATTAAATATTTGGGCGTAACAGTCGTCTTCGGTGCATTGGTAGAATTTTTGGAAAATGTGGTTCATCTGTAAAGGAGACCGCTTATAAAACTCTAATACGACCTATTCTTGAGTACTGCTCGAGCGTTTGGGATCCCTATCAGGTCGGATTGAGGGAGGACACAGAAGCAATTCAGAGGAGGGCTGCTAGATTTGTTACTGGTTGGTTTGATCATCACGCGAGTGTTACGGAAATGCTTCAGGAACTCGGGTGCGGTCTCTGGAGGAAAGGGGGCGTTCTTTTCGTGAATCGCTACTGAGGAAATTTAGAGAACCAGCATTTGAGGCTGACTGCAGTACAATTTTACTGCTGCCAACTTACATTTCACAGAAAGACCAAAAAGATAAGATAAGATAGATTAGGGCTCGTACAGAGGCATATAGGCAGTCATTTTTCCCTCGTTCTGTTTGGGAGTGGAACAGGGAGAGAAGATGCTAGTTGTGGTACGAGGTACCCTCCGCCACGCACCGTATGGTGGATTGCGGAGTACGTATGTAGATGTAGAACATCGTCGCGATATTTTAAGCATGATAATGGTCGCCGCTCTCTGGGCCGCGCGACTAGCGACACCAAATAAAACAAGGTCACCGAACTGAACTAGCAGCGGAAATGTCGCAGCTGTGTCAAGCCAATCCAGATGACTTCTATAGCCTCCTGATCACCATGAACGAGTGCTGGGTGTTTCATTATTAGCCAGTGCCAAAGGGTCAAAGCAAGCCGTGGAAAACTATGGCTTCACCACCACCGAAAAAGATACAATCATTATCGGGCAAGGTGATGCTGAGTGTTACCAACATACCGTGGCAGTTCCAAACAACTCATTATGTTCCTACTTAAGTGATACACCGTCACAGGAGCATACTTCTGAACTCGCTGCAAGCTGTCCGAGGTGGTGTATTCGCTCCACCAAAACGCTCATCTCTTTCATCACCCAAAATGGAGACCTCTAGAAGGTCTCCGCCAAGTCATCCATTGTTGGGGAAAATGTGTTAAATTGAAGGGAGGATCCGTGGAGTAGGACGCCTTCAGAAAGTTTCGTAGTCGCAACTTGATTCGAACAAATCTTAGTGGCTTACTAGCGAGAAAAGATATACTATTGAGTTAAACCTCCCTAGCACTCATAGTGTGGGATGACAGTGTGAAGATATATAAATAGTCGGAAACTAACTATATTAGGATTACTTCCGTAGAGGCATGGGTAGCGTCACTGCCTTCGGTGCGGAAGGACGCGGATGCGATTCCCGGTGCCATCTCTGATTTTTTTTCTGAGTTAAGGAACCCTGGAACGCGATCAACCAGCCTCGTGAGACCGAATGAGGAACTGCTTGGGTAAAGATGCAGCACAACCATCAGGATTCATCTACTGGCAATAGCGGCTGGACGGACTGGCCATCTGATGATCACATTCCCACTATCATGTATTGCTCCTCGTACTGCCTAGTAGACAATCTGACTGCCTAAGGCCCAATCCCTGAGTGGTGTTTACGCCTTACTAACTACTGTACATTAGTGCCTAATCCTAGATTTTCGGGTTTACTGGGCGAACTGATGAAAATCCAGTAGTATACAATTTAGGGGAAAATAATTTGGGTGGTAAGACACGCTCGGCACCGCTAGGATTCGAGACCAGTGTGAAATGTAGAAACAACGAGTACGACCGGCAGAAGTGACGAATCAATTATTTTCGGTGTTTCTAGACTGATTCTCCAACAGAAAGAGGTTCCTACTCAATGGTCTGAAGATGACCACAGTAGTGGTCGAAACCGGTCACCTTGATAAATAAATCGTGATCAAGACTGCTTTTAATAGTAAATATTTATAAGACATCGATCACTGCTGTTCCTGTAATGCATTCAAAAGTAATTCTAGACTGATTGTTGACAGTTCTCACGAACCCTGATAGATTGAGCGTGGACCAATTTTAGGGATAGCTAGACTGATAGACGAAAGTTCGGAAGAGATTTCATTTTTTTTTTTGGGGGGGGGGGGGGGGGGGAGACAGCGGATGCTGTAAAAATAATTGGTAGTGTGAAATTCATAGTATTTCGGATTACTGGGATGGTTAGTGATAGTCGTGGTGGCTATCATTCTAGAGTATACAAGTGGTATGCGTGGAGTAATTTCTATAAAACTCTGTACACATATCACTGTGCTTCGCATTTGAGATCGCCATGTTCTCCCCCCCTCCCCCCCCCCCCCCTCCCCCCTTGCAGCAATATGTTGCTTTTTCAGGTTTAGGTTCAGCCAATCATTTATTTATTCTCTCACCTGGAATGCAAGTTGAAAATGACTTACCTAATCTAGTATTGTGTTAATAATTAAATGAATTTGTTAAAAGTAAGTTGCTTTACGATTTGTTTACTGTGTACAAACAATTAAAATCCCGTAAAAACTAAGTTTTGTTTTTAGTCTATACAAAGATTTCATTTCGTTTTCTCTCTAAGACTGGGATAAATAATTATCCAGGCAGTGACGGATAATCAGCTACTGGTCTATAGTTGACATTGTTGCTTCTCCGTAACACATCTAAGTCTCTTTCAAAAACACATCATATTCGCCATTGACTGTAGAAAACATTTATTTTCACGATTGCAGTTTCGCCCTTATGGCCATTCTTAACTGTTATACTGCAAAAGATTTTACTCCAGAACTTGGCAGGCTTTAAAAACACTCAAAACCAGTACACTTGTCACCGTTGTGCGAGCCTTTTGACACTGTTAACATCCTTAACACAAATCCCAATAAATCACTGTTCTTGTACACTGTTTACATGTGAACTAAGGCAGGTGATGCGAAGATACATTCGCAGGTCGCATTTCCTTTGTTCTTTCTTAATCATATCTGGCCCTCGTTACTGCTGAAATGTTTCGGTGCAATTGACACAAATTTTATAGAGGGATTTTCGCCGAAAGGTAGATTTTTGTAGCATCCACAAAGCACCGTGAGATACACAGTAATTAGTAACGCGCAAGGAAGAATGGGCGGGCGGTAGGGGAAGAGAAATTCGCGACTTTTGATGACTAGCGTTCTCCACGTCGCCTCTCGGGTGCTGCGTGACGTCTTTCGGGTAGTGTTGTCCCTAACACCAGGCAGTGTAGAGAAACTTGCTGCTGCAGTATTGATCTCCAGCCCAGAGCCCCTGAGAATGCGGTGGCGCTGCATTTGTCATGAGTCTCCACGTTGCCGCCCTCTTCCACGGCGCCTGCACGCGACAGCCCCCACACCTACGCGCTACCAACTACTTTGTTCTCCGCCCCCGAAGTCACTCCTCATTCGCGCAGTGAAGTATCTCGTGCGAATACCATTTGCTTTGGCGCCTCTTCATTCGAGCACAATACACACTAGGGGGTTACTTCTACCGAGTGTTTATCCAGACCCAGCAGTTCTCGTAACGGCACATCGTCTCCTTATAAGATGGCCTGCATGCACAGTTTAGTATAGTATATTTTGTCACGATTGCAATTTTTTACATATTTTGAAGGCATTTAAAGGCAACTAGTGGCGAACTGATGCTTTTGGCTACCTGATTAGGAGGTTCTGATATTACCATTAGCAACGCACTGCTCGCGATTGAAAGTGATCCAGGAGCTCTACCAAATAATAATAATAATAATAATAAAACCCGTGGAGGCCCGGGAAAAGACTAGGCCTCCGGTATGTTCTGCCAGTCGTAAAAGGCGACTAGTGAGTAGTTGGTTCAGGACAGAACTAATGAAGCCTCGGACAAGAGCTGTCATGGTCGGGGACGACGCTTGAACCCGATGCCCGTCCACAATGGTAACGACACTGCTAACCACACGGAAAATGATTAAAACCCAAATAGAGGTGTTTTGCAGGATATGCTTCCTGCAACCACGCTAGAAGGAAAACAAAGACAGAGGATGAGATGGTCAGATGAAGTTAACAGACACCTCATGTTCTGTTATTACCAAGCAACAAACTTAGGAACCAACACAACTGGATACAGATCACAAGTATACACAACATTTATTACCAGATACGTAGAATTAAAATTTTTAACAGAACAACGACTAGCTGATCAGATCCGTGTAATAATAAAAAAATAACAGGATACCCCAGTCAGAATTAAAAAACATCAAACAACAAGTACAACGAATACTGCAACAAAATAATGTGCAATCAGAAGAAGAAGAAGAAAATGCAGTAATGGACTCAAACATCCCAGAGCAAACAAACAAAGAACACACATCAATTAACAAATCAGAGGAAAACGAAATCTTAAGACAGCCACCAGAACAAGCACAAATAAAACACGAAGTGACACACGTTACATATAGAAGAAAAATTTCAGCTGACATATATAGAATACAAAGAGACAAATACAGACATTAGATCATTCTTGCATAGACCACCACAGAGCCCACAAGTCGAAACAACAATAACAGCTATTAACACAATCATACACAACAAAATAAATGAAAATACAACTATGGAAGAGTTACAACTATTGGTTTATATAGGAGCACTCACTACACTAAATATACACACTAGGCAGAGATCAGAACCAACCAACACACAGAAGAAACCCACAGTAGACCACCACAGAGCCCACAAGTGGAAACAACAATAACAGCTATTAACACAATCATACACAACAAAATAAATGAAAATACAACTATGGAAGAGTTAAAACTATTGGTTTATATAGGAGCACTCACTACACTAAATATACACACTAGGCAGAGATCATAACCAACCAACACACAGAAGAAACCCACAGTAGACCACCACAGAGCCCACAAGTCGAAACAACAACAGCTATTAACACAATCATACGCAACAAAATAAATGAAAATACAACTATGGAAGAGTTACAACTATTGGTTTATATAGGAGCACTCACTACACTAAATATACACACTAGGCAGAGATCAGAACCAACCAACACACAGAAGAAACCCACAAAACCAGCATGGCAACACAGGCTACAGATCAGAATAGAAAAACTGAGAAAATACATCGGACAGCTAACACAATTTATAAGAAATGAAATATCAGACAAGAAACGATAAAGGTTAGGTAAAATCTCCCAACAAGAAGCGATAGAGCAATTAGATGAAAAGAAGCGGAAATTACAAGTATTGGCCAAACGACTTAGAATATGCAAAAAAAGTGAAAATAGAAGGAAACAAAACCAAACATTCAACACAAACCAAAAGAAATTTTACCAGACAATAGATAACACACTCATTAAAATAGACAATCCACCAAACATAATAGATATGAAACACTTCTGGAGCAACATATGGTCAAACCCGGTACAACATAACAGACATGCACGGTGGATACAAGCAGAAACAGACACATACAAGATGATGCCACAAATGCCTGAAGTGATAATTTTGGAACATGAAGTCAGCCGAGTAATTAATTCCACGCACAATTGGAAAGCCCTTGGAAAAGATAACATAGCAAATTTCTGGCTAAAGAAGTTCACCTCAACACATTCACATCTAACTAAATTATTTAACAGTTACATTACAGGCCCATACACATTCCCTGATACACTTACACAAGGAATAACTTACGTGAAACCTAAAGATGAAGCAGACACAGCAAACCCAGCAAAATATCGCCCCATAACATGCCTACCAACGATACACAAAATACTAACTTCAGTAATTACAAAGAAATTAATGACACATACAACACAGAACAAAATTATCAATGAAGAACAAAAAGGCTGCTGCAAAGGAGCACGAGGATGTAAAGAGCAACTAATAATAGATGCAGAGGTGACATAACAAGCTAAAACTAAACAAAGGTCGCTACACTACGCATAGATTGATTACCAAAAAGCTTTTGATAGTGTACCCCACTCATGGTTACTACAGATATTGGAGATATACAAAGTAGATACTAAATGGATACAGTTCCTAAACATAGTAATGAAAAATTGGAAAACCACACATAATATCCAAACAAATTCAAATAATATCACATCACAGCCAATACAGATTAAGCGTGGAATGTACCAAGGAGACTCATTAAGTCCTTTCTGGTTCTGCCTTGCCCTGAACCCACTGCCCAACTTGCTAAATAATACAACTTCTGGGTATAATATTACTGGAACATACCAACACAAAATTACACATTTGCTATACATGGATGATCTAAAACTACTGGCAGCAACAAATCAACAACTCAACCAATTACTAAAGATAACAGAAGTATTCAGCAATGATATAAAATGGCTTTTGGAACAGACAAATGTAAGAAAAATAGCATAGTCAAGGGAAAACACACTAAACAGGAAGATTACATATTGGATGACCACAGCGACTGCATAGAAGCAATGGAAAAAACATGCCTATAAATATCTAGGATACAGACAAAAATAGGAATAGATAATACAAATATTAAAGAAGAACTAAAAGAAAAATATATACAAAGACTAACAAAAATACTGAAAACAGAATTGACAGCAAGAAACAAGACAAAAGCTATAAATACTTACGCTATACCAATATTGACCTACTCATTTGGAGTAGTGAAATGGAGTAACACAGACCTAGAAGCACTCAATACACTTACACGATCACAATGCCACAAATATAGAATACATCACATACATTCAGCAACAGAAAGACTCACATTAAGCAGACAGGAAGGAGGAAGGGGATTTATCGATATAAAAAACCTACATTATGGACAGGTAGACAATTTAAGAAAATTCTTTCTAGAACGAGCAGAAACTAGCAAACTACACAAAGCAATCACTCATATAAATACATTGGCTACACCACTACAATTTCATAACCACCTCTACAACCCTTTAGATCACATAACATCAACAGATATGAAGAAAGTAAATTGGAAAAAGAACACACTACATGGCAAGCACCCGTATCATCTAACACAGCCACACATCGATCAAGACGCATCCAACACAGGGCTAAGAAAAGGCAATATATACAGTGAGACGGAAGGATTCATGATTGCAATACAGGATCAAACAATAAACAGCAGATATTACAGCAAGCATATTATTAAAGATCCCAATACCACAACAGATAAATGCAGACTTTGCAAACAACAAATAGAAACAGTAGATCACATCACAAGCGGATGTACAATACTAGCAAATACAGAATACCCCAGAATACCCCAGAAGAATGTAGCAAAACTAATTAATCAGCAACTTGCCATTCAACATAAAATAATAAAACAACATGTTCCCACATACAAGTATGTACCACAAGATGTACTGGAGAATGATGAATACAAATTATACTGGAACAGAACCATTATAACAGATAAAACACCACCACATAACAAACCTGACATCATACTCACCAATAAAAAGAAGAAATTAACGCAACTAATCGAAATATCCATACCCAATACAACAAATATACATAAGAAAACTGGAGAAAAAATTGAAAAATACATCCAACTGGCTGAGGAAGTCAAGGACATGTGGCATCAGGATAAAGTTGACATTATACCAATTATACTATCAACTACAGGAGTCATACCACACAGTATCCACCAGTACATCAACGTAATACAGCTACATCCAAACATATACACTCCTGGAAATTGAAATAAGAACACCGTGAATTCATTGTCCCAGGAAGGGGAAACTTTATTGACACATTCCTGGGGTCAGATACATCACATGATCACACTGACAGAACCACAGGCACATAGACAGAGGCAACAGAGCTTGCACAATGTCGGTACTAGTACAGTGTATATCCACTTTCGCAGCAATGCAGGCTGCTATTCTCCCATGGAGACGATCGTAGAGATGCTGGATGTAGTCCTGTGGAACGGCTTGCCATGCTATTTCCACCTGGCGCCTCAGTTGGACCAGCGTTCGTGCCGGACGTGCAGACCGCGTGAGACGACGCTTCATCCAGTCCCAAACATGCTCAATGGGGGACAGATCCGGAGATCTTGCTGGCCAGGGTAGTTGACTTACACCTTCTAGAGCACGTTGGGTGGCACGGGATACATGCGGACGTGCATTGTCCTGTTGGAACAGCAAGTTCCCTTGCCGGTCTAGGAATGGTAGAACGATGGGTTCGATGACGGTTTGGATGTACCGTGCAATATTCAGTGTCCCCTCGACGATCACCAGTGGTGTACGGCCAGTGTAGGAGATCGCTCCCCACACCATGATGCCGGGTGTTGGCCCTGTGTGCCTCGGTCGTATGCAGTCCTGATTGTGGCGCTCACCTGCACGGCGCCAAACACGCATACGACCATCATTGGCACCAAGGCAGAAGCGACTCTCATCGCTGAAGACGACACGTCTCCATTCGTCCCTCCATTCACGCCTGTCGCGACACCACTGGAGGCGGGCTGCACGATGTTGGGGCGTGAGCGGAAGACGGCCTAACGGTGTGCGGGACCGTAGCCCAGCTTCATGGAGACGGTTGCGAATGGTCCTCGCCGATACCCCAGGAGCAACAGTGTCCCTAATTTGCTGGGAAGTGGCGGTGCGGTCCCCTACGGCACTGCGTAGGATCCTACGGTCTTGGCGTGCATCCGTGCGTCGCTGCGGTCCGGTCCCAGGTCGACGGGCACGTGCACCTTCCGCCGACCACTGGCGACAACATCGATGTACTGTGGAGACCTCACGCCCCACGTGTTGAGCAATTCGGCGGTACGTCCACCCGGCCTCCCGTATGCCCACTATACGCCCTCGCTCAAAGTCCGTCAACTGCACATACGGTTCACGTCCACGCTGTCGCGGCATGCTACCAGTGTTAAAGACTGCGATGGAGCTCCGTATGCCACGGCAAACTGGCTGACACTGACGGCGGCGGTGCACAAATGGTGCGCAGCTAGCGCCATTCGACGGCCAACACCGCGGTTCCTGGTGTGTCCGCTGTGCCGTGCGTGTGATCATTGCTTGTACAGCCCTCTCGCAGTGTCCGGAGCAAGTATGGTGGGTCTGACATACCGGTGTCAATGTGTTCTTTTTTCCATTTCCAGGAGTGTATATACAACTACAGAAATCTGTAATTATTGATACTTGTTCAATTACCCGAAAGTTCCTAAATGCAATGTAACATATACCGTACAGTTAAAAGGAAGTGACGCTTGATCAAGGTCCGCGTCACTTTCCATTTTTAACCAGACATAACGTCTGAGAAAGGAAAAAAAGAAATAATAATAATAGATACAAATCGTGGGCGATATACTGTGAGATTTTGTACCATTCACCGTAAAGTAACTCTTTCAAATCTGTAAGATGTAACATGGTAATGGTACATTAATTGCGTTTCTAATGTACAGAGTAAGCAAAATAACACTGTCCCGGAAAGGCCAGAGATATATTATTTCGTCATCATGCTCATCAAACTAATCTTAGACATTATTGTTTTGGAAGATGGAGCTACTGTGAACGATGTCTCCTGCCACAATGAACAGATGTGATCACCCGAAATGGTTTCATAGACTTTGCTACTTTTATGAAACAGTGTGATAATGGAACTCCCTGAAAACACCACCACGATCGAGCAAACCATTATAGAAGCCCCACAATGTTTCTCAGATGGATAAATATGGTTTGAAATGTACAGTGCCCCTGGTTCTCAAACGCGAACGTGCTTTTCGCTTGGTAATAGTGTAAATCTAGACTCGTGGACCAGCAGTAGAAGTTTCCTTTGCTCGGTGATTGAGGTTTTGTACTCCGTACACTACCTGGTCGACGAAAGATTCGGCAACAGAGGTTCTGTGATGGAACGGTATGGTGAACAATCTGCCTGTGTGAAGGTTTGTGGAGCCACTGTGTGCAGTTTCCAGTGTCGGTGCCATCGTATTGAGGGCAGTGTGATCGGCAACTGTTACATGTGGCAGGCTTCAGAGTTTGACATAGTGCTCCTCCTGCGCGCCATATTTCGTCAGAACGATGTGAAAACGATCGTTCAAGTTATTTCCGAAGAACGACGGGTACCATCAGTTTTTCGGCTGTCACGTTTGCCTGACGTGTCGCTTCATTGAAGATATTCGGGATAGAGTGGTAAGATTCAAAAAATGGTTCAAATGGCTCTGAGCACTATGGGACTCAACTGCTGAGGTCATTAGTCCCCTAGAACTTAGAACTAGTTAAACCTAACTAACCTAAGGACATCACAAACATCCATGCCCGAGGCAGGATTCGAACCTGCGACCGTAGTGGTCTTGCGGTTCCAGACTGCAGCGCCTTTAACCGCACGGCCACTTCGGCCGGCTGGTAAGATTCTCCAACAAGTACTGTTGACTACCGGGAGGCTGGCCGGCGTGGCCGAGCGGTTCTAGGCGCTTCAGTCTGGAACCGCGCGACCGCTACGGTCGCAGGTTAGAATCCTGCCTCGGGCGTGGATGTGTGTGATGTCCTTAGGTTAGTTAGGTTTAAATAGTTCTAAGTTCTAGGGGTCTGATGACGTCAGAAGTTAAGTTCCATAGTGCTCCGAGCCATTTGATTTTTTTTTATTTCTATATGCTCAAAATTAGCAATTATTCTGTTTGCAAAAGTTGCCGAGCCTAGTCGCTTTAGCAGATCCAAAATATGAATTTTCCAATTAAGATTCTCATCTATATGCACACCCAAAAAGTTACTATGCTCTACCCTGACTACTGACTTCTGTTGATGTGTTACATTTATTGAACTCCTTGCAGTAGAAAATTTGATGTATTGTGTTTTTTCAAAGTTCAGAGGAACTTTATTATTGGAGTTTCTGTTACTGGCTTAATAATGATGCTTGTATCATCAGCAAACAGTGTCAGTTTAGCTTCTTGTTTCACATAAGAAGGGAGATCATTCACATATATCAAGAACAGTAGGTGACCCATGATCGAACTGTGTGGAACACCTAATGTAATTTCATTTCAGTTAGATGGAGTGAGAAACTTTTTTCTTCCTGTTTTGTAGATAGATGACTTTAACCACTCCTATGCTGTTCCATTTACACCGTAGAATTGTAATTTCTGTAATATAATGTCATGGTTCACACAATCAAACGCTTTAGATAAGTCACACGAAATTCCTGTTGGTAACGTTTTACTATTTAAAGACTGTTATGTTGCCAGTGAAACTGTATAATGCTGTCTCAGTGGAACAGCATTTTTGAAATCCAAAGTGTGATTTACTAAGTATCCCATTACTTACTTTTGAATACATTGTAGGAGTGAAACAGTGATCGAAGTGTTACAAATATTTACTATCAAAAACAGTCTTGATGACAATTTATTGATTACGCTGACCGGTTCCGACCACTGCTGTGGTCATCTTCAGACCAATGAGTAAGAACCTCCTTCTGCTGGAGAATCTGTGATCAAGACTGTTTTTGATAGTAAACATCCCATTACTGTTGAGATGGCTAACCACTCTTGAGTACATTAGTTTCTCGACGATATTTGAAAATGCCGTAAGCAAGGATACTGGTCAGTAACTATGACATCTGTGGTGTCCCCTTTTTTGTAGAGAGGCTTGACAATGGCATATTTTGACCCATCTGGGAAAATACCTTGAGTTAGTGATGCATTACAGATGTGACTCAGAACATCAGCTGTAACTGCTCCTGTTGTAATATCTTGTTAGAGATGTCATCTACCATTTTTCATTATTTGCGGTAAATAAATAATGCAAAATTTGTAGCACAATTTCTCGAGCATGAATATGTCAACGGATTAGGTGATTTCCGATTCGACAGAAGTGTCACTTAAGCTGGCAATATTTCCGCGAGTACCACCTCCGATTTCATGTTGAGCACAAAACGCGCATGGTGGTGCCAGCATTGCTGCAAGCAGCCGATGCTGCCTTCCCCTCGCCTCACCGCTGCTCACCCCTCGGCTGCCGGAATGCGATGGCACGGCAGTTCCCGACAGCCACCGAGCCAATCGTCAACTTATCGTGGATAAACAATAGGCAGTCTGTGTGTTCTGGATTGGCAGGAGCCAACCCACGGGGTTTGAAGGAAGCCGAAAGGCACGCGTTTAAGCTCACGCAGACTGGCGTGAGGTCTGGAACAGGACAAGGTATTTAGACTTCAGAAAAAAGGTGGTACTTGGTGGAATACTTGACTTTAATCCATTAATGTTGAACGTAGCTCTTGTCTGTACATTCTTTACAAGATAAATAGCAAATGATAATGGCGCCTTGCTAGGTCGTAGCAAATGACGTAGCTGAAGGCTATGCTAACGATCGTCTCGGCAAATGAGAGCGTAATTTGTCAGTGAACCATTGCTAGCAAAGTCGGCTGTACAACTGGGACGAGTGCTAGGAAGTCTCTCTAGACCTGCCGTGTGGCGGCGCTCGGTCTGCAATCACTGATAGTGGTGACACGCGGGTCCGACGTATACTAACGGACCGCGGCCGATTTAAAGGCTACTACCTAGCAAGTGTGGTGTCTGGCGGTGACACCACACTGTGCATTCACGCGACGTCGTTTAGAGGAGCCGATTTCAGCCAGCAGGCGCTTCACACCACGGGGTAACCCCAGCGGTAGATCGTGTATATGGTTCAAATGGCTCTGAGCACTATGGGACTATGGTGATCAGTCCCCTAGAACTTATAACTACTTAAACCTAACTAATCTAAGCACATCACACAACACCCAGTCATCACGAGGCAGATCTTGTGTAGCTGAGTACGTAATTCGCGTATTCTGACTTATTCAGTAAAATGGTACAAATGGCTCTGAGCACTATGGGACTTAACACCCGAGGTCATCAATCCACTAGAACTTAGAACTACTTAAACCTAACTAACCTAAGAACATCACACACATCCAAGCCTGTGGCAGGATTCGGACCTGCGACCGTAGCAGTCGTGCGGTTCCGGACTGAAGCGCCTAGAACCGCTCGGCCACAGTGGCCGGCACTTATTCGATCGTTAGCGTCAGGTTCATTTTAGTGACGCGTATCCTTCTGATGTTCCAATTGTCCCAAACAGTATAAGATACAATAAAACGTACCCTTTGCAACACACTTTTTTGTATGTATTTTTCCATTCTTGTAACTTGATACTGCTAGTGTTCAGCTTGCACGTACGCTGACTCCTGAACATCTTTTACGTCTATATACCGAAGGCGTGGTGGAGGATAGCTCGTGTACCACTATCGCCTCATGCTTTTTCTTTCCCCATGTTGCCAGTGGTGCGCAGAAAGGACCGTTGCTATTAAGCCTCCGTGTGAGCTCGAACCGCTCTAATGTTACCTTCACGTTCTTAGTGGGATACACGTGCGAAGAAACAGTAATTTTAGGCTGACACTTATAGGACCGGAATTTTAAGGGTAAACCATTTCTGCCACTCAACGGCTCCTTTTAGCGTCTGCCGTTGCGTTTCGATGAGTATCTCCATGAGGTATTCGCTCTTACTCGACAAATATGTAACGAAAAGCGCTGCTGTTCTTTGCATATTCCCTATTTCCTCTGTCAGTACTACCTGGTATGGATCCCAGTTTTACGAGAAGTATTCAGGTATCGGTCGAATGGGGTTTTTGTAAGCCACGTGCTTCGTGGGCGGAATACACTCCCTAAGAAATCTCAAAAAAATGTGTGTGAAATCTTACGGTACTTAACTGCTAAGGTCATCAGTCCCTAAGCTTACACACTACTTAACCTAAATTATCCTAAGGACAAACACACACACCCATGCCCGAGGGAGGACTCGAACCTCCGCCGGGGCCAGCCGCACAGTCCTTGACTTCAGCGCCCGAGACCTCTCGGCTAATCCCGCGCGGCAAGAAATCTCGCAATGACACTTTTGTCCTATTTGCCTTTACTACTAGTAGGTTAATATAGTCTCGCTATTTAAGTCGCTCCGTACGCACACTCCCATATAATTCACTACAATTTTCTAACCTTGCAACCGCATGGAAATTCCACCTGCTTACTCCTTTCGTGTACGCCTCATGTTACGTTTACCTCTGAAGCGGTTTCTCCGTTGAGAATGACACGGTAGGAACTCTCCAGTCCAATCGAAAATTCCCCCTAGTATCGGATGTTGGATCTCATGGTATCGATTTCCCTGAACTCGAGCAAGTAGTGGAGCAGAGGGTGGTGAAGACCCGCAGTGCGGGAAAGTCGGCGTCGCTTTGCCGGGGGTTGCTGGCGACGTTCCCAAGGGCGTGGGAGCTTACTGGCCTGCCCTGCCAAGAGAGCGCCAAACGGATGGGGCGCACGTCTGAGCGTGCCGCGCCATCTCTCTTCATGTTTACTGCAAACGCAAAGAAATGTCCCGCGCCATGTCAGACCGCTGGCACGCCTATGGGTGGCGAGAGTTTGCTTCTGCCACGATCGGAGACAAATGTTCACTCCGCAGACTTTCGGATACAAGAAATTTATGCGATCCTCTTTGTGGAATTGGTGAGTATTAGCGAGGTTTCTGCCGCTTATAGGAGCAAAATTCCAGATAGAGTGTGCCAAGGATGTGGTATCCTTCCACCCCGGTTTGGACGAGCGTAAAACGAGACGTTTCCTTGTTTGCGAACGCAAGTCGCCGCATCTCTTTTTGCTAGTGTTCTCCTCTCATCCGCAGCTCTGTGCTATTCAACAGAGTACACGCAAAGAGCATGTACGAAATAAATCGCCTACGTGCAAAAAAGGGAGATGTTTGTGGCGGCACTCATTTCTACCCAAAAGCTTCTCGCAGTAGTCTCTTTCACGATAGTGTTTCCGGAGATAAGAAAATGTTAGGGTTATTTTTAAGACCATTATCATTAACAACGATTTGCTGCAGAATTCTTGAGCATATTCTCAGTTCGAATATAATAAATTTCCTAGAGACGGAAGAGTTCATGTCCACGATTCAGCGCTACTTTAGAAAGCTTTGCTCTTGCGAGACCCAGCTTGCTCTTTCCTCAAATGACATTCTGCGAACTATGGATGCAAGGCAACAGGCAGATTCCATATTTCTGTATTTCCGAAAAGCATTCGACACGGTATCCAATTGCAGATTGTTAACGAAGGTACGTGCATACGGAACAGACTCTCAGATACATGACTGACTCGAGGACTTCTTAGGTAATAGAACCCAATATGTCGATGTTACGAAGCGATATGAAATGGAACGAGCATGTGAAGATTGTGCTAGGCAAGGCGAATGGTCAACTTCGGTTTATTGTGAGAATTTTAGGAAAGTGTGGCTCATCTGTAAAAGAGACATATAGGAAGCTAATACGACCTTTTCTTGAGTACTGCTCTAATGTTCAGATCTGCACCAGGTTGAACTGAAAGAAGACGTCGAAGCAATTCAGAGGTGAGCTGCTAGATTTGTTACCGGTATGTCCGATCAGTACTCAAAACGCTTCGGAAGCTGAAGTCGGAATCTGGAAGAAGACATTCATTTCGAAGAACACTACCAGGTTTCGAGAACCGGCATTGAAGCTGACTGCAGAACGATCCTACTGCGGCCAACATACATTTCACGTGGGGACCACGAAGATAAGATACGGGAAATTAAGGCTCGTATGGAGGCATATAGATAGTCGTTTTTTCCTCGCTCCATCTGCGAGTGGAACAGGAAAGACGACGACTAGGTGGGATACAGGGTACCCTCCGCCACGCATCGTAGCTTGCGTAGTATGTACGTAAGTTAATTCGATCTGAATGATCAATAATTTGACGAACTGGTGTAAGCTTAAACTAGTGACCGAGCGGTTCTAGGCGCTACAGTCCGCAGCAGCGCGACCGCTACGGTCGCAGGTTCGAATCCTTCCTCGGGCATGGATGTGTGTGATGTCCTTAGGTTAGTTAGGTTTAAGTAGTTTTAAGTTCTCGGTGACTGATGACCTCAGCAGTTAAGTCGCACAGTGCTCAGAGCCATTTGAACCATTTTAAAATAGTGACAAATCCCCTCCCCATGTCCCCTTTCTTTAACGAATCTACTCTATATGTATAAAACAGCATTAAACGTCTGATTACTTTACAAATGAGTTGATGCGTTAAATACTTGACGTGAAACATGTGAAGTCTTGACGGTACAGGACGCAGAACCCTAACTATGTTGGCTTTGTTAGCTTTGGGTTATTCACCCACAGACTGATAAAGTCAAAACCAAAACTGGTTAACAAAGAAAGTGAAAACCCTTTTGTATGTGCAAGTGAGGCCTTTTTGGCACTGTGTAACATAGTATTTTTGGCGGACAATTTACACTACATCTCAAGTAAAAGCTAGTTTCCCACGCACCTCAGTCTTTATGTCGTCATATCTCCTGAACCGTGTGTCGTACAGTGACACAATTTTGCTGATAACATCCAGTGGTATTTGTGGATACTGTCAACAAAAGTGTTGCGAATAGAGTTAAAAGGAAGGATGTGATGCATTAGTACGTGGTGGCAGATTCTGAAGTTTTACTGCATAAACAGCGAAAAGGCAGTAAGCAATTTACTGTTTTCAGATTAATCATTTTCTGGGGGAGCGTCTCCGAGGAAAAAGTTCCGAAAAGGTTTGAAATTGTGCAAGTTTTGTTGGAAGTCGCTAAGTGCTCTCTTTCTGAAATACTGGGCGATTGTATTCAGGGTAATTTATGCTCAGTGAGTTACGCTGCATTTTAATCCTTACACGAAATACTGAAAATCAAACTTTTGTTGCCCTTGGCAGCGTTTAGATGGGCAACCTCCATTAGGACTGGGTGATTGGTTTAGTCATTTAATAATATGGATGACGCAATCAGCAGCGAAATCAGGATCATGAAAGTGGCTGCTTTTTCGGTTGAAATGTTAACTGTTGAAACTTCCTGGCAGATTGAAACTGTGTGCACGGACCGAGACCTTTGCCTTTCGCGGGCAAGTGCTCCATCATCTGAGGTACCCAAGCACGAATCCGACCGGTCCTCACAGCTTTAATTCCGCCATTACCTCGTCTCCTACCTTCCAAACTGTATTTTGAGATTTAAAATGTGATTCACACCGTATAAAGAATGATGACAATAATATACAAATCAACTTTTTGTTTGCAGTGATTCATGTTATGCATGACAAACTACGTCACCGGATTCTTTAACCATAACAACATAGTGAAATAGTAATTAGAGAAATGAGTCTTGAACGTCGCCCAACTGTTCAGGAAGGACTGTTGCACTTCTTTGCGTGCAGATCTGCTAAAACGTCTTGGTTCCACAACCTTTCCTTGTGCGTGTAATCCTTGTTTAGGTGATGCATCATCAAAAGATTAGCGTACTTAAATCTTCTGGGGCAATTCAACACCTGGACAAAAAGGACTCATTGTAGAGAAAAGAGCCGTTGACATAGCAATCGGTTTGCATCTTACTGTGATGGTGGAGGGTACATGTGGTACCCTTATTTTTCCCCGTCCTGTTCCTTACCAATGGCGCGCGAGAAGAATGAGATAAAGCTCCGTACTACACATAATTTCTCTAATTTTCTCGTTGAATGTTGGTAGGAGTAATATGTTGCCTCACTCTTCGTAGAACGTGCGCTTTCAAAACCTCTCCGTGATGTACAACGCCTGTCCTGTAGCGTCTTCCTCAGGAGTTTGTCAATGTAAGACCCTCATGGCGAGTAAACGACCCCGTGTCGAAACGTGCCGCTCTTCGTTTACATGTTCTCTATCTCTTCTATTAATCCTACTTGGTAAGGATCCCAGACTCATGAATAACATTCAAGAATCGGTGAGCGAGTGTTTTTCAAGCAACGTCTTTCGTGGATGAATTACATTTTCTTAAGATTCTCAAAGGCAATCTTAATCTGGCATCTGCTTTTCCTGCTATTCGTTTTATGTGGCCAATCTTTTTTTTTTATATCGTTCCGAATGCTTACTCCTGGGTTATTTTATTGTAGTTACTGTTCCCAGTGATTTGCTGACGTAAGTGTAATCGAACGGTAATGGATTTCTTCGCTTACGTATGCGCAACACGCTTGATTTATTTACGTTCAGGGTTAGCTGACAGTCGGTACACCGTTCGTAGATTCTCAGTAGGTCATCCTGCATTTTGCTACTGTCTTTTGGTGTTGTAAACTTCCTATAGACTACAAGATCGGCCGCATATATGCTCACGGAGCTTCCAACGTTATCCACTACATCGTTGATGTAAATTGTAGGCAGTTTTTCTTACTAGACATATAAAAATGTCACAATACATTACCTCCTTATGAATTTTGTTGTTACAAACGGATCACAGATTAAAAATACGTCAAAAGGCGTACAATCCAAAATACACCTTTTTACCGGTAACAGCTGTTTACTGCACTGTAGGGGTCGGCCTTCTGCCGGGCCTGCCGGCCGGAGTGGCCGTGCGGTTCTAGGCACCACAGTCTGGAGGTGAGCAACCGCTACGGTCGCAGGTTCGAATCCTGCCTCGGGCATGGATGTGTATGATTTCCTTAGGTTAGTTAGGTTTAATTAGTACTAAGTTCTAGGCGACTGATGACCTCAGAAGTTAAGTCACATAGTGCTCAGAGCCATTCTGCCGGGCTGAAAACCCATACAGTGTGGTCAGGATGCAGACCGAGGACCTGTGTGGCGTCGTTAGACGCAGTAAAACAGTATTTAAGATTATTCCATTTATTACTCAGAATAAAAGTCGTTGCCGTGTGTTCTGCGACGACTAGTGTTTACGTAATTGGGGGAGGAATCCGCGGAATCCAACAACGGACTCGCGGCCGCTGATGACACTGCATCAGCTAGGAGCGGAAGTCGACACCCGTGACGCGGAGGTTTACCGGCCGCTGGCGAGGTACTTCTGTTAAGGATGGCGCTGATCGCGACGTACAGGGGTGACATCATTGATTTATATGAAATAAAATTGACATAACTTCTGAGTAGTTTGCGATAGGACGTTCAAACTGGACGGTTGGCCGCGGGTCACGATGAGAATTGTATGCGCATTATCATTTGGTTTAGCGACAAAGCCTATTTTCATTTGGATGGGTTCTTCAATAAACATTTTGGGGACTGAGAATATACATTTTGCGATCGAGAAGTCTCTTCACCTTCGACGGGTGACAGTGTGGTGTGCAATGCCCAGCCGCGTGATGATCTATGCGATATTCCTTCATGACACGGTTACTACCGAACGGTACGTGAAGGTTTTGGAAGATGGTTTCATCCCCATTATCTAGCGTGACCCTGATATTGACAAGATGTGGTCCGTGGAAACGAAGCTCGACCCCATCGATGCAAGAGTGTGTTTGATATGGAAGAGCACTTTGGGGACCTCATTCTGGCTCTGCGCTACTCAGAGGCCACTGGCATGGGTCTCGATTGGCCGACATATTCTCCAGATTTGAACATATACGACTCCTGAATGAGATTTTCACTCTGCAGCGGAATGTGCGCTGATATGAAACTTCCTGGCAGATTAAAACTGTGTGCCGGACTGAGACTCGAACTCGGGACCACTGTCTTTTGCGGGCAAGTGCTCTACCATCTGAGATACCCAAGCACGACTCACAACCCGTCCCCACATCTCGGTCCGGCACACAGTGTTAATCTACCAGGAAGTTCCATATCACCGCACACTCCCTTGCAGAGTGAAAATCTAATTCTGGAAACATCCCTTGGCTGTGGCTAAGCCATGTCTTCGCAATATCCTTTCTTCCAGGAGTGCTAGTTCTGCAGGGTTCGTAGAAGAGCTTCTGTGAAATTTGGAAGGTAGGAGACGAGGTACTGGCAGAATTGAAGCTGTGAGGACGGGTCGAGAGTCTTGCTTGGGTAGCTCAGATGGTAGTGCACTTGCTCGCGAAAGGCAAAGGTCCCGAGTTCGAGTCTCGGTCCGGCACACAGTTTTAATCTGCCAGGAAGTTTCATATACGACTGCTGTTTGTGAGACTATATTAAAGATAAGGTGTACAGCAATAATCCCAAATCCATTGCTAAGCTGAATATAGTCATTCAGGAGGTCATCGACAGGATCGATGTTTCAACACTTCAGCGGGTCATGCAGAACTTCGCTATTCGTCTGCGCAACATCGTCGCCAATGATGGCAGGCATTTCGAACATGTCTTAACCTAAATCCGAATATCTTTAGTGGCTTTTACGTGTTAAATAAAGTGTGTGGACGCCATAGAAGGAACTAATTGCCTTTTTTCGTATAGTTCAGTAATTGTTACCATGTATGTATCTGATTGACACTCCTTTGCGGGGAATACCAGTCTCACCCATATCACTGCCAGTGTTGTCCCCCTAGGTCCGATTTCTGTACTAATTTTTCGCGTAACAGTTCCCACAAAGAAATGATAACTGTCATGTTTGAAAGTCCACGCCATTACTTCCGCGTTACTGACAACTCATTTAAAAAAATTACATTTAAAACCCACTGTATATTGTATCACTTGTTTTCAGCTCACTTCAGTAAATAATTGTGCAATTGTTAGCTTTCTTATTAAGTTTTTCCGACTGTTTTCATTTTTGGAGAATCAAAAGTCGATAGAGTCAAACAAGTTGTCTTAGTGCCTCGATGTCGGTGATAATCGGCCGAGAACATGTTACGAAGTAGAAGCCCCCGCATTTACTTAAAGATGAAATAAGAAATAACGAAAAAATTATTCGTAGAGTCCGACACACCGTCTTCCAGCGGCAAAACGCGAGTCCCTTAAATAATAGTGTATTATTAATGAAACTATTCTTTCTGATAAAATAAGAATGCTACAAGCTTAGTTTATTTTTTCAAAAATCATCGAACTATCCATGGACAATCCGTACCCGGATAATTCGCAGCTTGCTATATTCGTAACATTGACAAATATTACACTAGGCACAAAAAAGGCCTGTACCGTTCACTACTTGGTTTAAAAGGGAGTTAGCTTGGCATTCGTCTGAGTGCAGAATGTACTGCACGTTAGGAGATGTGTGATTTCTTGACTATCGTGAATGAGGCGCGAGATACGCGTAATAGTGTTTGTCTAAAGTGGGAGCTTTAATGTTAACTAATACACTTTCGTCGTCTCTTTCCCTTCTCTTGTCTCGTGCCGTTTTCTAAACATCTGGACTCAGCGTCATTCTCCGAAATTCGGTATAAATATTCTGCAGCAAGCATTAGGTAATTGTACTGCGGAAGGAAGTGGCATTATTATTTTGTTTACCGTAATTGTAAAAAATACAGATTGTTTCACACTTCAAACGCGTAATATGCGCTACGGTTCCTAGTCTTCAGAAAGAGCACGTTTATTGAATACTGGGGAACATGAATGAATGACAGGCTACCTGAAAAGTGCCTGGATAAATAATTAAGTTTTTCAGAATGTTGAGTGTAGTATCCATTCTGGTTTGCTGGAAATCCTGTTTCTTTGTTAAATCATCCTAACGTGTTCTTTAATTATTTTTGGTGATTTGTACTACTCTGCTGTGATACTGATGATACATCTCGTCCAGAGGTAATATCTCGCCTGATACACTATTTTTTTCATTAGACATGTAAGTTTTACAGACATATTTTTCTAGTTAAAAATTGTTGCAGCTCGAGAAAGGTTTCAACGACAATTATTCTTGCTCAGGGAGGCCAAACAAGGAGAGGTTAAACTTGGTCAAAGTCTGAAGACATAACCTAATTTTTGACAAATTTAAGCGTACGTAAAAAGTTTGAGCTTTACATCTGTGAGTGGGGCTCTGGGGTTTCTGCGGTAACAACCGCAGTTAGGTTTATTTTTTTGTTTACTCATTTGTTTGTCATGACAAAATTAGGACCAATACGGCCCTAACTACAAGTAACTAGGTTTACCTAGCCCCTAAAAGTTGAAATACGCCAAGACATTGGAAGCAAATTCTTCGCTGTCACTTGTAGGAGAATGCTCAACGTCCATGTGTTCAATGAAACTACGCTGCCAGAGAAGCCGAATCATAATTAAGAACCCTCCACTCATTGCCCCCTCTCTCTCTCTCTCTCTCTCTCTCTCTCTCTCTCTCTCCCTCTCTCTCCCTATGTCCCTACTCTTCCCTATCTCCCCCCCTCTAGGCAACGCGAAGGAGAGATTCTTTCCTTTTTTTATGTCAGATAAATTAGCTAAACTGCATTACCAGCTGTACACTTTATGTTCCAACACGACCATAGTAAACATTCCATTCGCCTGTCGTAGCTCCCGTCTGCTGATGTTGCGTGGTATCTCCACATTCCACCGGCTAGGGAGCGACCTCACATTTGCATGACGGAGACATGCGATATTGTGTTTGCATTCCTGAATCATCCCACCCTCACTGGAATTTCAGTTTCCCTCCCAAAGGATACAGGTTCCCGCCTTCCACAGTGCCTGTCACGGAGCCTACTCCCTTCAAATGGCGACGTTTCATAATGCGTGTTGACACTAATATGCTTGGCAAAAAAAAAAGGGCTTTTAAAAATGTTCTTAGCGTATTTGTGATACATAACATAATAATAGTTTATGTAGTTTCGAAGGGAACCCGAAAATACACGGCATTTGCAGCCTGAGGCGCAATGCCAAGTCACTGACGTCGTAAGAATCCGAAACTGTGACTTTGTTGCCTTTTTGTCAACGGTGACGTAAATATCTGCTTCCGGAAAAAAAACCCTCAAATTCTGTGATATAAAGACAGGAAGAATTTCTCCCACATAACATAATGTTCCATTTAATACGATGTGCTTGCATTAATTTTGAAATTAATGCTTTCCTCAAGCGTGGTTGTGCGTTTGTTTCCTCTATGAATTAACACAGTGTTATTAGAGTTTTAGCCACTACGATAATCAAGTCTGAAACCTCAGGGATCGACTTTGGAGGAACAGTTGCAGTGCGCAATGGACGATTGTCGATTTGCAACCAACCCCATCGACAAATATGAATGTAACTCCATCCTCTGTCTGGAGTGAGGGACTACGGCTGGTCAGTTTCCATTAATCCAATACCTGTCGCCGTTATGTAGGTTTTATTTTTAGGCTACCAGTTTCGACAATACGTTACGTCATCTTCAGGCATGCTTAAATCGAGTAACCTTGGTGTTACAAAATATAGCAGCACTTTCAACTGGTCTCGTGAAGATTATTTCACAGGGGCATACGTGCTCCTTGGACAGCAGTCAGAAACCGAGTTGCGCCACCAGTACGTTCTAAAACTCCACGCAAAAAATTGAATTTTTCCGGGGCTCATACCTCGGATTCTATTGGTGACAGAAAGGTAGGGTGCTTTGAATACATCTTGGGCTAGGGACTATTTCTGTACCCAACAGAGTACGGTATAGGGCCATAGTTCGAAAGTAAGATACTATTTCCAGCTTAGGCAAATGGAGCAAGTTAGTTGGTTCTTTTTGCAGCAGATGTGGGCTACGGTGCGCCATAAGGACATAGTTTTTTCACCGTCAGCAGCGGATATCTGAATAACTAACCGCAGCGAATTGTTCAGTTTTTAACAGTATATTCTGTAGGCATTTATCGAGAAGTGCCACATTTCCGTTTTCAAAAATGTTTATTCGTTATCGAGAAACACAAGAAACATGGTTTTAGGATGCCAAAACGGAGCCGCGGATTCAGAGACGGCTCTGGAGACAAATGGCTGAAATTTTTGTGATATGTTTCTAAGATCCCAATCTCGAGTAACCGTGAAACTTTTGGTGATATTTTTATCCGTTTCCGAGATACACAGGTGCAATGTTACTAGATCAAAAGTTACTGTACTTGTACTTGTAAAATACGCACGTAAAATGCCGCGTGAAACGAAAACGTAGTCTATAAAGTGGCGTAGCATAGAGAAATACGCTGTAAAGTGTCTCCATTATCGCCAGAACGGTTCTGGGAACCCAATGCTGTAGTAGTGAAGCACATGTAGAAATTGTATGCACGTAAAATCCTTTCTGAGATGTAAAATTAATTTTGCGTTATTTCAGTTTCACATAAGTAAACTATCAAACTTCTGCTGACCCATAAAGGTCTTTCCATATGAGAAACATGCCCTGCTGCAGCAGGGAAAAGGAGGAAACCAGCGGAAAAATATTCCTGTCGGAGCACAGAAAAGGCGAATATGCTTCTGTTTAAATGGCTCTGACTGAAAAGGGTACCTGATGCCTCATTTTGTCTCTCTCAGCACGCGCAACGAATTTTTCGAAAAATTTTGGCATGCGAACATAGAGCGCAAGATAGTGACAGGGACAGTGAGAGGGAGACAGTAGTAATAGGACAGAACGAAAGAATCTGTAGCTGTGAGACAGGAGACAGCGACAGACACACGCAGAGAGATTGGACAATAAGTTGGGATGAATGAGTGAGTGAGTGGGAATAGGCAAGTGGGAGTAGATGGGTATGAGCGACGTTCAGAGATGGATTAGTGGGTGTGAGGAAGTTACAGTTAGAGGGAGTTGTGGGAGTGAAGTGAGTTGCATGTTAAGAAGAGCGCGAGTGTGTTCATATGCCAAAATTTTGGGAAAATTTTTTAATGTTCGATGGAAGGTACAATGAATATCCTGGTATCCGCTTTCCAGTCGGAGTCTTTCAGACGGCAATATACTCGCCTTTCCTTGTTCTCCGATAGGAGCATTTTTCTGCTGGTCATTGGTCATTACTCCTTATATATGCGCAGAACCTTTGTAAGGACATGTTCAACGAACTATTGGAATGTGCTATAGCTCTGACTATAGTTTGTCCAACACCGATGCGTACAGTTACTCAGACGTTTCCTTAATAGGTGTGGAGTATGGTTACCCTGCACGGGACATAAATCAAAGGTTCTTGTAACCACTTTTCGTGTACTACTACCGTCGTTTTCAGAGTAGTGTGTTCTGGAGCAGGTATATCCAGTAATTATGTCTACGTGTAACTAGTTTGGATAAATCACTTCTCGACGGAGCTGACGGATGTTGCCTATTTTTTCGCTCTGGACTTTACATTGCATCTCCAACCCATTGATTAATGTTGTTGCAATTGTTGCTTACTTAATGCTTTTCATCGACCCGTTTATCCTTCAGGGTGAAACCTCGTACATACTGATAGAGCTTCACAGTGGTAACTCTAAAACCGTCGTTTGCCTTTTTGTGTGTGCCTGTCGTTTAATAAAAGTATTGATGAGGGTAACGATCTATTGTCAAATACTAGATAATGCTTGTTTCTTGTTTGTAGAGTAACAGACAAATTGGGATCTGTCTCTCTGTACAATGAAGGATGTGCTGAATTGAAGCTTCGCTGATAATTAAACGTGTTAACCTGATTGGGACTTGAATTAGACTGACATCATATTTGAAAAGCATTTTTCAATCCTGTTGTGTAATTCAGACACGCTTCAAACGCTGACATAGTTCTAGGGTTGTGTACCGTAAAAAAAATCAGACGGTAACTGGTTGGACGTTGTCTATTTTTGAGGTGGACTGTGTCATCTGTGGACAGACTACGTTGTTCAGATGAAGAACTCGATCCGTGGTCTGAATTTCTTCTGTTTTACATTATTTGTTCAAAAACAGCAAAGTGAATGTTTTTTTGTCAAATCATTGCTTTCGTCGGACACGAACACAAGATTGTCAGTGGTTTAGCTTTACTTCTAATTCAGACATACTCTCTTTTCACTGTTGGTCATTATTAAGTTGGCGACCCGTGTTTCTACCCCGTATGTAATCTCACTGGCCGCGTGACACGAAGCTGTTGGGGTGTGAGTTGAACGCGTGGGAAGTCTCCCCAGCTAAGCGGGCCGAGTGTGGGCACTCGTTAGCGCCTGGCCTGTACGCCGAATGTTGCCGCTTCTGGGAGAGGACGGCCGAACTTCGGAAAATTCTTTGCTCTAGAAACATTTTTCAACTACATGAAATAAAATCATCATAGCTTCTGAACGGTTTGCATAAGGACATTCAAATTGCACGGTTGACCATGGGGCGTGATGGAAATTAGTATGCGCATGCATGGTTTGGTTTAGGGACGAAGCCCACTTTCATTTGGATGGGTTCGACAATAAGCGAAACTGTGTGCCGTGCAGCGTACAGCCACGGAGTAATCGGTGCGATAGTCCTTGCTGGCTCGGTGACTACCGAACGGTACGTGAAGGTTTTGGAATATGATTTCATCCCCATTATCCAAATTGACCCTGATTTCGACAAGATGTGGTTCATGCAAGACGGAGCTCGACCCCATCGAAGCAGTAGAGTGTTTGATTTGCTGGGGTATCCAGAGGTTGTTGGCACGGGCCTTGATTGGACGCCATATTCTCCAGAGCTGAATACGTGCGACTACGTTTTATGGAGCTATGTTTAAGACAAGGTGTCGCCAATAACCCCGGACCCATTGGTGAGCTGTAAACAGTCTTTCAGGAGGTCATCGACACCATTTATGTTCCGACACTTCAGCGGATGGCAGGCATATCGAACATGTCATAACCTAAATCCGAATATCTGTAGTGACGTTTACATGTTGAATAAAGTATGTGCACGCCGTAGTTTGTAACTAATATACGTTTTTTCATATAGTTCCATAACTGAAACACTGTATAAGCTGTGTTGGTTGACTCATAAGTTGAGAATAAAATTCGAAGTATAAGAAGTATGTACCAGAATAACTTGTGGAAACCCACGTAATAACATATACATTTGTCATAATACAGAGAAAGAGAGAAAAAGATGGTGATTTCAGGGAGCTTTTTCTGTGAGCATGAAATTAATCCACGCTCGACGTGAATAATACTGTAGTTTCCCCCTTGCACAAGCAACCTAACAAGGGCTTAGTAGAAATTGGGAGGATGATGTTCTTTCCAGACGAGACTACCCAACTGTAGGTTTTTTGATTGCTCTGGGAGAATATTAGTTCAGTTTATTACGTACATGAAAGAAAGATTTACTTAGCTTTGACACATTGCTTTAACATAGGATTGCTTGATAAGTTAGAACTGTTATTGACTATTAAAGCATCACTTGATGATGTAATTAACAAAATGTTCTCTTGAGATACAATGTTCAACGTTAACAAATCTATAAGTTCATCTGAAACTTTAACTTCTCGTTGGTGTTATGATCTTGACCGCTGTACCTTGGATCTTGAACTGGAGAAGAGCTCTTACTAGCTAGCCACTACCTATATTGCCCTCCGATTGAGGACGCTTCTATGCTAAGAGGAAAGACGTGATCTTCAGAAGCACCTCCCATACGTTGTTGACGATTGTAGCGAGCCCTTGCTGATGTGTGTGATATCGATTCGCGTTGCCTACTTTTGTGTAGAAATGCGATATATGTACGATACTAGAGATGAAGTACGCAGCAAGGATAGCATCTTGACGAACTGGTCCAACCTCATTTTATACTGCTCTTGTGTGGTTGCGGTTCCCGACGACCATTTCGCAGCGTCGATCGAGACGGCACTGAGAGATGAGCAACTGTGTTTTCGTCGGAGACACCGTGACTTACTACTTTCGCACTGTCCTCTCACCACCCGGCTGCGGATGCCAAATTAAGCAGAGGTGTTAAGTACGAACCACTGCCGGATGTTATCGCACACATCCTAGGGGCAAGCACCTCCCACAGTTTTGCGGCAAGACGCGACCATATATTGCAAAAAGCAGCGGTCACGCCATGGATGCAGCGCCACCGGCGCCAGACTGTTGGCAGATTAGGGACTCGTGCGCCTGACAACCCAAGTTGCCGCCCTTTTCCTCGCACCAACTCTTTCACAGCATCTCTTCCGTACTGTTAACTTGAAGCTGGGAAAAACACATTGACTCGTCTGTATTGTAATCAGAAGTCCGAAGCTTTTTTATACATGTGATTTCGGTTCTTTAAAGAATCGGGTGTTTACTGGTGATATACTAACACCCTTCGGTCAGAACTCGGTTATATGATTTTTCTCGAGCCGAGACGATGTATTTGCGCATTCTGTGTTTCTGTTTGACAGTCCGTAGTTTTACAGGGAGCATTACCTTGTGATGCAGCGTCCGTAACCGCATAATCAGAGCGATTTTAATCAGTGAAACATTCTTGATAGCGACAGTTTCAGGAAACTGTTTAATACTGAACATCTGATGTTCTCTCAGTTTGTTTGGAAGATTTTTACACCATGTTGGTCCAAGTGAGGAAACAAATTACTTTTGAAAAGTGGATCTTTTCAGCCTTGTTTGTTGGCGGTCATAGTGGGTAGCAGAGTGATAACACAGTGAACTCCTTTTCCGTGTCTTCGTCCTTGAGTGTTCCCCTGATTCAGATGAAGCAAATGGTGCGATGTATCCTTCGAAATAGGATATGGTCGGTTTTCTTCTTTGTTCTTCACCAGTCTGAGCTTGTATTCGGTCTGTAATGTTCTCATCGACGATGAAACGTAATGGAAATGTTTGTAAAAGCATAATATTTTGACAAATCAAAAATTATTGGAATAAAAAATAGTTGCAGTTTTTGATGCTGCTCACGTACGAGTAAATACACTGACGTAAAAAAAAATCCCAACACTAAGAAATGACTGATGTAGAGTAACGAAATCTTAGCAATACAATTGTAGGCGACAAAATTAACTGATCAACGTTGCAAGATCAGAGGTTAATTTAAGCGCGAGAAAAGCCATTAAAAGTGTGAAATGCCGGTATATTAATAACTAGCGTATGTTATGTTATGTGAACCGGGGACCTAGAAACGACGGAGAGGCTCAGTCCGCTCCGCAGCCGCAGTGGTCCGCAACCCCACGACGACTATCGCAGTCCACTTCACCCCTCCGCCGCCCCATACCGAACCCAGGGTTATTGTGCGGTTCGGCCCCCAGTGGATTCATATTCTCACACCAAACGAGTGTAACCCCTATGTTTGCGTGGTATAGTAACGGTGGTGTACGCGTACGTGGAGAACTTGTTTGTGCAGCAATCGCCGACATAGTGTAGCTGAGGCGGAATAAGGGGAACCAGCCCGCATTTGCCGAGGCAGATGGAAAACCGCCTAAAAACCATCCACAGACTGGCCGGCTCACCGGACCTCGACACATATCCGCCAGGCGGATTCGTGCCGGGGACCGGCGCTCCTTCCCTCCCGGAAAGCCGTGCGTTTGACAGCACGGCCAAACGGGCGGGCATAACTAGTGTAACTGCAAGAATGTTGAATGCAAGCGTACAAACGGGCCAGCATTGTGTCGTACAGGGGCCGGAAGTCAGTTTGTGGGACGGAATTACATGCCTGTTGCTCTTGGTCGGTTAATGCAGAGATGGTTAATGCCGGTTGTGGATGGCGCTTGAGCTGCACGATAATGCCCCATACGTGCTAGACTGGAGACCGATGTGATGATCGAGCAAGCCGAGACAAGAAGTCAATAATCTGTAGAGAATATTGGGTTACAACAGCGGTATATGGGCGAACGTTATCCTATTCGAAAACACCTCCTGGAATGCTGTTCATGAATGGCAGCACTAAAGGTCGAAACACGAGGCTGACGTAAAATTTTGCAGTGCGGATGCTTGGTGTAATCGCGAGAGTGCTCCTGCTCCTGTTGTCGCACTCCAGGTTCAAATGGCTCTGAGCACTATGGGACTCAACTGCTGTGGTTATCAGTCCCCTAGAACTTAGAACTACTTAAACCTAACTAACCTAAGGACATCACACACATCCATGCCCGAGGCAGGATTCGAACCTGCGACCGTAGCAGTCCCACGGTTCCGGACTGCGCGCCTAGAACCGCGAGACCACCGCGGCCGGCCGCACTCCAGGTTAGGGCCAGTGTGTCTGGCATGGAGAGAGGTTGACTGCAGGCGCTCACCAGGCTTCCTTCTAACCAACACACGGCCATCACTGGCACCGAGGCAGAACCAGCTTTCATCAGAAAACACAACAGACCTCCAACCTGCCCTCCAATGGGCTTTCGCCTGACACCATTGAAGTCTCAAACGGCGGTGGTTTGGGGTCAGTGGAATGCACTGTACAGGGCTTCTGGTTCGGAGCTGTCATTGAAGTAACCGATTAGTAACAGTTCACTGTGGTGCCAACTGCTACTCGAATTGCGGCTGCAGACGCAGTACTTTGCGCCAGAGACATATGCCGAACACGACGGTCTTCACTCTTAGTCACGTGGCTGTTCGGAGCCCTGTCTTCTTGCGGACGCCTCTTGTCCTGACCACCGCTGCCAGCAAACATAGCTGATATGCGTTTAAGTCACAGTGGCTACATTCTTGCCAAGTCTTTCTGTGGTATCGCGGAAGTAACATCCAGCCTCTCGTAGTCGTATCACACAATCTTGTTCTAACTCAGTGACTAGTTCATGATAGTATCTTCGTCGTAGTAGAGGCATTCTTGACTAACATCAACTCATTGCGTTGAGTCTCAAAACTAAATAACGCTCAGAACCGCTACAGTGTATATTTAAAGCGGCACCATAATGCGACTGGAGCGAAATCTGAACAGACGGCATCTTTCAGTTGTAGAAACTCGCATTTATCTCGCACAACTCCTGTTTGGCGTAGGATTTTTTTTTCGTCAGTAGTATGTCGTTAAGGCCGTGGAATACTTTTAGGGGAAACAGCTTAAAAATTAAAAATTGTTTCATCAAAGCGTACATTTTAAGTAAACGTGAGTTGTAGGCTAACAATTCCCTATTTTACAGGCATTATAGTGTTGTAAATATCAATAAAACTGACAAACTACAGGGACGGATTCCTGTGTGGAAATGGAGGAAAAGAGATCCTATGAACTTGTGTCCGGAAGTGCAACGACAATAAATCGTCCCGGAACACAGTACAGAGCTGCATCGCACCCACATCACACCTGATGTTCGATGTGACCTCCATGGGATTGCGGGTGATAGGGATAGTAGCGGTTGTCATACAGGATACACATAATCGTACTTTGTCTTATACCATGTTGGCCGGCCACTTGCCTGGAGCTCGTATGAGGGTTCATCTCAATATCCTGTAGACCCTGGTCCTCCAAATGTGGTTGATATCGAGCGCTCCCTCAACCCAAATCATCAACATCATCATCCAGATGTGGTGACCGCACACTCCGCCGCCTCCCTGCACGTTCGTCTGTCTGAAAGGACCCATGATCTCACAAACGTCCAAAAAGGGCTTGTAATGTTGTGTGATGTGACTGATGTCTGTGAGGGTGCTTGCTTTGGTACAGCCGTGCTGTCTCTCGACCGTTCCCATTTGGTTAACCGTACACAAACACCATATGAATACCGGGCCATTCTGCTGCTTACAAAACGCTGCGTCTATTACATTGCCTGTAACACACAGGGAACACACAACACACGGCACGTGGTCAGAAGAACTGTCGCTCGTCAGCGCCATTTCACGTGGCAACGCTACGTTTCCGAACAAGTGTTCATAGGACCTTTTCTCGTCCATTTCCAGGCAGGAATCCGGCCCTTCAGTTTGTCGGTCTCATTAATGTTCACCCTGTATTTATTTTGGACCTATCGTTCTGAGATATTTCTTCGTTGTATTCTTTGGCAACAGCTTTATGACAGAGTGCTGCGATTGACAAAACGTAAGACAGACTTGGTGGTCGTCTGCAAGGCTCCATTCAAGGTGGATAAGACAATAGAGTGCGTGGGCCCACAGGAGACAGAGAAATTTTTGTCAAATTAAGGTTATTACAGTTACATGGAAGAGAAAAATACTAAGAGTTTTTCACTTGTTATATAATTCTTCAATCCACCTAACTCGATTATATCTCCATCTCACAACTGAATCGTTAGTGTGATGTTGTTAAAATTTAAATTGCCCTGTGGTGCAGATACTTTCAAACATTTTGTGGTTTACGAATGTGATCGACGCAAATATTTTTGTTTGTAGTTGACATTCGTAAGTCAACGTTTCTCTTAACTTGTGACTCCCATATATCACAAATCGCAAAAACAGTGCTCTAAGTCAACTGGAATTGTGTAACAACATTGCCGGTAGTAAAACTGGGTGTAGTTATTTGTTAGCTATTTGTTTCCGAAATATAGATCCGTCAGTTGTGCTCCACTTTAGCTATTATTCTGTAATAACGGGAAAGCACATTATGTTTGACGAAAATGCTAATCGCTATGAAGAAGAACCGAAATGTGAAGAGTTCATTGAATATCTCGGCAATGCCTGCGAGGAACCAAGTTTGTTTTAGAGACGGTGGCGATTCCCATCGAAATAACTTCCAACTACTGGAAGAGCATATTAAACTGCAGGGTGACTGCCGACACAAGTTGGGCTTCATAGTTCTTGGTTTATTGCGCAAAAGCTGCGAGCGTGGCTTGTTTCAGTTTTCGTTGGAGCCAGGGTCGCCGCACAGGGCCTTTTGGTCGTAAAATTCACAGGGAAGAGCTTCACTCTCAGTTTTAACGACCTCTTCGCGGCTACAAACGGTCGGCGTTCGTGGGAATGTCTTTCGGCTGTTCCGAAAATGTGTATCGTAAACCTGTTCGCCTGGATCATCAGTCTCTGCGGATATTTCAGGAACGTAATAAGCTGCCTCTTCCTCTCCCCCCCCCCTCTCCCTCTCTCTCTCTCTCTCTCTCTCTCTCTCTCTCTCTCTCTCTCTCTCTCATATTCGGCTTACAATGCATTCTAAAAGAATCGTTTGGCCTCCCCAGAGCAGCCAGAAATACGTGTAATTTAAATAAAACACGCAAGTTGCTTCGGAGAAAAGAACTTTTGATTTATCGTGGAAGCTATCCACATTGCGACTGCAAAATAAATCGAGCCAGAAGCAGTAACCAGTCACAATTATCACACTGGAACTGTTATTCTCTCATAAGCTATCTATCAGGCCACTCAGTGTTTATCAGTCGGTGGGCATTTATTGCGACTGTTTTGTAAACAGGTACTGAAGTGTGTGGAGACCATTGATTTTAATTGGAATCTACTCAAAGTGCATATTTTCGCCACTACTTCTGTTGAGGGAGTACTGGGACAGAAGTTCATTGATACGTCACCCCCATTTCGACCATCTTACTGGGCTGGAAACCTACACTTGAATATTAGTTCAGCTCGCTGGAAGATCCGACGCAATAATATCGACATTTTATAGTTTATTTCAGTTTATAGTTTATTTCAGTTTATAGTTTATTTCAGTTTATAGTTTATTTCAGTTTATAGTTTATTTCAGTTTATAGTTTATTTCAGTTTATAGTTTATTTCAGTTTATAGTTTATTTCAGTTTATAGTTTATTTCAGTTTATAGTTTATTTCAGTTTATAGTTTATTTCAGTTTATAGTTTATTTCAGTTTATAGTTTATTTCAGTTTATAGTTTATTTCAGTTTATAGTTTATTTCAGTTTATAGTTTATTTCAGTTTATAGTTTATTTCAGTTTGTGAGGATAACAAGTGTCATTTAAAAACTTGCTCGCGTATTCCACGTTTTGAACATCTGTAATCGAAGAAGAGGTAGTCAGATACTGGTCTCTCATCGAAAGGCCGGCGGTTCAGATACTCGTCGGGTCATTCACTCTCAGCTTTGCCATAGTTTCCCTGTACAGCTTAGGGAAAATTACAGAATGGTACCTTTGGAAAGGGTCTCTACTGATTGCCTGCCCCAATCCGAGATCCTGCTCAGTCTCTAAATACCCCGCCGTCGACGGGACGTTAACCCTTTCACTACCATTGGGACGTGTGTGTGTCCCACAATACGTTATCAGAGAAACAGTGGGAATTTTCTTATGAATCATATGCCAAAGTGCTTTCTGCAAACCGGCCGTTGTGGCCCAGCGGTTCTAGGCGCTTCACTCCGGAACCGCGCGACAGCTACAGTCGCAGGTTCGAATCCTGCCTGGGGCATGGATGTGTGTGATGTCCATAAGTTAGTTAGGTCTAAGTGGTTAAGGGGACTGATGACCTCAAATGTAAAGTCTCATAGTGCTCCGAGCCATTTGAACCATTTTTTGCTTTCTGCAAAAACAGTTCCACCTTATATCACAAAAAGAAGACTCGATGTGACTGTCACATGAAAAATACGAATTTGCATGTAATGATAAAATGTCCTTATCATCTGGAATAATCTACCGAGATGTCAAATATTTGCTATCATAAATACGTTACAAGTGTTTTTCTGAAAATGTATATCATAAATGAAAATACGGAATGATCAACTTTCATTGAATTACTGCTAGGAAATATAGGTCCCAGGTCAAAATACCTGTAGAACATATATGTCCAAGCCCTCCCCGCATTGGAAAATATTTTTTTTTTCATACTGTTACTTCTGACTACAAAATTAATTGAAGTAGCGATACATTAATGTCTTCGCTTCCGAAAAAAAATGGTGGCGAAGGGGTTAAACCATACTCATCCTTCCTTGCCTTAATAGTGTGTATATGTCTTGAATTTGCTTTCCATTCAGGGTGATGATTCTTCTAGAAAATTTGGAATTCGCAGGGAATTACGTTTTACCTGAAAAAATCAGAAAAATATCAGAATTTTATTTAGTGTATGAATCACAGATTTTGAAATACTTAATACTTCAGAGTGTATTAATTATATGAACATTATTCAGTATAAATTTTACCTATGTTTAAGAACTGCGATTGAACTATTGCTAATGGCTAGTATATCTCAGATATTAGCTGAGAGGGAAGAATATGCCTCCTCCTCCCCCCCCCCCTTCTTGGTTCTTGGCACAGTCTTCCTGCTCACACCTGGAATTCTCAGGGAAAATTTTTTTCAGGGTTAAGTAGCCACTCTGCCGTGGTGCAGTGACGCAGTGTAATCTACGTCCCGCTATGTTTTCGTTCATCCGACAAGGCTTAGACTCAACCGTGCTTACATTAGCGGTTAAGTTTAGTTCCACTTTCACTCTGAATTATCGTACTATAAAAGTTCGCTATAACCTAAACAGTTATTGAGGTAATAATATAGCCCACCAACAGATGAGGCTGACTAAGAATGAAGATACGGAAAATTTCGAAACTCATATTTCACCACATTTGGAGGCTATTCCAAGCGAATCCTGAACGGCTGTTGCATTCGCTTCACATTAATGTGCGTGAATGCTAGCACGTAGACAAAAGAAAAAGCAAAAGACAGTGTCTTCTGCCGGCAAATGGCCGCTGTTAGCTGCCAGTGTTCCAGAGAACTAGCGATGCGTAAGGATTACAACTGTCTATGTTGTACCACTATAGATAGCGGTACTCCTTACAATAGGTGTAAATCAGAATTCATGTGTTTATGGCTCGGAGAATGACTTGACAATGTTGTGAATTTCATATCAAATTTGTGTTTTGAGTGTTTGGCAGCGCACTGGAAAAAGTTATTCCGCTACAGAATAATCCTTCCTGATCACATTTTGCTTGATGAACTTGAAGGGATGAGTAGCGGCTCGCCCTCTGTCGTTACTCCGCGCGAGTAGTTCCCGTGTTGAGAAACGACCCTCGAAGGACCACGGTCTCCTCTCCCAGTGGCAGGTCAGCGGTGCCCGTCTTATGTTCCCCACTTGGCTTGCGGGTTACACCACCAACAATGTGAAATGTGCTCATTGTTGGTAATTTTTCGAGGAGACACAGGGGCATGTCTGTCTATCAACTCAACACATCGTGATCCACTGTGCTGTAGGGATCGTCCACTCCATTGGTGAAACTCTTACTGTTTTGTCAGGATATTTTGCCTTGAGGACCTATGAGGCGTCGTTAGACGCCAGTAAAATAAGATTAATTATTACTCAATTTATTGTTAAGTATACATTTCGTAGCTGTGGCCTCAGCGACAGCCAGCTGCTACGTAGGCTGTAGTGGACTGGACTCCACTCAATGGCAGACTCAAGACGGCCGGAGGTCGCTAAGTCAACCGAAGCATCGGCCAGCGACTCGTTGTCGGGCGCTTGTCCGCATACCAATCAGTTGGCGCTTCCCATGTGCCCGATCGCTACAAAGAAGGCGAAATTGATTCACATGCCGCCCTGAGAGTGCTCAGTCCTTCTGTGCTCACTGCTCATTTTGTCCCTCCAGATGGACCACAGTGTCGGATGCCGTGAAGTTTCATGTCATGATGTACGCTGATTGGCCTACTGGTTAGGTAAGCTCTTTGGTCTGTACATAGCTGAAAGATCAGAGCGGCTCATATTCAGAACTGGAATGGTGTTGATGGACCCTTTGGATCACCCATCGGTAGCAGCTGCAGTCCTGAACGCTGGCATCGGTTATCCGCGGCAACAAAACTGCAGTCATTACGCCAGGCAGCGAGAGTATAACTGGCAGATGTGACAGTGGAACCATCTTACACAGGATGTTACAATACAGTAGTCATAGAATTGAACAAGAATGACATTGACAATCGATCCTACAGATCGGCTGCCTTTGAGTTAGTTTGTCAGGGTATTTATGTTGAACTGAGGAGAGGCTTTGCTGTGAAATGTCATTTATAATGGCTGACTCGGTGTCGTTTGTTACAAGTTGTCAGCGGTCTCTGGCCCGCTACATTTGCTTACAGCATTTGTTTCAGTGCGATAACTGCTGCGTCAGATCCGTGATAGGTGTTGTTGCATCCTATGTAATACATCTTATTTAACATTACACATGGTGTGCACCTGTCTCACAACTTTCCACCTACAGATGTGTCGGTACCGCATTCTTGGTGACTGACTAACCATTCCAAAACTTTTATTGTGCCTTGTGGCTGGGCCGGCCGGGGTGGCCGAGCGGTTCTAGGCGCTACAGTCTGGAACCGCGCAACCGCTACGGTCGCAGGTTCGAATCCTGCCTCGGGCATGGATGTGTGTGATGTTCTTAGGTTAGTTAGGTTTAAGTTCTTCTAAGTTATAGGGGACTGATGACCTCAGAAGTTAAGTCCCATAGTGCTCAGAGCCATTTGAACCATTTTGAACCTTGTGGCTGGCATTTGTTGACACATCCCTGCACTTTACCAATGCTGGGTTGTGGGGACTTAGTACTAGAACTGAAGAGTACAAATTTCCTATCTCGTTTCTCGTTACGTAACGGTGCATCAAATGCTGGTAGCCGTAGTATCACGTGTTGTGTAACGTTTCTTCTTCGGACATCGACTGTCATTGTTAGCCAGCTGTCTCTGTGCCTATATACCACGATCATTAGTTTTGTTTCATAGACTGGATACGTGTGAGAGGTATAAAAGATGGAAAAGTGTGTTTGGTCATTCTTTCATCTTGTTACTAATTCCCCATTGGGCAGCAATTGGATGCTATTGAAACTACAGTAATATTCTTAACTTTTGTATTTTTTCTTGATTTCTAAATGATCAGCCAAAGTTTTGATAATCTAACTCCCAATTAGTCGCACTTTTTCTGGGTGTCCACTGAACTTCGAACTATCGACAGTCGACTGTACATGATATTTCATGATGACGCCATTTCAGTTTTAATTAATAGGGATTCCCCTGTTATTATTATTATTATTCATTTCTGCACTGTTCAGTTGACGGGAAATGTATGGGATGTGCAGCGAAGGCTAGCTGTGGAACACACACAAGTGCTGTCGGAGGTCTCGGACACAGTGACCCCGTTGTGTACGACCCGTGCCGGCGGAACGCCACGGCGCCCCTTGGCGCGGCCATTTTGGCCTCTGAGCGCGGGATTGTGGAGCAGGCGTGAATAATTGAGAACGTTCATTATTAACGGCGCTCGCTGCAGAGGCCAGAGCACTGTTGACATTTCGAATGCACACAGAATGAATCCTTTGGTGCAGTGTGTCACAAGGACCCTGCAGAGGCGAGCGTGGAATTTAGATTGGAACGGAATATTTGCCATCTGGTGCGCAGGGGCTACAAATCGACTCGTAACTTCTCATTGTTGTGAGAACCAACCATGATGCTCACCTAGAATGGTTATTGTTTAGTACCGCTTAATAAAGCTAATTAGGTGGTGGACACGAAGGTAGCTGGTAACGGAAAATTTTTATTGCCGTTATATTATTAGCAAGGAGGTGTTTCAGATTCCCGAAAGTCTTCGTTATGGCTGGGTCAACAACCGCTACAATGAACGATTCTATTTTTTTAAATTTCAAATAGGTACATAATTTCATTAACAATTAGCTAAAATCACCCCTTTGGTTAGTATCAAACTATATGTAGTTAAAAACAGTAACAAAAGCTATAGACTACCTCAATTAAAAAGCAGAATATAAAAAATAGACGCCGTGGATACTTACATCGCACAACTTCTGTTAAATTCGTACAGCATTTCACCATCCACACAGTCATGTGTGTAGAACAACATGCAATGACATCCCTAAAAAAAAAATGCAACATGGCTATAGTACTTGTGGACACAACGTGTATGTACATTAACATTTAACGCAATTCTTACTAAACAACGGCAAAAATAAATGTTGTACCATATTTCCGTCGAATGCTGCAATAACTTACTATAACGTATATGAAGTTCTATATGTAGAATAAAAAAAAAATTGTAAGCCCTGTGCACGTTTTGTCACCGTGCCCCCATTAACAACACATTAGAACAGGCTAGCATAACTGTATTGGCGTGGCATTCTTATTAGAGACACCATTACATGTTGCATCGATCATGACGTACTGTAAGAATGTAACAAGATTTAAGTGTAATGTATGTAAATTATGCGTGTATTTTTTATATTTTTATTTTATTATTTGAACCTATTCATACTATTTGTTGTTCTTACCACCAGGTCGCTCGATTGTGGACAAGGGTGTAACATGAGCTAATCACAACTGAAATGAAGAAGTGTTTATTTCAAATAAAAAGGAACCTTACGGAAGAAAATGACTTCAGCACTGTTCAGGAAGACAGGGTTGGAAACGACTCTCTTTGCTTGTTGTTGTTGTTGTTGTTGTTGTTGTTGTTCCAGTCTTCAGTCCAGAGACTGGTTTGATGCAGATCTCCTTGCTACTCTATCCTGCGCAAGCTTCATCATCTCCCAATATCTACTGCAACCTACGTCCTTCTGAATCAGCTTAGTGTATTCACCTCTTCGTCTTCATCTACGATTCCCCCCCCCCCCTCCCCCGCGGTGCTCTCCACTACTAAATTGGTGATCCCTTGATGCCTCAGAACATGTCCTGTCAACCGATCCCTTCTTCTAGACAAGTTGTACGACAAATTTCTCTTCTCCCCAAATCTATTCAGTACCTCCCCATTAGTTATGTGATCTACCCACATAATCTTCAGCATCCTTCTGTAGCATCACATTTCGAAAGCTTCTATTCTCTTTTTGTCTAAACTATTTATCGTCCACGTTTCACTTCCATACATGGCTACACTCCATACAAATACTATACTCGATGTTAACAAATTTCTCTTCTTCAGAAACTCTTTCCTTGCCATTGCCAGTCTACATTTTATATCCTCTCTAGTTCGATCATCATAGTTATTTTGCTCCCCAAATAGCAAAACTCATTTACTGCTTTAAGCGTCTCATTTCCTAATCTAATTCCCTCAGCATCGTCCGAGTTAACTCGACTACATCCTCCTTTCAAGACACTGTCCATTCTGTCCTACTGCTCTTCCAAGTCCTTTGCTGTCTCTGACAGAATTACAATGTCATCGGCGAATCTCAAAGTTTTTATTTCTTCTCTACGGATTTTAATTCCTACTCCAAATTTTTCTTTTGTTTCCTTTACTGCCTTCTCAATATACAGATTGAATAACATTAGGGATAGGCTACAACCCTGTCTAACTCCCTTCCCAACCACTGCTTCCCTTTCATGCCCCTCGACTCCTATAACTGCCATCTGGTTTCTGTACTAATTGTAAATAGCCTTTCGCTCCCTGTATTTGAACCCTGCCACCTTCAGAATTTGAAAGAGAGTATTCCAGTCAACATTGTCAAAAGATTTCTCTAAGTCTACAAATGCTAGAAAGTTAGGTTTACCTTCCCCTAATTTATCTTCTAAGATAAGTCGTAGAGTCAGTAGTGCCTCATGCGTTCCAACATTTCTATGGGATCCGAACTGATCTTCCCCGAGGTCAGTTTCTCCCAGTTTTTCCCTTCCTCTGTAAAGAAATCGCATTAGTATTTTGAGCCGTGACTTATTAAACTGATAGTTCGGTCATTTCCACATTTGTCAACACCTGCTTTCTTTGGGATTGGAATTCTGTAGTGTTAATTTAAGTCTTTACAGTTACCAGTGGCCACAATTCCCTTCTAGAAAAAATTACACTCATTTCCCTGAGAAATAGCTTCTACATGAGTCTGCAACTGTACTAACAATAGGACCTAAAGCTGTCTTGTCTGTCAGTCTGTTTCAACGCGCTAAATCTCCAAAACTACTTCACGAATTTTCATGGCGCTTTCAGTAGTAACTTGAGCGTAGCTTGAGTCAACATGTAGACTTTTTTCGTCAAAATCGGAAAGATATTTTAATATAAGGTAGGGAAACACATTTACTTTTTGAAGAAGCTGTTTACTTTCTGACGGTTGAGCTGTATCATGTTTGAATCGCTAACTGCAAAAAGGAAACGTGTTTAAAATTTTCAAAATTGGTTTTATTAAATGAAAAAAGTCCAGTTGGAGAGGAGCATCGTTTCCTGCAGTCACAGAAGTTTTCCACAGTGAATGAAGTGCACACCACTAGCTGTGCTCACCTGCACAGGTACACACATGTAGGCAGCTGATATGGCACGTGCAACAGCTTACTTACTCGCCATTACTCATCATAACAAAAATACAAATATGCTTACGCAGCCGCAAGTAACAGCTATACAGCATATTTATTCTCGACTCGACCTAACTACAAAATTTCATTAAAACTCGACATGAAAATACAGAGCGGTAGTTCGTAGCTAAGCAGCCAAGAACTCCACAATTGCTCGTTACATTCGCTTTGGCAGTTCAGTTTATTTTTGTCTCTAAGCTTATGTAAGTTATTTTTCTGAAATCTTACATTTGTTGTAGAGGAATATAGAGTCACTCAAAATTTTATGCTCCCTATCTGGCTTATATTTTCCAAATATAAACTAACACCAGTTAAAACAATAAAACAAAAAGTTTCGCTATTTTGGCGCCGCCGTTTTCCTCTTAAAACATCGATAGCTCTGCCTCTTCACACGTTAGGAAATAATGAAATTGCCGCAGTTAAGTAGGTCCATTAGGTCTCTATTGTCTTCTTTTAAACATGAATGAGTGCATCTATTCGTTACAGCTCTGCCATCGTAATATGTCTTATCGGAATATGTCCACTCAGATCTACCCAACTCAGGGGTACTAATTAAAAACAAAAGAAAGTCACTTTTTGTGCCATAAGTGACCAGTGGTGTCATTTTTTTATCCACTGCTTTCTTCTTTTCACGCGGGTAAATACTCTGCAGATGTGCCACTTTCTGGCTGACTTGAGTCAGTTCAGTCTCTACCAATTTCCCGGGCTGATGACTAGTAAACACTGCCATCGTGCTAGTCCGAGGAACAATAGCGAGACTAAGCTTCATTCTATTAATTGTATATACTAAGATGGGGTTCAAATGGCTCTGAGCACTATGGGACTTAACATCTATGGTCATCAGTCCCCTAGAACTTAGAACTACTTAAACCTAACTAACCTAAGGACAGCACACAACACCCAGCCATCACGAGGCAGAGAAAATCCCTGACCCCGCCGGGAATCGAACCCGGGAACCCGGGCGTGGGAAGCGAGAACGCTACCGCACGACCACGAGATGCGGGCTATATACTAAGAACCATCGGAGTAGATGTTCATTTATGCAGAGCTGTAGAGGAGCATTGGATAACGTGTATTGTTGCTACTAGTGACAAACGTTCGGTGGAAGGTCATTATGCTTCGTCGAAGCTAAAGGGCGCCTTGTGGAAAGAACGAAGGAAGTGATGGGATTAACCTCGCGTCGACGAGAAAGTAATTATAGACTGAGCACCAACTTGGATTAGGGTAGACTGGTAAAGGTAACCGGTCATTTTCTTTTCAAAGCAACAGTTCCGGCATTTGCCTTAAGCGATTCAGAGAAACCATGGATAGACCTCCAGAACGCGAATATAGTCAGTGTTTAACCCTTGCATAACCGTACTCCGTGACCTTGTATGACAGTCATGTGGTTTGATTGGGAGCGAATGGTCCTCGTATATGAAAATGGTTGGTCATATCGTTACATTGCAATCGATACAGGATGTAGTGCTGTTAGTGTGTGTGTGTGTGTGTGTGTGTGTGTGTGTGTGTGTGTGTGTGTACTGCATGCGTTTATTTCTTTGCAAAGGCGAGAAAGAGGTGGAGCCCCTCCACGCCACCGGCATGATGGCCAACTCTAAAGGTCTACTGCCACCTCTACATAAGGGTTAGTCGCAGGATGTGGGTACTGCGATGTTTGCGTACGTCCGGTTAAGGTTAACCATTTATACGCGCTCAACTGGAGATAGATTGTGTCGAAAGTGGAACGAAGGGTAGCGGTTTGAAGGGCAGAAGGGGAAAAGTGCCGAGGCAAGCGGCAAGGGGAAAAACCCTCTGCGATAGTTAGGTCGGGTAGTAAGAGCAGTAGCGGATGTCTTGATGACTGCGATAGGTCATGCAAGGATGGGTTAAGTTAGAAGCGGGAATCATGCGATCGCATACCATGTCATGCCATGTGTTCGTCATAAGAGATCAGTCCGTGACGGTGCTGCAGCGTAGTGTGCTGCAGTTTGATCTGTGAGAGCCCCCTGCCGCTCTGTCAGTGGTGACTTCGCGCCGGGGAGGCCCAGGTCGCCCATAGGTGTCTGGTGGGCGAGCAGTTAAAAGCCAAGCGCTCGGAGATGTGTGGTCGCGAAGCGACACCACTCCTCGCTCGATGGCTCCGCTGACAGCCTCAATGAAGGCCGCGGCTGAGTCTTCCCTCGAGCGTCCTGATCGCGCCTTGTACCCCCACTCGTCGGAGCAGAGCTGCTCGGAACCGATGGACTTCGGCGTTGTTGCGGCGGCTTCCGTCTTCTTCGGTGTGTCCAGTGTGTCCGCCGCGGTGTGTCCTTCAGCCGGCTGCTCCTTTAGGGGAGCGGCGGCAGGCGTCTTCTCTTCGCCTGCGGCGTCCTAACAGATGTGCGCCATCTGCGAGCTCAATTGCCGCAGTTGGTTGCATGCCTTCTCCGTCTCTGCAGTCAGGGTGGCCTTAAAGGCTGCCCTACCTTCGCCCACGGCGGCTTTGAAGGCCGCAATCGCCTCCTCCGCCGCGGCCGCCAGCATGGGGCGCATCTAATGCATTTGGGGCGCCTGGTACGCTATCGCCGGCGGCTGGTCCCCCGCGCCACCCTCACTGGCGCGAAATTCCGGCCACCTATGGGCAGTGGGAGCTGTCTTCTCTCCTTCCGGTTTCGTCTTCGTTCGGCGGCGCTTGCGGCTTCTCGGTTTACGCCTTGTCTCCAGCGCAGCGTCGCTGGCGAAAGCCGGGCAGCCACGCCAGTTTGCCACATGTGGCCCGCCGCAGCGAGCTGAAGTTGGCGCTCCCCCCCCCCCCCCCGCACCACATCCCCCCACCCCCCCACCCCCCACCCACCAGGGGGCTCACCAATCTTTGGCGGGTTCGTGCTTGGCTACCACGGGGCCCCAGCCTTTGCAGCACTTTCTCCCTTCCGTGCTGTATGTCTGTCCTCTTGCTATTCTTTTTCCCCTCCCTTGGCGAACAAGTCTAGGGTATTATTGGGAATGTTCTGCATTCTGTCGCTGACCTGCAGAAAGTCTCAACTTTCTGTTTGGCTCCTTTTTCCTATCTTTGTTTCCCTTCTCCTCTCGTTCCTCCGCTTCGGCGTTTGAGGATCCTCTTTTTTCCCTTTTTTTCCCTGTTCGCTCCTGAAGGCCGGCCCACGCGTCTGACGCGCAACAGGTGACTGGGTAATGCATAATTCCCAGCCCTGGGTAGACAGATAAGGTTCATACGTACCCCCTGGTACAGGCCAGACCCAAGGAGTGGTGATTGCCTGAGCTGTAACCTTCCCTAATTGCCGATTGGTCCCTTTGTCAGGTGTTTGGGAGGTGTGACCTGAGGTGTGAACAATCACCTAAGGCTGATGCGCCCCCTTGTGAAGGGGGCCCCCAGTTGGAAGGAGCGTGCCATTGGAGACGCTGGCAGTCATGAGGGATTTCCTCACAGTGAGGCCACTGATTCGAAGACCCTTCCCACTGCACCGCAGATCCTTGTAGTATCACGTATGGTCAGTCTTTGCCACAGTCAATCCGTTTATTATTCGGAAAGGTGTTAATTCCATTGCTGGCCCTGTGAAATGCTGCTCTCGTTTATGGAATGACACTTTGCTTTTGGAGACGGCTTCTGATTCTCAAGCACAACATCTACTAGCTGCCTCGCTTCTGCACAGCTACCCAGTTTGTGTTGAGGCACATAGAACTTTGAATTCTTCCTCTAGTGTAATTTACACCATGCTGCTTGACGGTCTAACTGAGGCTGAAATACAGTCTCTCTGATCAGGGTGTCATTGCTGTCCATCGTTTAATGGAAAAGGTCAGTTCCTCCTTGGTGTCCACCCACACTCTCTTCCTTAGCTTTGATAGGGTGGTGCTGCTGTCCAAGTTTAAAGCGGGCCATGAAATCATCAGAGTTCGTCCGTACATTCCGAATCTGATGCCCTGATACCAGTGTCATCAGTTCAATCACACTAGAACATCTTGTCGACACCCAGCCACGTGTGTAACCTGTGTCAGGGTGCACATGAGGGCGTATGTCTGCCTCCTTCTCTCCACTGTATCAACTGCAATGGCGGCCATGCCACCTCCTCCTGTCCCGTGTATCTAGATCAGTGGGCTGTTCAAGAGATTTGGGTAAAGGCAAATATGCCTTACCCAGTAGCTCGCGAGTTACTGGCTAGTTGCAAACCCTGTGTTGCAAACCCTGGCACCTATTGTTACCCCTCGCTCCATGAAGGACATGGCCATGCAGAATGCGACCTCGAATTTGGCTCTGAAGTTGTGAAGTCGCCCAGTGTCAAGGTAGCATCGCCATCCCCTCGTCCCGCTGTGTAACAAAAGGTCAAACAATCGCTTCAAGGGGCGAAGCTATCCACTACACAGCTGGCAGGCAGGAAAGTACAGAAGGAGTACCCTCTACAAGTCTTCCTCTAACCAAGAGGCCTCGAAGAAGTCCGCTAAAGACAAACGGTCTTCTCCTTCACCAACTCGACGATCCTGCTCGTTGGTGTCGCAATGTGATCACTTAGCCTGGCCAGCCTCTGTCTCGCCGGTGCCCACCACCAACCGTTTTTCAGCGTTGGACTCCAGAGACCGACCACACAAGCACGCTGATCCTTCTGTGGACCCCATGGAGCAAGATCCTCCTGCTTTTGTGCCCTGTAGTAGCGACTCTCTACCGGCTGTCCCTCGGTGGCCACCTAGTTGACACACCTGCATCTCTTCCTCCTCATGACTGTCCTCCAATGCAACGTTCACGGCCTTTGGTCCCGCGAAGAGGATTTTAAGCTGCTCCTAGCATCGCAGCATTGTAGTCTGCCTTCAGGAAACGAAACTGCCTCCTCACGACTGCTTTGAGCTTTCACATTACTTACCAATTCGTTTGGACCTTCCCCCTGAGGTCGGCATCCCATCGCATGGGGGCGTTATGCTGCTCATACGGGATGACATTCATAGTCATCCCATCTCCCAGACTACCTGTCTTCAAGCTGTTGTCATTCGCCTTTCCTTTCCCCATCTGACTTTTTCCCTCTGTACCATTTATGTACCTCCATCCTTCGATGTCACCAGGGCAGACTTCCTTCAGCTTATTGGGCAGCTACCTCCCCCATTTTTGCTACTCGGTGACTTTAACGTACATCATCCCCTTTGGGGTTCTCCCAGGACCTGCCAGAGAGGTGCCCTCTTGGCTGACCTTATTAACATACTCGACATCTTCTGCCTTAGCTCTGGAGCACCCACTTCCTTTCTGACTCCTAACACACCTATTCCCATTTGGACCTATTCTTTTGCACTGCCCAGCTTGCCCATCGTCTTGAGTGGTCCGTTCTTTCTGACGCCTACTCGAGCGACCATTTCCCTTGTGCTCACTGTCTGCTGACTCCTACCCCATCCACATCCATGCCCAAATGGCAGCTTACTAAGGCTGAGTGGCGGCTTTACTCCTCCCTGGCGATCTTCGCAGAACGAGATTTCGTCAGTTGTGATGACCAGATAGACTATCTCATCAACGTTGTCCCTACTGCTGCAGAACTTTCCATTACTCTCACTTCCTCTTTACCACGTTGTTTCCCAGTACCTTGGTGGACTGAGGCATGCCGCGATGAAATTCGCGCTTGGAGACGTGATCTCCGAGTTTTTAACCACCACCCTAAGCTGGAAAACAGATGGGTGCAGAGTGCCGTTGAGTTCTTCAGGGTGGCAAAACTGCTAGTTAGATTTAATTCATTAGTTCTTTTAACAGTTCCACACCTTTCTCTGTCTTGTGGGCCAACCTCCGACGGCTCTCTGGTACCAAGATCCATTCCCCCCATTTCTGACCTGACAGTAGGTGCCGATTTCATCTTGGATTCTCCAACACCTTGGGCCGCCATTTTGCGGAAGCTTAGAACTCTTCCCACTATCACCCTGCCTTCATCCATCGGAAACGAGTGGAGTAGGCTTGGGCGATACCCTACTCTTATCCGAATCGTGAGTACTAGAATGCCGCCTTCACTATGAGGGAGCTAGATCATGCTCTCAGTTCATCCTGGTCCTCCGTCCCAGGGCCAGGTGCTATCAACATTCAGATGTTGCAGCACCTCTCTCTTGCGGACAAGCACTTTCTGCTTAACACAAGCCGGCCGAAGTGGCCGTGCGGTTAAAGGCGCTGCAGTCTGGAACCGCAAGACCGCTACGGTCGCAGGTTCGAATCCTGCCTCGGGCATGGATGTTTGTGATGTCCTTAGGTTAGTTAGGTTTAACTAGTTCTAAGTTCTAGGGGACTAATGACCTCAGCAGTTGAGTCCCATAGTGCTCAGAGCCATTTGAACCATTTTTTGCTTAACACACACAACCGCATCTGGGCAGAGGGCACATTTCCTGGACGCTGGCATGAAGCCACCATCATACCAACCGCCGGTAAGGACAAAAATCTTCCTTCTAGCTACTGTCTCATCTGTCTTACCAGCTGCGTTTGCAAGGTGATGGAATGTATGATTCATGCCTGGCTGGTGTGGTGGCTCGAGTCACGCCATTTACTCACGAATGCACAGTGTGGATTTCGAGTGCGGTATCCTGCAGTTGACCATCTCGTTACTTTGTCCACCCATGTCATTAATGGTTTTCTGCCGAAATCCCAGACTGTGGCCGTGTTTTTCGATTTGGAGATGGCCTACGACACCTGCTGGAGAACTGGTATCCTCCATACTCCTTACACGTGGGGCTTCCGTGGCCCCCTGCCCTGTTTTCTTCTGGCATTTTTCAAGACCGAGTTTTCAAGGTACATGTGGGTTCTGCCTTGTCGGACAACTTCATTCAGGAAAATGGTGTGCCTCACGGTTCCGTCCTGAGCGTCATCCTCTTCGCTATCGCCATTAACTCTATAATGGCCTGTCTCCCGCCTGGTGTCTCCAGGTCCCTTTTTGTCGATGATTTCGTCATCTATTCATCTATTGCAGTTCTCTACCGACCTGTCTCACTGAGCAGCGTCTTCAGCGCTGTCTTGATCGTCTTCACTCCTGGTGCATCGCCAATGGCTTTCGCTTTTCCACTGACAAAACCGTCTATGAATTTCTGGCCGCGCAAATGGTTTCTCCCACCATCTCTACTTCGTGGGACTGTTGCCCTTCCGTTCTCTGACTCTAAGAAATGCCTGGGCCTCATGCTCGATAGGAAACCCTCTTGGACCTTCCATGTCTCTTACCTGGCAGCCCACTGTACGCAGTCCCTCAATGTCCTACATTTTCTCAATGGTTCTTGGGGTGCCGATCGGACCACCCTCCTCCGTTCGTACCTGTCCCTTGTCCGTTCGAAACTCGACTGTGGGTGCTTTGTTTACGCATCTTCACGCCAATCCCTTTTACGCCGTCTCAACACTATCCATCATAATGGCATCCATTTGGCCACGGGCCACGGGTGCCTTTTACACCAGCCCGGTTGAGAGTCTGTATGCTGAAGCTGCTGAATTACTACTGTCCTACCGCCGTAACTTTCTCCTCAGCAGGTATGCATGCCTTTTGTCTGCCATGCGTGGCCATCCCTCCTATGCCTCCTTCTTTGATGATTCCTTAGATCGTCAGTATGGGGCTCGTCCCTCTTCTCTGTTACCTCCTGGAGTCCGTTTTCGCCACTTGCTATGGCGGCTTAACTTCACACTACGTGCAACTTTCCCAGTGGGTGTGAACCCTTCACCATCTTGTCTTCGTGAAGCAGCTCATGTTAACCTTGGCCTTTATTCACTTCCTAATGACACTATTCCAGTCTCAGTCTATCGCCTTCAGTTTCTCGACCTTTGCATATAACTTCATGATAGTACCTTTGTATTCACTGATGGCTCTCGGGCTGACTGTGGGCTCGGATGTGCCTTTGTCATTAGCCCCTTTGTCTTTCGATGTTAGCTTCTGACACACTCCTCAGTATTTACAGCCGAGCTCTTTGCCTTGTATCAGGCCACGGAGTACATCTGGCGACACAGCCTTCCCAATTGCGTCCTCTGCTCAGACTCACTCAGCCCCCTCGAAAATCTCTGTACACAGCTCATCCCTTAGTGCAGCGGGTCCAGGAAAACTGTCACTTGCTCACTCTTGGTGGAGCCAATTCCATGTCTCTGTGGGTCCCTGGTCCTGTCAGTCTGCCACGAAATGAGGCTGCTGCCAAGGCTGCAGTCCTCGTACCTCAGCCCGCGAGTACCTCTGTTCCCTCCGATGATGTCTGCGTTGCCATCTGTCAGGAGGTGGTGTCCCTTTAGCATTGCCATTGGTCCTCCCTTCACGGGAATAAGCTTCGGCTTATTAATCCTCTCCCGGCGCCTTGGACGTCCTCCTTTCGGCCCTCCCGCCAGGAGGAGATTATTTTAACTCGGCTGCGTAGTGGGCACTGCCTTTTTAGCCATCGTCATTTGCTCAGTGGTACTACCCCACCACTTTGTACGAATTGCGCCCAAATTTTAACTGGCCGCCACTTCCTTCTGGAATGCCATTTTTTTTACCAATTTACGTTCCAGCTTGGGTTTGCCATCCGATTTATCAGCCGTTTTACCGTATGACGCGCGGGCTGTCGACCGCGTTTTACTTTTTAGCCACCGAAGGCCATATAATTTTTGGGTTTGGACCTCCATTTTTGTATGGTGTTTTTTAGCCCTTTTTCCACGTGCCTTGTTTAGCTGTCTTCTATTCTGTCCATTGGGACTGACATATAGTCGTTTCCCTCGTCTCTGTGTTTATGTTCTATAGTTTTGACTTAGGTACGTATGACCCCAGTTGGTTTTTGCGCCTAAAACAATACAAAACAAACAAACAAACAAGTTGGCGCCTCTTCTTTTCGTCTGTCACAGGCGCGGGTGTCGTGTGCGCCTGCCCACTTTACACACAGCGGCGAGGTGCGGCAGTATTTGGCCACATGCTCTTTGGCTTGGCACCTGAAGCACTGTGGCTTGGGGTCCGTGCCTAGGGGGAGAGCTTCGCGGTCACAGGAAAGCCTAAGAGCTTCCTTAACCCGAAGATGTGGCTGCCATCTGTCGCAGTTATCACTACGACGATGTGCAGCGGCGGCCTCTTCTAATTCGTCCGGTTGTGCAGCTTAGTAGTTGCGCCCCGCAATCCGGCAGGTGACAGCCCTCTTGGACCGTCTTTTCGTCACATATCCAAGGCAGCCCCCTGATCAGGACCTTGGATAGCTTATCGTGCTGTTTCGGCGCGGTCGTCTTCTCCACAGTAGGTGGATCAACAATTTGGGCGGCCGCCGCCTGCAGCTGTGCAGCAGCTGGCTATGACGACATCATATATCTCTGTCCACGACCCTCTACTGCACTGATGCTTTTCGCGTTTCCGTTCCGCATTCCTGCTGGCTTGCGGTGTCGAAGGCTTCTTCTCTGTCTCTGTCTTCTTCTTCTGCCTGTTTCTGCCCATTCTGTGACGCCTGGACACGACAGTTTTGCTGTGTCGTAATAACGACGCACGGCTATTTGCTTAGTGTCACGCCACAGTCAGAGCACAGCTTCACAGGTCTTCTTCTGGCCAAGCACAGGTAGCGCGCTTCACCAATGATGAGCGCGCCTGCGCTGCTCGAGCACAGTGGTGGTGCTTTGCAAAGGCTATTTCTGATGCTGAGACACTTTCAGCAACAAATAATATATTCACAAATAGTGCCGTGGTGACTGGCAGCAAATCATCGCTACTGCGATGCTCGTTTATGGCTAAGACATTGCAGAGGTGATCTCCAACTCTTAAAAGAAATATCAGTATTTGGAAGAACAACTGACATGATGGATTTCGGTCTTTGATGGGTTTCGTGAGCTACCCAGACCACCGTTTCACAGTTTTAAGGAATCGATAATGTTTCTGGGCTTCGTATTTCATAAGAAACTTTTCTGATTGACAGATATGGTCTCCCGATCTACTATTCTATAATGTTTTTGGTTGCTCTTAGGCTAGGGCTGCACAATGACGTTCTTATCCGAAAGTGTTAGCTAGCGTCTGTCGTTAGGACATTGGATACGGGTGAGTGTCTTTACAATAAGCTCCGGGGCCAACACATGCACCGGACCACCGCTATTGCATCTAGGGGGGGAAAAAAAGGGCTCTGAACACTATGAGACTTAACTTCTGAGGTCATCAGTCCCGTAGAACTTCGAACTACTTAAACCTAACTAACCTAAGGACATCACACACATCCATGCCCGAGGCAGGATTCGAACCTGCGACCGTAGCGGTCGCTCGGTTCCAGACTGTAGCGCCTAGAACCGCTCGGCCACCTCTGCCGGCGCACGTAGGAAAAGTTCTTCATTTTGTGAAGTACTTAAAAGGGCAAGTTATTTCCGCAGATCCCAGTGTGTAACCTCATTGCTCACGCACCAGCCAAAAGTTTCGTCCTAAGAGCAACAGCCGTTTTTTTTGAGACCTCGGACGTGGAGAAAGTACTCGTAGACCTCATAAGCTTGGGTCCGGTAGACATAATTAATATTTTAACCTTTACTTGTTATAAATATCCACTCTGGACAGCAGAGGCCAAGAACTTTTTGTCTTACGTTGTCGTAACGCAAGACCTATTCTACATTACGTTTTTAGAGAAGTATCCTTGAATCTTTCCGGCAACACTGTAATTTTACAGTCATTTGCCCTCTTGGATCGAAGCAAGAGTCGCTGATCTGCTGATTCGCCTGCCAATTTCGATAGACATTGTTAGTAAGATTCGCTTCCAAGCAAACAGACAATAGCTGATGTCCAGCTCTGCGCGATCCTGAAAGTGGCAGAGTGGATGAGAAGTGAATCAGTGTGTACTGCTTGTGGCGTGCAAGTTTCTAAGCGTCACTTTTTTTTGAGTCCGTTTTGTATTTTGCAAAGAAAGCAGCAGTTGATCTTCCAAACAAACGTATTCTATTTTACGTAAAATTAATCAGTGTAACAAATGCGTGGGTTAAACGTTTTTGCGCGTTGTACAGTCTCCTGCTCAAACTATTGATAGGATTTTTAATGTGAGTCAGTAATATGTGATCCACCAGCCACATCAATTTGAATCGCTATTTTACGACTTTAACTTGTTGACTATTTTAATACACATTCTGACTTTGTATAAACTCTTTTTAAAATCATCTTTTAGTTCTGTACGTGTCTGAGTCTTGATTCTTCAGATTTTAAAATTTTTAGAGTTCCGTACCTCAGTCGCTACGAAATCGTTATAGGATCACCTTGTTGTCCGCCTGTCTTCCTGTAGGTCCGTCAGACTGTTAAAACCCTGTTCCTCAGTAAGGGGTCGACTTATCAAATTGAAATTTATGTTACATACTAAAATCTGTGGTCGCTTAGTGTTGTAATAAATATGAGCTTCTAATCATTGCAATCAAAGGATACAGTCATTTATGTTAAATAGTTAGACTCTCGCAAACTCACTCATCAAAATCTGTAGGCCACTTCCTGTTGATCTAAAATCGTGAAATTTGGTATGAAGCAAGGATTAACAGTAAAATTAAAGGAAAAATCCGGAAAGTGTTATTTTATATTTGTTGTTGTTGTGGTCTTCAGTCTCTTCAGTCCAGAGACTAGTTTAATGCAGCTCTCCATGCTACCCTATCCTGTGCAAGCTGCTTCATCTCCCAGTGCCTACTGCAGCCTACGCCCTTCTGAATCTGCTTAGTGTATTCATCTCTTGGTCTCCCTCTACGATTTTTACCCTCCACGCTGCCTTCCAATACTAAATTGGTGATCCCTTGATGCCTCAGAACATGCCCTGTCAATCAATCCCTTCTTCTAGACAAGTTGTGCCACAAACTCCTTTTCTCCCCAATTCTATTCAGTACCACCTCATTAGTTATGTGATCTAACCATCTAATCTTCAGCATTCTTCTGTAGCACCACATTTCAAAAGCTTCTATTCTCTTCTTGTCCAAACTATTTATCGTCCATGTTTCACTTCCATACGTGGCTAACGCTTAAATCTATACTCGATGTTAACAAAATTCTCTTCTTCTGAAACTCTTTCCTTGCCATTGCCAGTCTACATTTTATATCCTCTCTACTTCGACCATCATTAGTTATTTTGCTCCCCAAATAGCAAAACTCATTTACTACTTTAAGCGTCTCATTTCCTAATCTAATTCCGTCAGCATCGCCCGAGTTAACTCGACTACATCCTCCTTTCGACACTGTCCATTCTGTTCTACTGCTCTTCCAAGTCCTTTGCTGTCTCTGAAAGAATTACAATGTCATCGGCGAACCTCAAAGTTTTTATTTCTTCTCTACGGATTTTAATTCCTACTCCAAATTTTTCTTTTGTTTCCTTTACTGCCTTCTCAATATACAGATTGAATAACATTAGGGATAGGCTACAACCCTGTCCAACTCCCTTCCCAACCACTGCTTCCCTTTCATGACCCTCGATTCTTATAACCACCATCTGGTTTCTGTACTAATTGTAAATAGCCTTTCGCTCCCTGTATTTGACCCCTGCCACCTTCAAAATTGGTAAGAGATGGATGGAACTGATCCCCCATGGTACACAAAACACGTCCGAACGCTGTTGCAGAGGCAACGGAAAAACCATGCGAAGTTCAGAAGAACGCGAAATCCCGAAGATTTGCTAAAATTTACAGACGCGCGAAATTTGGCACGGACTTCAATGCGAGATGCCTTTAATAGGTTCCACAATGAAACATTGTCTCAAAATTTGGTAGAAAATCCGAAGAAATTCTGGTCGTATGTAAAGTACACAAGCGGCAAGACGCAGTCAATACCTTCGCTGCGCAATGCCGATGGTACTGTTACCGACGACTGTGCCACTAAAGCGAAGTTATTGAACGCAGTTTTCCGAAATTCCTTCACCAGGGAAGACGAATGAAATATTTCAGAATCTGAAACACGAACAGCTGCTAGCATGAGTTTCTTAGAAGTAGATACCTTAGGGGTTGCGAAGCAACTCAAATAGCTTGATACGGGCAAGTCTTCAGGTCCAGATTGTATAGCGATTAGGTTCCTTTCAGATTACGCTGATACAATAGCGCCCTACTTAGCAATAATATACAACCGCTCGCTCACCGATAGATCTGTACCTACAGATTGGAAAATTGCGCAGGTCGCACCAGTGTTTAAGAAGGGTAGTAGGAGTAATCCATCGAACTACAGACCTATATCATTGACGTCGGTTTGCAGTAGGGTTTTGGAGCATATATTGTATTCAAACATTATGAATCACCCCGAAGGGAACGATCTATTGATACGTAATCAGCATGGTTTCAGAAAACTTCATTCTTGTGCAACGCAGCTAGCTCTTTATTCGCACGAAGTAATGGCCGCTATCGACTGGGGATCTCAAGTTGATTCCGTATTTCTAGATATCCGGAAAGCTTTTGACACCGTTCCTCACAAGCGACTTCTAATCAAGCTGCGGATTATGGGGTATCGTCTCAGTTGTGCGACTGGATTCGTGATTTCTTGTCAGGAAGGTCGCAGTTCGTAGTAATAGACGGCAAATCATCGAGTAAAACTGAAGTGATATCAGGTGTTCCCCAGGGAAGCGTCGTGGGACTTCTGCTGTTCCTGATCTATATAAATGACCTGGGTGACAATCTGAGCAGTTCTCTTAGGTTGTTCGCAGATGATGCTGTAATTTACCGTCTAGTAAGGTCATCCGAAGACCAGTATCAGTTGCAAAGCGATTTAGAAAAGATTGCTGTATGGTGTGGCAGGTGGCAGTTGACGCTAAATAACGAAAAGTGTGAGATGATCCACATGAGTGCCAAAAGAAATCCGTTGGAATTCGATTACTCGGTAAATAGTACAATTCTCGAGGCTGTCAATCCAACTAAGTACCTGGGTGTTAAAATTACGAACAACTTCAGTGGGAAAGTCCACATATACGTATAATAATGTGGGGAAGGCGAGCCAAAGGTTGCGTTTCATTGGCAGGACACTTACAAGATGCAACAAGTCCACTATAGAGACAGCTTACACTACACTCGTTCGTCCTCTGTTAGAATATTGCTGCGCGGTGTATGATCCTTACCAGGTGGGATTGACGGAGGACATCGAAAGGGTGCAAAAAATGGCAGCTCGTTTTGTATTATCACGTAATAGGGGAGAGTGTGTGGCAGATATGACACGCGAGTTGGGACGGAAGTCATTAAAGCAAAGACGTTTTTCGTCGCGGCGAGATCTATTTACGAAATTTCAGTCACTAACTTTCTCCTCGGAATGCGAAAATATTTTGTTGAGTCCAAACTACATAGGTAGGAATGATCATCAAAATAAAATAAGAGAAATCAGAGCTCGAACAGAAAGGTTTAGGTGCTCGTTTTTCCCGCGCGCTGTTCGGGAGTGGAATGATAGAGAGATAGTATGATTGTGGTTGATGAACCCTCTGCCAAGCACTTAAATGTGAATTGAAGAGCAATGATGTAGATGTAGGTCTTGTAAGATAAGTCGTAGAGTCAGTAGTGCCTCACGCGTTCCAACATTTCTATGGAATCCAAACTGATCTTCCCCGAGGTCAGCTTCTCCCAGTTTTTCCATTCGTCTGTAAATAATTCGCATTAGTATTTTGCAGCTGTGACTTATTAAACTGATAGTTTGGTAATTTTCACATCTGTCAACAGCTGCTTTCTTTGGGATTGGAATTATTATCTCTTTCTTGTAGTCTGATAGTATTTCGCCTGTCTCATACATCTTGCTCACCAGATGGTAGAGTTTTATGAGGGCTGGCTCTGCCAAGGCCGTCAGTAGTACTAATGGAATGTTAACATCCGGGGCCTTGTTTCGACTCAGGCCTTTCAGTGCTCTGTCAAACTCTTCACGCAGTATCATATCACCCATTTCATCTTCATCTGCATCCTCTTCCATTTCCGTAATATTGTCCTCAAGTACATCACCCTTGTATAGACCCTCTATATAATCCTTCCACCTTTCTGCTTTCCCTTCTTTGCTTAGAACTGCACTTCCTGTCTGTCTCATTTTTGAGACGTTTGTATTCCTTTTTGCCTGCTTCATTCACTGCATTTTTATATTTTCTCCTTTCATCAATTAATTCAATGTATCTTCTGTTACCCAAGGATTTTTACTAGCCCTCGTCTTTTTACCTACTTGATCCTCTGCTGCCTTCACTACTTCACCCCTCTACTGTATTTCTTTCCCCCATTCCTGTCAATCGTTCCCTTATGCTCTCCCTGAAACTCTCTGCAACCTCTGGTTCTGTCAGTTTATCCAGGTTCCATCTCCTTAAATTCCCATCTTTTTGCAGTTTCTTTAGTTTTAATCTACAGTTCATAACCAGTAGATGTGGTCAGAGTCCACATCTGCCCCTGGATTGTCTTACAATTTAAAATCTGGTTCCTAAATCTCTGTCTTACCATTACGTAAACTATCTGAAACCTTTCAGTATCTCCAGGGCTCTTCCACGTATACAACCTTCTTTCGTGAAAATTGAGCCAAGTGTTAGTTATGACTTAAGTTATGCTCTGTGCAAAATTCTACCAGGCAGCTCCCTCTTTCAATTCTTACCCCCATTCCATATTCACGTACCACGTTTCTTTCTCTTCCTTTAGGAGACTGATGACCTGAGATGTTAAGTCCCATAGTGCTCAGAGCCATTTGAGCCATTTGAACCATTTCTCTTCCTTTTCCCACTATCAAATTCCAGTCACCAATGACTATTAAATTTTTGTCTCCCTTCACTATCTGAATAATTTCTTTTATCTCATCTGCAAAGGTAGTTGGCATACAAACTTGTACTACTGTGGCAGGCGTGGGCATCGTGTCTGTCTTGGCTACAATAATGCTTTCGCTATGCCGTATGTAATAAGTTCACCCACACTCCTACTTTTTTTATTCATTATTAAACCTACTCCTGCATTACCCCTATTTGATTTTGTATTTATTACCCTGTATTCACCTGACTAGAAGTTTTGTTCCTCCTGCCACTGAACTTCACTAATTCCCACTATATCTAACATCAAACTATCCATTTCCCTGTTTAAATTTTCTAACCTACCTGCCCGATTAAGGTATCTGATATTCCACACTCCGTTCCGTAGAACGCCAGTTTTGTTTCTCCTGATAACGACGTCCTCCTGAGTAGTCCCCGCCCGGAGATCCAAATGGGGGACTATTTTACCTCCGGAATATTTTACCCAAGAGGACACCATCATCATTTAACCATACAGTAAAGCTGCATGCGCTCGGGAAAAATTACGGCTATAGTTCCTCCGGCTTTCAGCTGTTCGCAGTACCAGCACGACAAGGCCGTTTTGGTTAGTGTTACAAGGCCAGATCAGTCGATCATCAAGACTGTTGTCCCTGAAGTACTGAAAAGGCTGCTGCCCCTCTTCAGGAACCAGACGTTCGTCTATCCTCTCAACAGATACCCCACCATTGTGGTTGCACCTACGGTAAGGCTATCTGTATCGCTGAAGCACGCAAGCCTCCCCACCAACGGCAAGGTCCAGGGTTCATGGGGGGAATTTATAATTATATAACACGAATTTCCGGGACCTATAACTTTCCAGTATCAATGTCGATAACAGGCAAAAATCGTCGAGATTCTCGATTCCTGGAATGGATGAACTGTTAATATACGCACATCAGAACGCTCAGAGCGCGAGACAAACTCACACTTGACCAATTCTTTTTTACATGTGTTTTAATAATTTTAAACATTCCCTCGTTTCAGTGAACACAACACGAATGCTAATGACCAAACCGTCGTCCGCCTTAAACATACATCATTATTATCATCTGCACAGCAGATATTTGCAGAACCATCTCTGTGCTAGGATATTCGTGCAACTGTCATCACATTGCTGAAGCTAGTGTTCAACAGAAGGGCGCTAGTTCGTTGGGTGGAATCCTGTTTTATTCGATACAAGGTGTTAGGCTTTTGTATTATAGCATTTGATATAGGACCTGATTTGTAATGTGGTTTTCTTGTTCTGCATATTTAAGCATTGCTCTAACAGACGTCTTTTCTGTTTCAGATTTGTCCAAGAATAGATTCAGCGAGCTGCCAGTGGAAGTCACCGAGTATTATTCCTTAGAAAAGCTCATTCTTTACCATAACGCCATCAAATCTATTCCGGATTCGGTTGTATATCTACAGTCGCTGTTGTACCTTGACTTGAGGTAATAACCGTATTTGTTTATGCACGGTAAATTAGCAATTGTTGTTGGCTATAAAGGAGCTTTTTGTAATGGCACGATCATTTTAATACACTGTTGCCTCTAACCCACACCTGTACTGCAATGCAAGAAGCTGATCATCCCAAATGTTCATATGAAAATGACATAGATTGAGTGTTCCGGTCACGTATATGTTGTCAGTTGTAACTAACGAAACAAGGATGCCAAAATACGGAAAAATTCTTCTCTACGAAACCAAATCATGACCTTTCCGTCTGGTGTGTGTGTGTGTGTGTGTGTGTGTGTGTGTGTGTGTGTGTGTGTGTGTGTGTGTGAACCTAAATTATCCTAAGGACAAACACACACACACACACACCCATGCCCGAGGGAGGACTCGAACCTCCGCCGGGACCAGCTGCGCACAGTCCATGACTGCAGCGCCTAGACCGCTCGGCTAATTCCGCGCTGCTTTTGGTTTGGTAGTAACCAGTGCATAGGTCAAAATACACGTCGAATACGTTTTGAAAGCTGAAAACACAACAGCTGGCTGAGAGGGGTTTTCTGTAATGTAATGTCATTTAGAGCAGGGTACATTGTTGTTGTTTAATACTTCGAATATGCACTCTGGCTGCCCTGAAATTAACGTTCATTTCTTGGTCAGATAAACAAACATATCCCGTTGAAACACAGTCACACTAAAAATCTCTTAAAACCACTGTCAGACTTCTTGTTGGTTTGGTCACACTTTAAAAATGGTTCAAATGGCTCTGAGCACTATGGGACTTAACTTCTAAGGTCGCGCGGTTCCAGACTGTAGCGCCTAGAACCGCTCGGTCACACCGGACGGCAGTCACACTTTAAGTATGCGTATTTCACACGCCGTATGAAAATCTTTGACATATTACGTGCACAAAAATTTGGCGTTTCTGCTTCAGAAGGACTTTCAAGCTCCCTTGCAACTCTCTATCATTAACGAAACGCTGTGTAGTGCATGAAGAAGGTGGCATGTGTGGGCTGTAAGATGAACGCTCGAAATGTGGAGGAAGGTGTTGAGGGTCACAGCAGTGGAATCAGGCATTTTTGCGGAAGGGGGGGGGGGGGGGGGGGACCTCCTGGGAGTGTTAAGGCACGAAAGCTTTTGGGCTTGCGCCCTTCTTCGGCTGATTATACATTTAATTTCATGTTTCCACAGTCAGTTTTGAAGTTCACGGTTTAACTAAAAGGCACATTATTTGGTGCTGTCTAAGTAGACACAAGGGAAAGAATTAGAAGTGGCGACGTGGTAGGTGTCGAAAGTATTAGTGTACATATTATACATATATTATCATACATATTATACATAAAGCTGGAGTACACAAATCATAACTGCACATTTGTCAGATTTTTTACAAACGTATTTAGATTTTCACACAGTACCTGCATATTTGTCACCGTACCCTAGTAATTATCTGAACTACAATATTAGATCATTAACACTGTAATAGCGCCTTAGACGGTTATAACTGTAAACCAGGCATATAATTTCAGGTTTACAAGCCGCCTCTGGTTTCTTTCAGTGTATTTTGATTTTTTTTTTGCCTTTTAAGGATCTTCTACCATAACACTCTTTGACTTGACTAAGACCTGTAACTGTCTATAAAGTGGTGTTTATGCTTTCTGACAACTTTGTGTAGCTTCCATTGAAGCAAACATTGTTAAACTGTGTAAGTTTTCTGCAATATAAATGTATATGTAGAAGAGAGTTGCAGTGGATCAGGAGATGAGAGAAATCCTGAGCCACCTTGTGCTGGCTTGATTTAGCCAATTAGGTAGTGAAAGTTCTTACAACCGACTGCACATACGCAAGTAGTTACAGATATTAGAGTGACAATATGGCTATATGCGTCCAGCCGAAGAGTTCTGTACGTCCATCACATGTCAATCCCATAGCAACAGAGGGAGTAAGACTTGAAAGAGAAGGAATATCTTAAATCAAAATATGTATAATTAATAATTTTCTTTTAATTTATGAACCACTGAAGTTGCCTAGCATGAGTAGGCGAAACGTATGCGGTATACACAAATGAGACGGAATTCTTCCTATCAACATTATAAAACATAATTCGAGGATGAATAATTTTGGTTAGTTAACCTCTGATGTGAGTTTCAGATATTTGGGCTTGGGAATCCTGAAAATTTTATGAAGGTCCCATATCAAGTTAGGTATATATATCATGTGTAAACCTCTTTTTGACTCTAACTACAATAGCTTAAATTTGTTGTGTAATCGAAAGTAATAACTTTTATTTACTTTGCACTTGCTACTACTAAGTACACTGTTGCTTTCATCATCGACCCTGAAGTTGGTTTGTTGCAGCCGTTCACTCCTGCTGCTTGCCAGCTATCCTCTCCGTTTCATTACAGCTGCTTCATTACACACCACCTGGTCTCCCTTATATACTCATATCCATACCTTTCCCTGGTACACTCTCCCTTTACCATTCCTTCAGCCACTGTTTTCAACAATAACAACAACAACTATGTCATAAAATGTGTCCAACCACTCTGTCTCTTCATTTCATTTTGATCTTTATTATCCATTAATTTTGTACTCAGTGGATCAATATTACCTTCAACAGTCTTGAGCAGAACCATATTTCAGAAGCTCCTAATTGTTTCATTTTTGTCTTCCCTGTCAATCATGTTTCACACCGATTGTGACATGTACTTGAAGTATAGCTTTCTGTAACATGTGGTTTTTGTTTTTGGATTTTGGTGGCTGTTTCTGTTTATAGAAATGTCCTGTGTCTTGTGTCATTATTGCTGCTGTCTTTGTTGCATTGTCCTTATTCACCTATTCAACTTCAGAGACAGAAAGATTCGTTCACTTCTTCGAGTATCTCTTGTCCGTGTGTAATATTTAGCCATCTGGCATGTCCACCTACTGTGTGTGCAATTACTGTAGTATTGTTCTTATTTATATAGGCCAGTGAGCTAAAACATTATGACCCCTGCTCACAGCAATACTGAACGCCACCTTGTGGCATTATATAAGTGGAGCAGAGATGAATGGGCAACCATTGTAGCTACGATATGGGCCATAGATGAAGAAATCGTTTGACATAAGTGACATTGACAAAAGACAGATTTTTCTGGCCCTTTGCCTGCGAACAAGCATCTCAGAGATGGTAAAGGTGGTTGGCTGTCCACATGCTAGCGTTGTGATGCTTTATAGACAGTGGCTGGAGGATGGTGAAACTAGGAGTAGCCTGCAAGATGTTGATTGGACCGTGAATCTATGGAAATGTGTTGTCTGGTTTGATGAATTGCACCTCTTGCTGCAACAGGTCTTAGATTGCGTTTGGATACGCAATCATACTGGTAAAAGGGTGCTCAAAACATGCACCACATTGAGACAGGTGGTGAGGCAGTGTTACACTATGGAGAACATTTGCCTGGCCTTCCACGGGACCTGTGGTGTTATTCAAAGGCTCTATGGCAGCTTTGGACCACGCGAAGAATACTGCGGACCAACTTCAGATCTTTATGCTTAATGCCTTTCCTGGCAACAACGGCATCTTCCAGCAGGATAACTGTCCACATCACAAGGCCAGAAGCCTGCTATAGTGGTTTGAGGAGCAAGGTAGTTGATGCTGATGTCTAGGCCACCAGATTTGCTTGATGTGAATCTAATGCAGACATCTAGGACTTTATCAGACACCAGCGCCGCCCTCACAAACTACTGGTCCATAATTTACGACAATTGCTTGATCTGTATGTCATCTGGTGCCACGTATCTCCAAAAAACTTACCAAAGATTTGTTGGATCCACGCCACACAGTTATTGTTCTGTGTTGTGTTCCACATCTATTAAGCAGGTACTGATAATGTTCAGCTCATAAGTGTTTACACTTTTTATCTATACATGTAATTCTCTTGTATTTGCTGTGATTCTGTTGTTCATGAGAGTTTCAATGGAAACTTTTTTCTAGATGTCAGGTTTCTGCCAGTTCAGCATGTAATCAGGATACTGACATGTCTATTATATTAATATTTGTAGTCACTGGTGTGAACTTGTGTGACTCTCTGTCATTGAACTGATGTTCATATTAATATGTTAGAATTGTTTTGTATGCCGATTAGGATAATACACTAGAGGGAGTTATTTTAATGAAACTCTGAAATTGTATCTCACAATTTTGGGTTTTCATAGTTGGTGTTTGTGACATATATTAGATTTCTGTGGTGCTTTTCAGTGATTTTGTGTAAATGATTTAATGGTAGCTCCATTGAGGTTATCACGAATCCATTCCAGATGTTACACGTTTTTGTTTGTCCCTACCAGGTAGTGGCTGTTATTAATGCATGGGAAAGGTATTTAAACCAAAATGGATGTTTATGAACACGTTTGTATTTGAAGGATTGAAGATGATTGTAGCATGATTAGTGCCAGTATGCATAAATTAGATGTGATTGAAATTAATTTTTACAGAAATACAATCATTCCAGTTTAGGGAGAAAGAAAAATATAGTGGCTCTGATGTGTCGATGGAAAAAAAAAAAGGTAGCCTTCTGTTAACACATGTGCCATTTCAGCAAGAACCCATCTCAATTTCTGTTTTCTTTTGTGGATTTCTGCTACATCATCGTGCTAATTTTGTGCCTTTGACAGACAGTCCCCATACTGACATAGCTCTTTATTTTCCTCAATGCCTCGCTTATTTATCATTTCTTAAAAACATGCCATTCATCAATGGCCAGTACACCACTACTGAAAGTTGTACTGTTAAATTGCTGAGTTTGCCATTGGCCACAGACAAAAGTGTAGTGGCCTCTCAAGTCTTCCGAGCCATACTCTCTCATAATTAGGAAGCCAAGGGGTCAAGGAAAGCTTTACGGGTAGCAGACTTTATGGTGTTTTGAATGAGTGTAATCTGCTAGAAGATTGGTGGTTACCCCGTGACAGCTGGAACATTTCTGTTGCAGCCGCAACCAGTTGAGCGTGCTACCGAGCTCACTGTGCCAGCTGCCGCTGGAAGTGCTGCTGGTGGCAAATAACAAGCTGGTGTCTCTGCCCGAGGAGCTGGGTCGCATGAAGACACTGGCTGCGCTCGATGTCAGCTGCAATGAAATTTCGCACCTGCCCCAACAGATTGGGGAGCTGCCCGCACTGCGTTCCCTCAACCTGCGCCGCAACAAGCTAGTCGACCTGCCACTCGGTAAGCGCTCTACTCCGTATACGGCATAGCGTCAACTGGGTTAATTAATGCGAGCCTAATTATAATGTGATATATTTTGGCTCCGTAGTCTAGCACCCGTTCATAATATCTTGCTTTCTCAAAGATTTTCATGGTGTGAATTCTACCTTGACACTATGATATAAAGCGTTGCTCATAATTATAATGCTGAAGGGATCCTGTTGTGGTAGAACATCACTGAAATGTTTCTTAAATGCTTCACTTTTTGTATCTTCTTGTGAATCTCTAGTATTTATTAATTTTAATTTTATGCCAAAATTAAATAAGAATCCTCTAAAAAAACTGCTGTTGCTACCTGTATGTGCAGTAACTAATCTGCCATTTCCACATGCCATGCATCAATCCAACACTCTTTAATTGGTAGTCAGGTGCTGTGTGCCCACACCAGATGTAATGGCACTGGAAGTATGTTCTACTTACAGTATATATTAGTTATTTCTCTACCATGAATGACCCAGTGAGGCATATTAGAACATTAGAAGCATTCGTAGTGATTAAATGTTTAACCTGTGTACTTCTTGTTTTATATCTCATGGGATAGTTGCTCTCTTTGTCCTCCCTTCAGACATGATCAATGGGTCTTGTCATTCATATGCGCTGTGTAAAGGTGTGAGGTTGCTTCAAATTCTATAGTGAAACACTGGTGCAGATAATTGTTATAAGGCATAAACGAACAGATTATGCTTGATGTCTTCAACAAGTTTTTATATAAAAAAAACCTAGTGCTTCTGATAAGACACATAGCAAATAGCATCCAAGTTCAGCAGAATTTTTGCTTCAAGTTTATTAGGTGTGTGAAACTGTCTACACTCAGCAAGATGAGAAGATTACAATTATATGTGTTAGGAAAGTCTGACGATACTATAAATACTGTTGTACTCTTGAAGCTACATGCATTTTTCTTCAGATATGAAGGTACTTCGAGTGGTAAATAATGATGATGACTTGCCTACTTTTAAAATAAGTTGTTAATAAAAAATATTGAAAGACAATTCTTTTCAATATGAAAATAGAAAACTAAATAATGTTACAACAGATGATGGAGACAGACGAAAGCTTCCTTCGACAGTTAGATGAGATGTGAACATTTGCTTAACATGAATTACATCGTAAATTGTAAAGCTTTTACATTCCATTTTGTTTGATTATTGCAATCAAGGACAATGAAGCACTTTACAGTATGGCTCCTCCTCTTCCTCACAGTTGTTGGTCATAAGCTAATACATCAGCTAATACATTGCAACAAACTGCACTACAGAGTTCTGTGTGAAGATGATACTGTGTTGACAGCATGTCATTAACTAAACATGAAAACAGAAAGAGACACATTGAAATAAAGCTAATGTAACCACATTGAAATGTAATATAAATGTTTACCAGACATCAGTATGCCACAAAAGGCAGGTGTGCTTGCACCAGTATTTGTAACACTGGATACTCTGTAAATTTGCTTCAACATCATCCCTTCCTTTTTAAAATTTTGACAAACGTGGTAGTTTGACCATATGCATCAAAGAATATCAGAAATTCCAGGAAAGAAAACACAGTGAATCCGAAACCAGTTATCAGCCCTGGGGAGGTGTGTGTGGGGGTTGACGGTTGAGGTGTGCCACTTTCATGTGGGTCAGGACCCACTTGTGCCCCTCTCCCCCTCCCCACACCCCCGCCCCCCTCTCCTGCAAAACCAATTTATTAAAATTATTTATATTTTCACAAATATAAATTTCCAAATATTTGAACTAATTTTTGAGGTTAAGGTCCCATAAGGGCTCTCAAAAGTGCCAAAAAATTCCAGAAAATTGCAAGCTATGTATTCTTTGGTTGATTGCCTGAGGCAGATGAGCATGTCACCTGGCTACCAACTGAAAACATTCTCTTCAGCTAAAGGCAGCAGTTTACAGGCTGATAGAACCTGATATTGAACACAAATCTGACATGGTTCAGGAGTCCACAGAGAAAACCCGCAAACTGCAGAAAGTGAAAAATCGTCCATCAATAGAAAGATAACAGAAAGATTGCCATTACATGAATGTAGGTGGAAATGCAATTCCTTTGATATTAGCACACCAGAACTGAACCGTTGATTTCTGCATCTGCCTGAGATATGCTGTCATTTTTTATTTTGTCACTACATAATATTCATTTCAGAATACTGAATATTTATTCTACATTTTAAAAGTAGTTGCCCATCTAATAGAACGGTGAGTATGTAGAACTATGGTTGAAGGACTAATGGAGTATGTAAAGGTGATCCAATAAGATAAATTACTTTAAAATATACATTTTATTTTAATGAATCATAATCTATAATGTACTAGTGTCATTAATTGAGTCTTATTCATTCTTGAAAAAAACTGAATCATCTTTTGTCTCATTGTAACAAGTTTGCAGGTAAATTTCATTTCATTATGCTTCATGGACTTTTAATGTGGAAAAATAAGCACAGTTTATTCTTATTATATAGGACAGAATTAAAATAAAGATCAGAAAGCATTGACTAGTGTGCCTTCTTGTATGTGTCTCACTTCTGTCACATGTCCCATTTCCTTTGATACATGCTCTTCAACTAATCAACCACAATGTTAGAAATAAAAGTGATTTTGCTCCTTTGCCTAACAACTTAATCTCTTCTGCTTTGTTTCTCTCATGTCTGTGTCACCAGTGATCTAACACTGTATTAAACGTTGCTGTTGTTGGTGTTGAAAAGAGCAGTTTTCAGGAAGGAATCTTGCTTTAATTTAGTATTTTTATAGAGAGCAATTTCTCCATGTTCTTCCTCTTCTAATGAGGCCAGTTGCCTGAAATGCTCCCTTGACCACTTCATACTGAATCAGCAATAAAACAATCACACATGAAGCTTATATCTCCAAACATAACCAAAATGGACACAGTAAGACTATGGTATACTGCCATAATCAAGTGATGGGCCACAGTTGATCAGGTACAATGCTCCCTTAATCTATACCAGATGCGCATTGGCTATGCAGCAGCACATAGAAACAATGTTCCAAACATTGTTGTGTCACATTGACTCTGTTCGTATTCCTAAATGACAACTAGATTGACTAATGCTGTGTTGCCTTTGAAGTGGAGTGCCTGCCACATTTGAATGATGGTTGGGTCGATCTGTCTTTATTATTTACCTGGGAACCTGACCATCTGTTACAATAACTAAATATAAATGGGAATTGGATGTGGGTCCAAATGTCCTTCTGTTTGCTTTCTGTGCCCATCTCCTCCTCCTCCTCCTCCTCCCCCTCCCCCTCCCCCTCCCCCTCTTCTTGTCCATTGCATTCCCCTGACCCATCTATCTTCTCTTCTCCCTACTGCCCTCTCTCTCTCTGACCTTGGCCTTGATAATTGTTATTGCAAACGAAACCTGGATTGGGGATTGAAGTTGCTTAAAATGAATGGGTAAATTGGTCGGGATCGTAGGTATACAGGGCATTAGAGAGACCTCCCCAGCTCCTGGATCTTTAAGGAAAGTAGCCTCAATGATAGTATTTCACATGGCAAATAGGTAGGATTACAGAGTTTCAGATGATTCATATTCCATAGTAATATTCTAATCGTAAGCCATTAAGACATAAATACAACTTTCCTATTTCCTGTTAAAACTGACTGCAGCGAAGAAAAGAAAAAAAAAGCACATTATTCTGATGGAGGAGTGATCAGTATTCAGGGATGTGGCAGGGATGATGATTCAAAGCAAAAAATTCAAGTAAATGCGGGCTTTAAAATGCGTAACTCAAGAACTATGAGCACTTCTTCAGTAAAAGAGCAAAGATAAAAAATTGCATTATTGTATGTGCTTTATTGCCCATATTTGAGTCATTTTTGCTTTGAATGATTGTTCCTGTTGTATTGCTGAATAGCGACCATTCCTCCTGGGACACTCTGAATAAGTAGAATTAATATTTGTGAGGAAAACCATATTTGTCTAATTGTTTAAATGCCCTGATGTAATAAATCAATTGGAAACTTTTTGAGATTTTTGGTAACAATGTTCAACATTGTCTTATCTTTCCATTTTAGCATAGATAAGGAACCAGCAGATAGTAGACAATAATTTGAAAAACAACTTAATTTTTACTGTTACTCTGCAGAATTGCTTACAAAATGAATAACAACTTTTGTTTCTACAATGTGAAAACTAGTTGTTCAGTTTATTTATAGTATGTGTGTTCTGAAAACTTGCAAATTTGTGGTTACCTCATATTCATGTATTTGTTGCAGTTGCTAAGCAGAAAATTCATTTGTCATATTTAATTTTAGCCAGTAGTTGTTTCAGCATTAACATTTTGTGCTCTATAATTTAGTTCAATAGTCGCTTTCTTCTATGCATAATTTTGTTATCACTGATATCTCAATAAGTACTGTAAAGTGAATAGTCATTTAAATCATGTTTTTGGAGGTCAGCACGTAAAATATATATGATTTATTCTAGGTTTGACAAATCTCAATCTGGAACGATTAAATTTAAGCGAAAACAGAATCTCAACATTACCAGCAGAGCTTCGCTTCATGACAACATTAGTTGAATTGATTCTTACCCATAACCCTTTGATTTCACCACCTGCATATGTAAGTTTCCATAAATTCCTTTTTACATATATTTAAAGTTATATAATTCATTTTCTTGTGAAAAAGGAGCTATGCAATAGAAGATAAGTGTATAAATACATTAGATTAAATTCATGAAAGCAATTTGTTTGAGTGAGCACACATAATGGGATGGATAAATCAGAAGAAACATACAAAATGAGACCATTGTTTATGTTAAACATGAAGCTCTTCATCGTGTAATTGAATACACATTGAAATTGAACAGTTAGAGCTTGGTGGCCTACTGATTCAGTTTTCACGATGATTTATTTTAATTCCTAATAGCCACTTTAGATAAATATGTAATAATACAATAACTGTTTCTCAAATCAAGGATGCTGAATAGTGAGCTCAGTGTTCATAAGGCTTGTTTTGAGTTACTTTACCTCCACAAATATTTGATTTTATTGGAAGCTGTGTTGTTTACAAACATAACACAGGAAGAAAAGTAAAAACAAGTGCTCTTTTCATAAGTTGCCATACCTTCAGCTTATTAGCTGCCATGCCATGTACTGAAAACTGCTCCATATGATGTGAAAAAACTACCATCAAGCTTATAATTAGATTCTAAAATGCAAAGTATGAGAAGCAAATAAAAATTTGAATTATATGGTGTAATACTCTAAGGCTGCTAATGTATCTACATCAAGAAAACTTTCAAAGGTCTACTTCAATATATCTACAGGTACATTTGCAATAAAGTTTGTGAACTGTTTTCATCTGCTCTTCCAGAGTCATATTTCTGGGTGCATATTCAATTTGTTTCCATTATGGTTTGCCACGTTTTTAGCTCTTCACCTCATAATGTAATTGAATGCACGCATAAATTGAACAAATAGAGGTTAGTAGCTTACTGATTCATATTTCACAAGGATTTATTTTAATCTACTTGAGATGAATATGTAATAATAAGATAACTGTTTCTCAAATCAAGAATGATGAATCGTGAGCTCGGGGTGTTTTTAATCATACTTGTTTTGCAGCAGGAACCATTTTGTTTTTGCTAATATTTTAATGAGTTGCATGCTATTTGGAAGAGTAGGCAGTCAAACATATTTTAAAATTTCCTTATTTTTTTTAAAAAAAAACCAATTAATTCATTATCTTCAGCTATTGTGAAATGTTTCCAGTTACTTTATTAACGTATCACATTACGTATTCATTAACAGATTAAATCCTGTTGTATGTTTACATAATTTGAAAAGTGAAATTTTATAATTATCTAAATATTTTTCAGTTGTGTACGAGGGGCCGTGTACATGTATTTAAGTACCTAGAGAATCAAGCGTACAAAGGTGATAAGAGAAAGGGCCTGCTGACTGACGATATCAGGAAGTTGCAGCAAAAAGTTGGCTACTTGTCAGATTCTCGCCTCTCAAATGGATTTTCTGATTTAAGGCAACGCCGTTATAATGTAGATAGTGGCTACAGCACAAGTGATGGAGGATCTGATAAACGATGGTCCCAGGAAATAGTGAGTAATGTTAAAATGTTGATCTTTCTTTTAGGATAAAAACCTTAAAATTACTAATCATTTTTATCTTAAGGAGTTAAAATTGCTTATACATTAGTTACTTTGATTTGATCAATTTTTGTTTCAGATTGTTGAGGAGGAGTGTGATAAAAGTAAAGGCCTGTGGTCTCGCGCAGATAGTCTTCCAATACCTGTAAAACGCCGTGATACCAATGGTAGCTGTAGTGGTACATCCACGCCTTCTACCATCAGCCCAGGTGATAACATCAATCTTGAGGAGGAATTCAGCAAGGTTAGTGTTAATGAGGAGCTTCTCACTTGACTTAATGCCCGTTTATTAAGTTGTTATAAATATAGTAGTAATTCTCAGAGCAAAAACACACAAATTGTACTCGTCTTATCATGACATTAAATGAGGACTAGATAATTATTTTGCCTACAAAAATGAGAGAGACAGGTGAGATATGCAATGTTTTAAAATGAAGAAACAATTGTTTTTCTGCTGAAAATGTATTCTTTATCCTGGAAACAAAAAAGGCAAATTGAAATGGTACCCACAAAATAATTTTTCATAATTTTAGGGTAACGTGAACTGATTATATGATACAAAAAGAAAATGTAAGAGAAATTAGAGAAATGCAGCAGAGGACTAATTTGAATTAAGAATTTTAATAATAACTTCAGATTTTTTTGCAGATCATGCAACTGTCTATAAAGAAGTACCTCTGCACAAGCATTCAATCAGATCTTGGTAAGATTTCAAAGTGGTAAAAAGACTGACAAATTTCTTTAGATGTTCACAAATGTAAAATTGTGCATTTCTTTTAATAAAAAGAATGTAGTATCCTATGACTGCAATGTCAGTCAGTTGCAACTGCAATTGGTCAGTTTCTATAGATATCTAGGAGTAATAAGAATTTGTAGGAATATTAAATGGAGTGATCACATAGGCTCAGTTGAAGTAGGTAGTAGACTTCAGTTCATTGGTAAGATACAGTGAAAAATCAATCAACTTACGGAGAAGGCGTGACTCATCCTAGAATATTGCTGAAGTGTATGAGACCCACCTTATAGTACTAAAACAGGATGTGCAATGAATACAAAGAAGGGGAACACCAATGGTCACAAGTTTGGTTGACCCATTGGCGAGTGCTGCATATATTCTAGAACAGTGGAACTTATAGACACTTGAAGATACGCAAAAACTGTCCAGTGGAAAGCTTCTTACAAAGTTTCAAGAACCAGTATTAAGTGATGAATCTAGGAACACACTGTGAACTTCTACACATCAAACCATAGGAGCGATGGAAACGAGATTAAACCGATTCAACATGCACAGCACCATTTAAGCAATTATTCTTCTTGCACTCCATATGTAAATGGAATGCTAAGAAGCCTTAATATGTGGCACAATGCAAAATACTCCCTGTCATGCTCTAAACAATGGGTTTAAATTGTAGATGTGGATGTAAATATGTAGAAAGTGAGGTAACTTGTGTACTGTTACAGAACTGGTGGATTTCCTCGATTACTGTCTGGCCGGCCTGTGTGCTTCATCTAATTAGAGTTTTGATTTGTAATTGTGTTTGAAGAAACTATCAATCTATCTATATTAATTTGCAATGTTTGATTTAAAATAGCACAACATGGCAGCACCACGAAGTCCCTTGCTTTCAGTGCTTTTGTGTCAACAGCTATAAAACCTGCAAATATTCTGGCTACTGTGCGTAGACCCTGTAATCAACTTCTCAACTTGAAAGCACCATGCAGTGTATCAGTGGTTTAAACCTTCATAGATCAGAAATTTCTCTACATTGAATGGTTACATGGGTTTCAATCTTTATGCAAGTTTCTTACATTTTTATGCTTTTTCCTGGCTCCAGCCTTCTCTGTACCTCATTAGCATTTTCCTTTATCATTTTTGTGACATTTATCAAAAAAAAATCTGTTGTAAATCTTAATTTTCACACATTTGATACCACAAAATAGCGCAATTGGAGAATATGAGTGAAGCGCTGGTAGACCAAAGCTATGAAACATGTCTGGCCAGCTCATTATCAGTTAGTAAGAGCATTACTTGCAAAAGGCAAGAGTCTGGCAAGAGTCCAGAGCCAGCACACAGTCTTGATCTCTGTTGAAGTTTTTTTAGTGAATTTTTTTTAAAATTTTTGGTACACCACCAATAATATGGAAAAACCATCTATTTTTTAAAATTATTTATGTGAAAGTGCTGTGAAAACAATATCCGTAACCCAATAACTGCCTTTTTTTCACAGAATGTTTCTGTCTGTGATGAATTAGAAAGGAGAAAGACAGACAAAGTTCAGAGTGATAAAGAAGAGGGCAAAAATCTTGCTAAAGATGGTGTAAAACCAATGACTGGGAGGTAAGAATTTTCGGCAGTGCATGAATGAGCAGCTGGCAGCATGGAAGTATGGTGGTGGTCTCAATGTAGTAGTTGCTGCAGTTCCATTTCCTACAGTTGGAATATTCAACAATTTAATCATGTTGTGCACGTAGTTTGCTTCTTGTATCACACTGTTTGTTGTTACGCATGCATTACTACATATTTCTGTATCTATTTATGTTTTAATAATACATTTCATATTATAATTTGTAAGATGTCTGTTTATTGCTTACTGTAAAATGTTCCTTCAGTCCTTTCTGTCCTTTATACTTTTTATTGACGTACTGAAAGTTACTACTACTGTGTTGTCACTTACATCCATTAGTTCATTGTCATACCTGTACTGACATAGAGCAGATTTAGAGCACACCGCTAACTTTTAATTTAATACACAGTGATCTATTATCTATTCTGTTTTCTTACTATTAAACAGAGTGACATTCAAAGCTTGGAAAATGTTCAGCCTACGCAGAAACTTAGTACAGTTTTTCTTTAATGTTTTCTGGCATTGTTAAGTCGTTTTATTAACCTTAGATGTTTCTTAAGTAATGGCTGTTGTTGCTTTGTAAGAATTCCTTTCTTTTGACATATTACACGTGCAGTTGTATTGTTTTCTCCCCCCCCCCTTTTTTTTTTTTTTTTACTGGCAGTAATTTTGATTTCCTGTTCCCATAATATTATTTAGTAGTCTTTATTAATTATTTTAAACATTTGGTGTCCAAAATGTACAATATTGTGTTGGAAATTCAGTTTGTGATATGTCATCATGAGAATTGTATTATGAAGTGATGAGTCATGCTATATGATAAGATGATAATATTAACATTTAAAACATTCAAGAATATTTGAGAAGACTCAGTATCTTCATGACAACATTCTGTGAGTTGCTTTTACATTGATACTTCACACACAGTATTTCTGTGTTACACAAAGACATTAATAATACAACTGTGAATTATGTTGTTTTTATGCAGTGTGCAGCAAAATAATCAATCAACCTTTACATACAAAATTTTCTCATAAACACTTCATTTTTTTCAATAGTAAAGGTGGAACTAGATCTGTATGTCACATGATATTCACTTATAATAATTCAACAATTCAGAAGCGTGTTGTTTTGGGTATGTATCTAAACTGTTGATGTATATTGTATAAATTTGATGACATTGATGTTGGAAAAAGACATTAATTATTAGAACATAATTTATATACGTACTATTATTAATTTTTAAACTAGTAGTTGCAAATACTTTAACTGATATTTCAGTGATATTTTGGTGGTGGGCTTTCAGTCTTTTCTTTTCCCTCCACTTCACTACCTTTATGCCTATTTTTGTGTGTAACAGCTCCTTATATAGTGAAGTATTGACTGTTTAAAATAGCTGGATAATTAATTTAACATGATGTGGAATGTTATCTATCAACCATTAGCCTGTTGCCCTAATCACAGAAACAATACTGAAAAAAGACAGCAACATATTTCATTGACCACAAGAAAATTGGACTATCATTTCGAGTTTACTGCTTGCACCTTCTGCAGCTGTTACACAAAATTTCTCATTTCAGAATAAGTGAAGAAATTTGTGATGAACATCACTGAGTTAATCTCTTGTGATTGGGTGCTACTCATCTAAGATTTGTAGCATTACTTGTAGTGTTAATGTCTTAACAAACTGATATGCACAATACCTCAAGATAAGTACCTCACATGCTCCACCTCTATAGCAGTCACTAGTTCAACATAACACTCTCTCATACTAACGAGTTTACCCATGACACTCACTTGCTCTCCCAGTAGCAAAGGCCACACTAGTGATCAACATGTCACTCAAACAAAGCTGCCAAATTCACAAAAAGTAAAGCCGACTTATGTATATTGTCTATAAAGTGGGATATATTCAGTACCACAAAGAGTTACTATTGCTTTTGTTATGGCATGGCATATATAATGTCACTGTTTGTTTAATTCTTGTTGTCTGAATGGCACTAGAATGCAATACATCATACAGCATTGTATGTGTGGCAGCATGCAGCTTCAGAAATATATACCACGACAGTGTGACTTGTGTGTGTGTGTGTGTGTGTGTGTATGTGTGTGTGTGTGTTAGTTTATTTGTTTTCTGTCTACCGGCCCCTTCCATTTCCTATCCCTGCGTCACATTCAGTGTACACTGCTCCCCACTGGCTCCAACAACCGTGCATCGCATTGCCTGCCTAGCCCATGTACTTACTACCTCTCCTACAGTTGTTTGTGTATATACTCTTAGAGATTTTATGACTCCTGTAAGCAGCAAGAAAACAAAATTTTTACATTTGCCAATGAAAACAAAAAGAGTGGATATTCTACACTATTTATTTGGGTTTTAAGAATAATAACAGTCTGTGACATAAAAGAATATTATAGAACATCCACACCATTATTTTTCAGTGATAAATATGAAATTTTTCCATAAATCTGCCACAGAAGAATCCAAAGACAGAGATTTGTGTAGAATAATCAACTTGTAAATAAATTAGCTTCACTTGTCTATGGGCTTTGCGGGAATTGAAATAATGTAGTGAATATTTGAGGTAGAAGACATCTTAACGTGAGTTTCATAGGAGCAAGATTAAACAACATTGCAGTGAGCAATTAAGTACATCAACAATTTATCTTCTCTGTGTTTTTGAAATGCATTCCTCAATGTATGACTGTTGGGTGGATAATAAAGCATTAGACTTCTTAATTGGAAGATAATTTTTTTTATTATTATTTTGCACTGCTTGAATTCAGCCGTGGTTTACAGTGTGATGGTGAATGCGTACAGTGCAACCATACGCCATTTGATAATTACTTTGTTTTATGTTTTATTCATTTATTAACAGCTTAATACAAAACCTTAAGAAAAGTAGATAGCACATCAAAAATGTGAGACCTATGTGGTATATTTAGATACAAATAAGGTAGTGAAGGTAAATTCTGCTGCTAAGATACTTGATGTATGGATGCGTGAATTTCAGCTTCTCCAACATTTTTAGAAGCTCTTAATATATACACTTAAAGATCAGTGTGTAAACTTTTTTTTTTATCATTGCAATACTATTTGATCAGTCTAATGTATGAAGTTTGATTTCAGTGGCACTAACAAAATGGTGACAAATGGTCCTGCCCAGTCGCCATCCACAGATGTCATTGTCAACGGCAGTGGTGCAGTTGAAGACAAGCGGCCATTGGATCACATACAGACATACAGGTCTGAATACTGCTGAAACCTCTTATCCTCTTTTAAATGTTTTGTAATGATACTCTTTTTCATGTCACTAACTAATGTACTTTGGGTTTGTAGGACATGCAGTAGTGTCCTGTTTGGATTAACTTGCAGACTGCATTTAAGAACTTGTAATTTAGTAATTTGTATCAATGTGTCATCAGAAACAACATAAAAAGTTTCGCTGAGATGGTATCTTCTTTAGCATTAACACACTTTGGATTTATATCTTACAAGTTTTATTCATATTTCTGAAATAACTTGTTTGACATCGATTTGCAGGGAATACAAGGAAGCCCTCAGGCAACAGCGAGCTCTGGATGGGCTGACTGTGTATCGACCACGTGTTCCTGGAGAAGGTGGGCTGCAGCCATTAAACAACATGAATCAGGTTGGCACACAGTTAATGTGACCTGTTGTCAGGACATTAATAGTGTCTTGAAAAAGAATAAGCAGAACAAATTCCGTAAACTGTAAAAATTTAACTTTCTCACAGGATAAAACTGCGACTGGCCTGGGGCTCAAACCTGGACAGTTGCCTTAGGTGGACACTGACCTTACCAACTTAGCTCCCTCTACCTGGAGAGCTCATACAGCAACAGCACTGCCCACATAATGCATTGGCCTAGGTTTGGGTTCTGGGACAGGTGCACAGTTTTAACATTTCAAGAAGTCTCTCAATAATACAGACTATGCCCTTGAGTGAAAGACTCAGTAAAACAATAGCCATCATTTCATTTATTTAATTCACTTAGGTCATTATTATTATTATTATTATTATTAACATCATTATTATTTACAGATGATGTCTCAATAGTCAATACATCACCATCCAAAGTTTACAGAAAACCTTGGCTGAACAATACACACGTACCCCCAGTTGTGATGCTGTTAGCTTGGGGGAGGCTTAAATCCTCCAACAGCCAATTGGATTATAGTTTTGTAAGTGGTGGGTGTGACGAGAGAGCCTCCAAAACAAGATTAAGTGCTTTCTCTGAAAACTACTTGGAACATATGTCATTCAGAAGTAAAGGAGACCAATCACACACACACACACACACACACACACACACACACACACTTACCTTGACCACCCTAAATAACTGTTTGTCCAGATGCAAATTACAAAATGTTTCAAGCAAATGATCCTTAGCCAGCAGGGGGACATCAATCAGCATGATAGCCTTCATTGAAGCTTTGTTTTTTACAAAGATATGAACAGCAGTATGGCTTTTTTAAATGGCACCCTGTTTTATTTATTCGGTATTTCATTTCTTCTCCTAAAGACCTATTCAAAAATCTTTCACAGTATACCATTCACTGAAAAACGACGTTATTAATTACATAACACAACATTGACTTTGAGCCTGGGATCACAAACTCGTCCACTTGCTGGAATTGTCAGAAAACAAATGAAAACTAAGTAAAAATATTATACAAAATTGACTTCGACTGTCCTGTATCATTGCCCAGGAGTAGAACATTCAAAGGTGCTTAAAGTGGTGACCCTGGACACCGATATACTGGTTCACTTGTTGAATGAGAGAATTATTTACTGCTTCCAGTGTTGCCTGCTGAAGAGAATTACAAGCAAGCATGATATGTTCCTGTGTGTCCTTTGGAGTTGGAATATCACAGTAGACGTCTTTAATGTATCACCAAAGAAAAAAGTCCAGAGGATTTAAATCAGGAGACGTAGCAGGCCAAGTAACTGTTCCTCCTTGACCAATTCACCTGGTAGGATACCTTCAGTCCAGAACACGACGTGCACGCAAGGCATTATGTGCTGGACATCCATCATTTTGATACCACATAAGCATTCTGGTTCTTAGCGACATTTCATCCAGAAGAGGAGGAAGAATTTGTCTGCGGAAGTTGGCACACGCTGTGCTGTTTGGACTACAATTAATGAAGTAAGGACCAATAATTGTAGTACCAAGCATCCCATACCAGATGTTAACTCTCCATTGACGCTGATGTTCCACCTGTCTAATCCATCGTGGGTTGTTGCTGGACCAATAATGCATGTTCCTTGTATGTACCTGCTCTTTGTTTGAGAAGGAACATTCAATGATTAATAGAACATTGGAGAAGTAGTTTGGGTTGGTGAGGATTTGCTGCTGTGCCCATTGACAGAACGGTACACAATCCTGGAAATCATTCCCATGCAATTCTTGATGCAGGTGTACATAGTAAGGATGGAACCAGTGACGTTTAAAAATGTGATGTACACTGGTTTTAGGAGTGCTAGTCTTGTGTTCAAGCCGTTGTGTGCTCACGTGTGGATTCATAGCAAGGGAAGCAAGAACAATAAATTTGGCAGCTTTGTCTGTGTGAATGCTATGACGATTCCATTGTCGTGGGTTGAAACTTCTATTTCCCGAAGCATCGCAACAAGAAGAGAAAACATCTGTCAGGAAGGTGGGTTCTTGTCAGGATATCGCTCTCTGTACAGTTCCGCTGCCTGCGTAGCATTTTGCTTACCTTCAACAACAGCAATAAAAGAAACGTTATGTTGATGCAGTTTGTAGGAAGGACAGCCTTTACTGTATGCCTACTCTACACAACAGTATTTAAAACGAGTAAACTATTGTACTAAATGTACCCCTACAAAAGAAAACAGTATTGCAATTATTGTTCTGCTAACTTACATTCCCCATAGATGGGTAGCATTTCTACCTTCTCTTCATTGGTGTACATTCTACTCACACATCTCTTCAACTGACAATGTTGACGGAATGATGGGTGTCCATTCTACTTATGTTTAAATTTGTTTTCTGTTAACATCAGCACATGGATGTGTTCCATTACCCCGAGTACCTGCACTAAGCACTGGGAGTGTCAACATCAGTAGTGTGTTATTTAATTAATAACGTTGTGTTTCAGTGAACAGTACACTGTGATACATTTTTGAATAGGTCTTTAGGAGAGGAAATGAATTATGACAAAAATATATTAGATGTAGTGGCAACAAATAGACCTGATCTTTTTGAGTATGTCCACATTGAAACTGGTACTATCAACCATGACACAGTTATACCAACAATAATTATCAAAGTAAAAAGGGCAACTACAACAAGTAAAAAGGGTTACACATTCAGTAAACTAGAGGAAGTAATGTCAGATTACAAGGAGGATTTTGATTTATCAGATCAAACTAGGGAGAACTTGAAACATTAGCTCTGGGACATTAACATGGAGGTGAGCTGCAGATACTGTCCAGACACTTGCATTGATATGGGCATCAAAATTGACATTAGAAAAACAAAAATGGTGGTGCTGAACTCAATTTTCAACTCCCCCAGGGGGCTCACCACTCTTTGGTAGGTTCGTGCTTGGTTGCCTTGGGACCCCAGCTTTTGCAGCATTTTCTTCCCTTTCATTCTGCATGTCTGTCCTCTTGCTATTCTTTTTCCCCTCCCTTGGGGAACATGTCTCGAATGTTATTGGGAATATTCTGCATTCTGTCGCTGACGTATGAACAGTCCCTCCTTTGTTATTCACTCCCTTTTCCTTTCTTTGTTTCTCTTCTTCTCTCATTCCTCCGCTTTGGCGTTTGAGGATCCTCTTTTTTTCTTCTTCCCTTCTGTGCACTACCGAAGGCCGGCCCACACATCTGACACAACAGTTGACTGGGTAACACATAATTCCCAGCCCCGGGTTGACAGATAGGGTTCACACGTACCCCCTGGTACAAACCAGACCCAGGGATAGGCGATTGCCTGAGCTGTAACCTTCCCAAATTGCTGATGGGTCCCTTTGTCAGGTGTTTGGGAGGTGTGACCTGAGATATGAACAATCACCTAAGGCTGATGCGCCCCCTTGTGAAGGCGGCTCCCAGTTGAAAGGAGCGTGCCCTCGGAGATGCTGACAATCAAAGGGGATTTCCTTGTGATAAGTCAATCATCTTCCCACTCAACTTCTACAAAACATACACGTAATTATGCTAATGATTCAAAGACCCTTCCCGCTGCATCCCGGTTTATCATGGTCTCACGTATGGAAGACGGTCAGTCCTTCACTACGGTAAATCCATTTATTATTCAGAAGGCTGTTGATGCAATTGCTGGCCCTGTGAAATCCTGCTCTGATTTACGGAATAAATCCTACTCTCGTTTACGGAATGGCACTTTGCTTTTGGAGAACGCTTGTGATTCTCGAGCACAACTACCACTTGCTGCCTCACTTCCCCACGGTTACCCTGTTCATGTCAAGGCCCATAGAACTTTGAATTCTTCCGGTGGTGTAATTTACACCAGGCTACTCGACGGTCTAACCGAGGCCGAAATCTAATCTTACCTCTCTGATCAGGGTGTCATTGCTGTCCATTGTGTACTGAAAAAGGTTGATTTCTCCTTAGTGCTCAGCTGCACTCTCTTTCTCACCTTTGATAGAGAGGTGCTTCCGTCCAAGCTCAAAGCAGGCTATGAAACATTCCGAACCTGATGTGCTGTTACCAGTGTCATAGTTTCAACCACACTAGAACATCTTGTCGACACCCAGCCAAATGTGTCACCTGTGGTAGGGATGCACATGAGGGCGATTGTCCAGCTCCTTCTCCCCACTGTATCAACTGCAATGGCAGCCGTGCCGCCTCCTCTCGGGATTGTCCCATGTATCTTGATGAGTGGGCTGTTCAAAAGATCCGGGTAAAGGAAATGGTGTCTTACCCAGTCGCTCACAAGTTACTGGCTAGTCCCAAAACCTGCGTTTTCTTGTCTGGTATCTATAGTTTTGTTCTTGTTACCCCTTGCTTCATGAAGGACATGGCCACGCAGACATGTGACCCCAAATTCACCTCTGTGGTTGTGAAATTTCCCATTGTCAAGGCAGCATCGCCATCCCCCTGCCCTACTGTGCAAAAAGTCGTCAAACTCCCACCTCAAGGGGTGAAGCCACCAGCTACACAAGCGGTAGGCCGGAAAGGACAGAAGGAGTACTCCCATGAAGACTTCCTCTGTCCTTCCAGCCAAACAACACCTGAGTCGTCCTTTAACTGGAAGGGCTTGAAGAAGTCCACAAAAGGCAAATGGTCTTCCCCTTCGCCAACTCAAAGGTCCTCATCGACTGTGTCACCATGTGGTACCCTAGCCTGGCTGGCCTCTGTATCCCCGGTGCAGACCACCAACAGTTTTTCAACGTTGGACTCCACTGACTGACCGACCAAACAAGCACGCCAATGCTTCTGTGGACCCCATGGAGCAGGATACTCCTGCTTCTGTGCCCTGTAGTAGTAACTCTACACCGGCCCGGCTGTCACTCGGTGGCCACTGAATTGGCAGCCCTACATCTCTTCCTCCTCATGCCTGTCCTCCAATGGAATGTTCACAGGATTGGGTCCCACAATCCCCTTGTACTCTGCCTTCGGAAAATGAAATTGTGCCCTCACGACTACTTTGAGCTTTCACATTACTTACCGATTCCTTTTTGACCTTCCCATTGAGGTCGGCATTCCATCTCGTGGGGGTGTCATGCTGCTCATACAGGATGTCATCCATAATCAACCCATCTCCATGACCACCCATCTTCAAGCTGTTGCTGTTCACCTTTTCCTTCCCTGCCTGACTTTTTCCCTCTGTACCATTTATGTCCCTTGGTCATTCGGTGTCACCAGGGCAGACTTCCTTCAGCTTATTGTGCAGCTACTTCCCCCATTTTTGCTACTCGGTGACTTCAATGCACATCATCCCCTTTGGTGTTCTCCCATGATCTGTCAGAGAGGTGCCCTCTTGGCTGACCTTCTTAACCAATTTAACCTCTTCTGCCTTAACACAGGAGCACCCACTTTCCTTTCCGACTCTTCGCACACCTATTCCCCTTTGGACCTATCCTTTTGCACTGCCCAGCTTGCCAATCGTCTTGAGTGGTCTGTTCTTTCTGAGACCTACTTGAACAACCATTTCCCATGTGCTCTCCGTTTGCTGACTCCTGCACCATCCACGTGCACACCCAAATGGCAGCTTACTAAGGCTGACTGGCAGCTTTACTCCTCTCTGGTGACCTTCGAAGAACAAGATTTCCCTTGTTGTGATGACCAGGTGGACTATCTGACCAACGTTATCCTTACTGCTACAGAACGTTCCATTCCTCGCACTTCCTCTTTAACACATCATGTTCCTGTCCCTGGTGGTCTGAGGCATGCTGCGATGCAATTCGCACATGGAGATGTGCTCTCCATGGTTTTAACCATCATCCTATGATGGCAAACTGCATTCATTGTAAACAGATATGTGCAAAATGTTGTCGCATTCTTTGGGGTAACAAACGAGCTAGCTGGCTGTCATTCACTAGTTCTTTTAACAGTTCCACCCCTTCTTCTGTCGTACAGGCCAACCTCAGGCGGTTTTCTGGGATCGATATCCATTCCCCCATTTCCGGCCTCAGAGCAGCAGCCGTTATTATCAGCTGTCTCCGACACCTTGGGCCAACATTTTGTGGAAGTTTCGAGCTCTTCCTACTATCACCATGCTTCCCTCCATTGGAAACAAGTAAGTAGGCTCGGGAAATACCCTTCTCTTCTCTGATTCGTGAGTGCTACAATGCCACCTTTACTATGAGGGAGCTCAATCATGCTCTCAGTTCATCCCAGTCCTCCGCCCCAGGGCCATACACCATCCACATCCACATTCAGATTTTGCGGCACTATTCTCTTGCGGGCAAGCACTTTCTGCTTAACACGTACAATGGCATCTGGGCAATGGGCACATTTCCTGGACGTTGGCATGAACCCACCGTCATGCCCGTACTTCAGCTTGGCAAGGACAAAAACCTTCCTTTTAGCTACTGTCCTCCATCTCTCTTACCAACGGTGTTTGCAGGGTGATGGAACATATGATTCATGCCCAGCTGGTATGGTGGCTCGAGTCTCTCAATTTACTGACGAATGCATAGTGTGGATTTCGAGCACGGCATTCTGCAGTCAACCATCTCGTTACTTTGTCCACTTGCGTCATGAATGGCATTCTGCGGAAATCCCAGACTGTGGCCATGTTTTTCGATTTGGAGAAAGCCTACGACACATGCTGGAGAACTGGTATCCTCCGTACTCTTTACACTTGGGGCTTCCATGGCCGCTAGCCCTGTTTCCTCCAGGCATTTTTAAAAGATAGAGTTTTCAGGGTGCATGTGGGTTCTGCCCTGTTGGACACCTTTATCCAGGAAAACGGTGTGGCTCAGGGTTCTGTCCTGAGTGTTGTCCTCTTTGTTGTTGCCACTGACCATATCATGGACTGTGTCCCACCAGGCATCTCTGGCTTCCTTTTTGTTGATGATTTTGCCATTTATTGCAGTTCTCCACTTACCTGTCTCACTTAGTGGCGTCTTCAGTGATGTCTTGATCATCTTTACTACTGGAGCATTGACAATGGCTTTCGCTTTTCCACTGACAAAACCGTCTATGAATTTCTGGCGACACGAGTGGTTTCTCCCACCATCTTTACATCTTGGGCCTGTTGCCCTTCCATTCGTTGAAACTGTGAAATTCCTGGGGCTCATGCTCGATAGGAAACTCCCTTGGGCCTCCCATGTGTCTTACCTGGCAGCCCGCTGTACACTGTTCCTCTGTCCTACGTGTCCTCAATGGTACTTCCTGGGGTGCCGATCGAACCACCCTCCTCCATTTTTACCAGTCCCTTGTCTGTTCAAAATTCAACTATGGATGCTTTATTTATGTGTCTTCATGCCCATCCCTCTTACGCCATCTCAACACTATCCACCATCTTGGCATCCATTTGGCCACAGGCGCCTTTTATACCAGCCCGGTTGAGAGTCTGTATGCTGAAGCTGCTGAACCATCACTATCCTACCATTGTGACTTTCTCCTCAGCAGGTATGCATGCCATTTGTCTGCCATGCGTGGCCACCCATTGTATGCCTCCTTCTTTGATGATTCGTTTGATCGTGAATATGGGGCTCGTCCTTCTTTTCTGTTACCTCCTGAAGCCCACTTTCGACATTTGCTACAGCGGCTTAACTTAACACTACCTGTGCCTTTCCCGGTGGGTGTGAGCCCTTCACCGTCTTGGCTTCAGGAAATGGCCCATGTTAACCTTGGACGTCATTCGCTACCTAATGACACTACTCCAGCCTCAGTCTATCGCCTTCAGTTTCATGACCCCTGCATGGAACTTCGTGATAGTACCTTTGTATTCACTGATGGCTCTCAGACTGACTGTGGGATCGGGTGTACCTTTGTCATTGGCGCCTTTGTCTTTCAATATTAGCTTCAGACACACTCCTCAGTATTTACAGCCGAGCTTTTCGCCTTGTATCAGGCCATGGATTACATCCAGCAACATAGGCTTTTCAATTGTGTCCTCTGTTCAGACTAACTCAGTGCTCCTAAAAGTCTTTGTGTGCTGTAAACTGCCCATTCGTTAGTGCAGCGGGTCCAGGAAAACTGTCAACTGCTCACTCTTGGTGGAGCCAGTATGATGTTTCTGTTTGTTCCTGGTCATGTCGGTATGCCAGGAAATGAGGCTGCTGACACTGCTGCCAAAGCTGCAGTCCTAGTACCTCAGCCTGCGAGTACTTATGTTCCCTTCGATGATCTCTGTGTTGCTGTCTGTGAGTAGGTGGTGTCCCTTTGGCATCAGCAATGGTTGTCCCTTCACAGGAATAAGCTCCAGTTCATTAAGCCTCTCCCAGTGGCTTGGATGACCTTCTCTCAGATCTTCCGTGAATTTCAGCTTCTCCAACATTTTTAGAAGCTCTTAATATATACACTTAAAGATCAGTGTGTAAACTTTTTTTTTTATCATTGCAATACTATTTGATCAGTCTAATGTATGAAGTTTGATTTCAGTGGCACTAACAAAATGGTGACAAATGGTCCTGCCCAGTCGCCATCCACAGATGTCATTGTCAACGGCAGTGGTGCAGTTGAAGACAAGCGGCCATTGTAACTCAACTGTGTATTGGTCACTGCCTTCTTAGCCATCGTCATTTGCTAAGTTGTGCTACCCCACCACTTTGTACACATTCTGCCCAAGTTTTAACTGTCTGCCACTTCCTGACGGAATGTCCATTGTTTAACCTTTTATGTTCCCATTTGAGTTTGTAGTCTGAGTTATCAGCCGTTGTAGCAAATGTTGCGCAGGCTGTTGACCACGTTTTACTTTTTATCTGCCAAAGCAGTATGTCGAAGGCCATTTAATTTTTAGTTTTTGACCTCTTTGTCTGTATGGTGTCTTTTTTAACCCTTTTTCCACATGCCTGTTTTTAGCAGTCTTCTATTATGTCAATTGGGACTGATGTATAATCTTTTTTAACACCTCTCTGTCTTCGTGTTCTATAGTTTTGACTTGGACACATATGACCCCAGTTGTTTTTGCACCCTAAAGCACAACAAAATCAAACCAATCAATTTTCAAGTATCCCTTCACAAAGGAAGATGCAGGAGTACTATACCAGTTCAATTACTTCCTATTTCATTGAGATTTGTGTGTTTTAAATTCTTCTAACATATCCTGAACTTACATGTGATGAGGTATCTCAAATAGAAAGACCCCATGTATTCCAACCAATGTTGTAATATGTCTTGCACCAGTTGAGGTGAAATGAGAACACAGCCCACATAATCAACGTAGCACAGTTTTATTGAAAAGAATATAAACCAGAATGGTGTTCTGTTAGAGAAAACCTCAGTACTACAATGGGTTGTGAAAGTTCATGTTCAACACAGAATTTATACAGGTCTGAATTTAGGATGAAGGCGATAATGATGAAACATTCAAGGCTTAATATGCACTCAGAAGTAAAACAAAATAATGTTGTGAAGGTGTATGGCCAGTAACAAGTTCCTGGTTGTCCCCTAAGCAGTAGCCAAGTCCTGGGGAGGGTAAAGGGCAGACACTGGCAGTTCCGTTGATAAGTGGTGGCTGGGGCAGCAGTGTATCGTACATGGTGAAGGTTCCAATCAAGACTCTGATTGATGGACTGTAGATTCAGTCACTGCCTGGCCCAGAGCTCGAGAGGAGGCAGCCACATAGGGATACTGGATGAACTATTTGTGACTCTGTGGCCCGCATGAGCAAATAGGTCCATGGGGCCAGTGCCCTCTACAAGCGCTGACGCTACCACTCGCTGGTCTAGCCAGCATACGTGATTGAAGTTCTGTCTTCGTCTGGTGTAACTCCTCCTGGGTTTGGCTTCTTACATGCCACAGGTGTAAGAGAGGTCATACGTTTGTGGGATGAATGGCCCATACATCACACATTGATTCCAAAAACATAGCTAAAGTGACACCTATTGCCCCATTTATGTGATATCCTGGAAACCATGGCTCAATGCAGTCAGCTTGATCAGTAAGCTGTGACTACCATAAAACATTTGTCTCAGTACCATATCAAAAGAGCAATCATTTTGGGGGCAGAAAACAAAAATTGTGACTGGTTTAAAGATTTATTGATATGAAGGATGCAGCATATTTCCTTTGATGGCGAATCTTCAAAAGAAGTAAAAATAACGTCATGTATGTCCCAGGTGTGTGTACTGGAACCCTTTCTGTTTAATGCACTGGCAGACAGTATTGGTGGTAGCCTCAGTCTTTTTACAGGTGATGCATTATCTATAATTATGTATGATCTGGAAAAAAAAACTCTTCAAAGTACACTCAGATATTCTTAATATTTCAAAGTGATACCAAGATTAAATGTAAATGTTGTGTGACTAGGGCCTCTGTCGGGTAGACCGTTTGCCAGGTGCAAGTCTTTTGATTTGACGCCACTTCACCGACTTGTGCGTCGATGGAGGTGAAATGATGATGATTAGGACAACACAACACACAGTCCCTGAGTGGAGAAAATCTGTGATCTAGCCGGGAATCGAACCCAGGCCCTTAGGATTGACATTCTGTTGCGCTGACCCCTCAGCTACTGGGGGCGGACATACCAAGATATAAACAGTGGTTTGAAGTTCAGAAAAATAAAGTTGTCCGCTTCACGAAATGCAAAAATGTAGTTTCCTGTGACTACAGTCTGCAATATTCTCAATTACAATTGGTCAGCTGTTACAAATGCTTGATTTAACAATTTGCAGGGATGTGAAATGGAACGATCACATAAACTCAGTCATAAATAAAACAGGTTGCAGACTTTGTTTCATTGGTAGGATACTGGGAAAATGGAGTCCATCTACAGAGGAGATGGTTTACATTATCCTAATTCGAAGGTTACTTTAGTGGATGTAGAACCCATATGCAATTGGTCTAACTGAAGATATTGAATTCTTACAACAAAGGACAGTGCAAAAGGTGACAGGATTCTTCAACTCACAGAAGAGTGCCAAGAAGTACTGAAAAACTTGAGTTAGCAGGCATTTTATTTTTTTTCCCTTCCCATCAGTCTTCTGACTGGTTTGATGTGATTCGGTTCACCACAAATTACTGTCTTGTGCTAAATTTTTCATCTCAGTGTAGCACTTACAACCTTCGTCCTCAATTATTTGCTGGATGTATTCCAATCTCTCTCTTCATCTACGGTTTTTGCCCTCTACAGCTCCCTCTAGGACCATGGAAGTCATTCCCTCATGTCTTAACAGATGTCCTATCATCCTGTCCCTTCTCCTTATCAGTGTTTTTCACATGTTCCTTCCCTCTCCAATTCTGTGCAGAACCTCCTCATTCCTTACCTTATCAGTCCACCTAATTTTCAACATTTGTCTGTAGCACCACATTTCAAATGCTTCGATTCTCTTCTGTTCCGGTTTTCCCACAGTCCATGTTTCACTAGCATACAGTGCTGTACTCCAGACGTACATTCTCAGATATTTCTTCCTCAAATTAAGACCACTATTTGATATTAGTAGACTTCTCTCGGCCAGGAATGCCCTTTTTTTCATTGCTAGTCTTCTTCTGATGTTCTCCTTGCTCCGTCCATCATGGATAATTTTACTGCCTAGGTAGCAGAATTCCTTAACTTCATCTACTTCGTGACCATCAATCCTGATGTTTTCTCGCTGTTCTCATTTCTAGTACCTTTGCATTTCTTCGATTTACTCTCAGTACATTCTCTGTACTCATTAGATTGTTCATTCCATTCAGCAGATCATATAATTTGTCTTCACTTTCACTCAAGATACCAATGTCACCGGCAAATAATATTGTTGATAGATATCCTTTCACCTTGCATTTTAATTCCACTCCTAAACCTTTCTTTTATTTCCATGATTGCTCCCTCGATGTACAGATTGAACAGTAAGGTCAAAAGGCTACATACTTGCTCTTACACTCTTTTTAATATGAGCACTTTGTTCTTGGTCATCAACTCTTATTATTCCCTCTTGGCTGTTGTACATATTGTATATAACCCGTCTCTACCTATAGCTTACCCCTACTTTTTTCAGAATTTCGAACATCTTGCACCATTTTACATTGTCGAACAATTTTTCCGGTCAACACATCCTATGAACGTGTCTTTAGCCTTGCTTTCATTATTAATTACAATGTCAGAATTGACTCTCTCATGCCTTTACCTTTCCTCAAGCCGAACTGATCGTCATCAAGCACATCCTCAATTTTCTTTTCCATTCTTCTGTACATTATTCTTGTTAGCAACTTGGATGCGTGAGCTGTTATGCTGATTATGTGATGATTCTCGCACTTGTCCGCTCTTGCCGTCTTCGGAATTGTGTGGATGATGCTTTTCTGAAAGTCAGATGGTATGTCGCCAGACTCATACATTCTACACACCAACGTGAATAGTCGTTTTGTTGCTACTTCCCCAACAATTTTAGAAATTCTGATGGAATGTTATCTATCCCTTCTGCCTTATTTGATATTAAGTCCTCCAAAGCTCTTTTAAACTCTGAATCTAATACTGGATCCCCTATCTCTTCTAATTCCACTCCTGTTTCTTCTTCTATCCCACCAGACAAATTTTATCCCTCGTAGTGGCTTTCAATGCATTCTTTCCACATATCAGCCGTATCCTCTGCATTTAACAGTGAAATTCCCATTGCACTCTTAATGTTACCACCCTTACTTTTAATATCACAGAAGGTTTTTTTGACTTTCTTGTATGCCGAGTCTGTCCTGCTGACAATCATTTCTTCTTGGATGTCTTCACATTTTTCTTAAAGCCGTTTCATTTTAACTTCCCTGCACTTCCTATTTATTTCATTCCTCAGTGACTTGTGCTTCTCTATTCCCGAATTACCTGGAACATTTTTGTACTTCCTCCTTTCATTGATCACTTGAAGTATTTCTTCTGTTACCCATAGTTTCGCCCTTCTTAGAGATGTCCATTCCTCTTCAACTGTACTGCCTACTGAGCTATTCCTTACTGCTGTATCTATAGCCTTAGAGAACTTCAAGCGTATCTCGTCATTCGTTAGGACTTCCGTATCCCACTTCTTTGCGTATTGATTCTTCCTGACTAATGTCTTAAACTTCAACCTCCTCTTCAACAGTACTATATTGTGATCTGAGTCTATATCTGCTCCTGGGTACACCTTACAATCCAGTATCTGATTTCAGAATCTCTGTCTGACCATGATGTAATCTAACTAAAATCTTCCTGTATCACTTGGCCTTTTCCAAGTATACCTCCTCCTCTTGTGATTCTTGAACAGTGTATTCGCTATTACTAGTCGAAACTTATTACCAAACTCAATTAGTGTTTCTCCTCTCTCATTCCTTGTCCGAAGCCCATATTCTCCTGTAACCTTTTCTTCTGCTCCTTCACCTTCAACTGCATTCCAGCCCCCCCAAGACTATTAGATTTTCATCCCCCTTTACATATTGCATTACCCTTTCAATATCCTCATACACTTTCTCCATCTCTTCATCTTCAGCTTGTGATGTCGGCATGTATACCTGAACTATCATTGTCGGTGTTGGTTTGCTGTTTATTTTGATAAGAATAACCCTGTCACTGAACTGTTCGCAGTAACACACTCTCTGTCCTATGTTCCTGTTCATAACGAATCCTACTCTTGTGATACCAATTTCTGCTGCTGTTATTATCCTATACTCATCTGACCAGAAGTCCTTGTCTTCTTTCCACTTCACTTCACTGACCCCTGCTATATTTAAACTGAGCCTTTGCATTTCCCTTTTCAGATTGCCTAGTTTCCCTACCACATTCAAGCTTCTGACATTCCACACCCCGACTCATAGAACGTTATCCTTTCGTTGATTATTCAATCTTTTTCTCATGGTAATCTCCCCCTTGGCAGTCCTCCCAGAGATCCGAATGGGGGACTACTCCGGAATCTTTTTCCAATGGGAAGATCATCATGACACTTCTTCAGTTACAAGCCACATGTCCTGCGGATACATGTTACGTGTCTTTAATGCAGTGATTTCCATTGCCTTCTGCATCCTCATGCTGTTGATCATTGCTGATTCTTCCGCCTTTGGGGGCAGTTTCCCACCCCTAGGACAAGAGTGCCCTGACCCTCTGTTCGCTCCTCCTCCCTCTTTGACAAGGCTGTTGGCAGAATGAGGGTGACTTCTTATGCCGGAAGTCTTGGGGCACCAATGCTGATTATTAATCAAAATTTAAGCAGCTGCAGGATTTGAATCGGGGACTGAAGACATTTTGATTATGAATCAAAGATGCTACCCATAGACCAAGGGTATATTTGAAGATAAATGTCAACTATCACACAAAAGTCTACTTACAAAGTTCCAAGAACCAATACAAAGTGAACAATCCACAAAAATACTACAACTGCCTGTATATAACTCCCACAGAAACTACAATGTTAGAATAGTTACAACAAGCACATAAGCATTTCATCAGTCGTTCTTCTGTCACTCCGTATGAATTGAAAAGAAAGAGACCCTAAAACAAGATACTGCGGCAAATATTCTTAGGTGTGCACTTCACAGCGACTTGTGTAGAGTGGATAAAGATGTAAAAGTGCAAACTAGATGAGCTAATTCTGTGTTTAAGCCACAAGGCTCATTTTCAGCAAGAGATAATCCAAATAACCACCAACTATTCAGATTTAGATTTCCCATTGTTTTCATTCTTTACTTGAGGTAAATGCTGGAATGGTTCCCTTGAGAAGTCACACACTGTCTTCCACCCAATCCTTACCTGTCTCATGCTTATGTTCTGTGTTGCTGTAGCAACATAATGTCGCAAACATGTAATTTGTGTTTTACTTTACATCTGCACCTACATCTATGCTCCACAAGCTATACTGTCGTGTGTGGCAGAGGCTACTTTGTGTACAACTATCACTTCCCCCCTTCCTGTTTCAGTTGTGAATGGTTCACAGGAAAAACAGTTGTTGGTAAGCCTCCATGTGAACTTGAATCTTTCTTATTTTATCTTCATGGTCTTTTGGTGGATATTTTTTTTCGTGGATACATGTAGGAGAAAACAAGATATTTGTTGACACTTTAGGAAATGTACACTCTCAAAAATTTGACAGTATACTACACTGTGATGCTGAATGCCTCTCATGCATTGTGTGCGACTTTAGTTGGTTGATTATGTCCATGATGCTTTCGTGTTTACTAACTGTACCTGTAACAAAACAAGCTGCTTTTTTTGAGATCTGTTTGCTCTACAATCCTGTCTGGTATAGATCCCTCACTGATGAGCAGTATTCAAGTATTTAAGGTTTTGCAAGCTACATCCTTTATTGGTGGACTAAATTTTCTGTGGACTCTTCCAGTGAATCTATCTGGCATCTGCCTTTATTGTGATTAGTTTTCTGTGGTTGTTCCTCTTTAAATCACTCTGTACACATACTCCTAAATATTTTATGGAAGTAACTGCTTCCACTGATAGTTCTGCAATTGTGCAGTTATACAATAATTTGTCCTCTTGTCTATGTATAGGCAGTGTATTACATTTGTTTATGTTGAGAGTCAAGTGCCACTATTGCACCATACACTGGTCCTCAGAAGGTCTTCCTGCATTTTGCTACAGTTTTCTGCATTGAGATTTCTATATATACAACAGCATCATCTGTGAAAAGCCTCATAGAACTTACAGCATTGTCTACTTTGTCATTTATGTGTATTATGAAAAGAAATGGCCCATAACACTCTCTTGTGGTATGGCCAAAGTTACTTTTATGTCTGGAGACTTCTCTCCATTGAGAATGACATGCTGTGTTCTGTTTGTTAGAAACTCTTCAATCAAATCACACAGTTGGTTGCTCATATTTTGATTATTAGATGGCAGTGTGGAACTGTATTGAACACGTTACTGAAGTCAAGGAACAAGGCATCTATCTAGGCACCTGTATCTACTGCTTTCAGGATCTCATGGGTGGAGACAGTGAGCTGGAATTCACATGATTCTTGTTTTCAGAACCCATGTTGATCCCTACAGAGATTTTCGTTCTCCAGAAATATCATAATGCACAAGCATGAAACATGTTCTAAAATTCTACAACAGATTGGACCCAGAGTTTTGTGCATGATTTTGACAACTCTCCTCGAAAATGGGAGTAATCTGTTCTTTTTTCCAATCATCAGGAACATCTCACTCCTTCAGAGACCTATTATAGATCGCTGCTAGAAGAGGAGCAACTTCTTTTACCTACTGTATGTAAAATCATACTGGTATCCTGTCAGGTTCAGCAGACTATCCCCTGTTGAGTGATTTAAGTTGATTTTGATCTCATGGTAACTTATTTTAACACTACAGTGCAATCTTTCTCTGTGAAATAATTTTGAAAACATGTTTTCATTATTTTGAACTCTTGTATCATCCTCCATTTCAATGCTATTATGGTCACAAAGTGTCTGGACAGACTACTTCTATCCTTTTACTAATTAAATGTAACACCAAAACTTCTTGGGATTTTCTGTCAAGTTAGTAAACAGTATTTCACTTCCAGAATCATTAAACCCTTCATGAATTGCTATCCTTAAGCTAATTTCAGCTGTGTTAATATTTCATTGATGTGAGGCTTTGAGCATTTGTAAATATGTGGTGAAGCTCTCTTTGCTTTTGTAGCAGCTTTCTAATGTGACTGTTGAACCCAGTGGGCCTTTTTCATCCCTCACAACCCTGGTAAGCACTTCCATGTGTATTTTACAATGCTCTTGAACTGTGTCTGTTGATACTCAGCATTGTTAGTGCTGGATCTCTAAGATAAACTGAACTCTGTTTCTTGCTAATCTTACTAAACAGAAAATTTTCCAACCTTTCTTGGTATTCCTATTTTATTTTCAGATTCTTTCACATTCAAACCTATCTTCCAATGTGGTGCCTGCCAGTGCCTCTCTCCCAACATCAGAACTCCACAGAAACTCTCCTGCATACTTAGCCACAGAGATTAGAACAGAAATCGAGGCATAATTTAAGATACATTTCAAAGCTTTTATATAGCAATAAATATATTTTTTCTTCCAGAATCCTTTGATGCTCTCCTGTACACCTAGAAGCATTACAATCCTAGGAGAAATGATATTTCAGAGAATGATGTCAAAAATGGCTTAGCTTATTCCATATAGATATTTTTAAACAGCTGCATATGACTGCAGTTTGTCACTTAGTGGCTGGCTGTAGTTATGTTCCTATATGTAACATATTTTCATGTTTTTTCTTTCTTATTTTATCTATGCAGGAGGAAGATCATACAAAGAATGAAGGGAACTTGCCAAATAATAAAATAGAAAGCCTGAAGAACCAAGACAGCTCCGTTAATAAGCGGCCAGTTCAGAAGGTTCCACCATCCAGGAATGGAGCAACAGTGACATTTCAGGATAATCGTGTTGGGCAGGGAGGAACTGTGTTAAATGGTACATGGAGTGATTATGGAGGAAAAAGTGTTGTGCAAGATACACAGGACACTTATTACATAAAACCAAACTCTCCCATCAAGACTTCAACCAGTATCACCCAAGTTCCTTCTTCAGCATCACCAGGCAGTCCTAGGTTGGTTACTACATCTTTAGGGTATGTTGGCAACATAGTTCCTGTTTCTACGAATCATCATAACAGATCAGCACCGACAGGAAATGGCAGTGGAAGCCCCAGGTCACCAAAAATAGGTACAAGTCGGACAGTCCCGTGGAACAGGGATGTGGCACCAGAGAAACTCAGTTTTACTATGAGGCGGGAATTTGACAAGGCTCGTGAAGAGGCAGAACTCATTGACCAGCTGAGGAGTGTAAGTATCTTGTAGATCAAACTCATTTTGGTTTCGTCATGAAATTGAAAACAGTTCTACAATTATTGCACAACAAAGCATGGATTTGTTGTGACAGAAATGGTGTGGTAATTTCATTGTAATAATATTATTCAGGGGAGCTGCAATTGTAAAAAAAAATTGTATTGTTGTAAATTAGTAATTTTAAATTAAGTATTCTTAGGAGAAAGTGTGTTACTTCTGTGGGAACTTAAACTCTGTGATAAACAAGAAAAAAATAATAGTACTAGTTTTAATAGTGGCCAATGACAAATAATGGTTATGTAGAAGTATATACAGTGTATTCCCCCTTTTCCGTGTTCCTTACACGCACACCCAAAGGATTTTCATTATAAAAAATGTCTGCTGAACATATTGCCGCCTGTTAGGAGGTGGCATCTTAAAAATTTGTGCAGAAGCAGTGCTGCTTTAGGTAGTGATAAAATGTTATGTGGAACAGTTTTAATGACACAGAAAGACTTTTACTCATAAAGGATGACCAGTTTTGACCCAGTGTCATTCATCTTCAAATCGTACTCGATGATGTGTGAAGACAATGGCACGGAGCAAGAACTGTGGATACCATCAACTGATGTCGACTGCTGTTTGGTATGAAGATGGTCCACAATGGTCAAAACTGGTCACCACTCAGCTCTTCCAGTCAGCACTCCACCAGTTTGATGACATTCCTTAACATGTGACCATTGCTTCCTTGCTGCAGTTTGCCATAACTGCAGCCTGCATAGTTATATGATCCAAGAAACCCATTCTACACTTCAAAAACTAATTAATTTTTTTGACAGCCATGTCACTGTAGCTTTTGTCAACTGGGAAAGCTTTATTCGGATCCCACAATAGATACGCTAGACATGCTGTATCACTTAAATGTGTGTCATTCCATAAATGAATTCATTGCTCTCTGCTTGGCATCAGATTGTGCGTGTTCCACAATATGTAATAAGAAACAGTTGGTCTTCGATGAAATTTTCCTTTTTGGATCATTTCTGTATTTCATTGTTATTTGTATGTTCTCATTATGAACTATTTGCGTAGTATGGTAATACACTGCATTATTGATTATTTGGGTGTTCATGGATTTTTTGGTCACTCAGTATTTACTAAAATTTAGAGAAAAGAAGCTCCATTAGTAAAATTGGTGCTAGTATTGTTCTTAAGAAAGGAGGGGAGGTAGCTGATGTAGAAGAAGGAAAGGTAAATATATCAAAGCATTGTAAAGGCTGGGCTGAAGGAGTTCTTAAGTCACGAAAGGATGTAATAGTCACCTTTGAATGTAAAAATATTAGGACTTGTGCACTGAAGCACACCACAGTAGTTGCCAACATATAAAAATCAATGACAGTGCTGTTGACTATAGATAAAACATTTTATCATAAATATTTTTGCGAAGTGTTATGTATCACTCTTTACACAACAGCCCTTATTTTGCACCTTGTTTCACCAAAGATTCAGAGAAAATATAAGAAAAGATAAATAACAGAATCTTGAGTGGAAACAGTAAATTGAAACTGTATTGGGAGATTTGAACATTTAATAAATTAAATAAAAATATAATTATGGTTGGAATAAGTAGTTTCAGAAGGGTATCCTCTAAAAATGATGATTTTCATATTACTTAACAGTTTGTCTTATTTTAAACATCATTTCAGAATAAGTTACATCATTTGACGTAATGATTGGGAAGTTTATTCAGAATGTTAGTAGGTTTTTATGTGTGTAATATTCTTTGTGCCCTCTCTTCCATCCTCCTCTGAGAGAGACCCAATGAGACTTTGCTCCTCACATTCTATGTTTCTTAATGAAAAATGAGCATTAGTGCACTAGGGTTTAAAAATGGAAATCTATATTAAAACCAGGTTAATGTTAAACATATTGTGTTGCAAGATTTAATAGTTGTAATGCAATATACCAAGCTAATTTTTTTGATTTATCTCATGAATATTTACTGATTAATGACTATTACAATAGTCTTTCTTTACTTTGATTAGAATGTGCATAAAAGTTTGAAAATTTTGTTACCTATCATGTAAATCTACTTGCATAGTTGAAACAGTTCTCTACTTGAGAAATGAACACATTATTACCCAACTACAAGTAAAACAGCGGATATTTTGTCACATTGTAGAGATTATGTAACTGTGAGAAGTTTTCTAATTTTTGGCAGTTAGAGGATACAGTAGTAAAAAACAAATATGCTGTAATTTACCAAATGAGAAAGTGCTGGTAGGTAGACACAATAAAAAACAGACAAACACACACACACACACACACACACACACACACACACACACACACACACAAATTTCAAGCTTTCGCAACCCAAGGTTGCTTCACCAGGAAAGAGCGAAGGAGAGGGAAAGACGAAAGGATGTGGGTTTTAAGGGAGATGGTAAGGAGTCATTCCAATCCCGGGAGCGGAAAGACTTACCTTATGGGGAAAAAAGGACAGGTACACACACACACACACACACACACACACACACACACACACCTATCCGCACATATACAGACACAGGCAGACATATTTAAATGCCAATATGGCATTTACATATGTCTGCTTGTGTCTGTATATGTGCGGATGGATATGTGTGTGTGTGTGTGTGTGTGTGTGTGTGTGTGTGTGTGTGTGTGTGTGTACCTGTCCTTTTTTCCCCATAAGGTAAGTCTTTCCGCTCCCGGGATTGGAATGACTCCTTACCATCTCCCTTAAAACCCACATCCTTTCGTCTTTCCCTCTCCTTCCGTGTTTCCTGATGAAGCAACCTTGGGTTGCGAAAGCTTGAACTTTGTGTGTGTGTTTGTTTGTTTTTTATTGTGTCTATCTACCAGCGCTTTCTCGTTTGGTAAGTTACAGCATCTTTGTTTTTTATATATATATTTTTCCCACGTGGAATGTTTCCCTCTATTATATTCATAGGATACAGTAGTAAGATATATATGCTATGTTAGATTCCTGCTAATGACAAGTTTGTTCATATTCTACAGAGACAGTGCTTTGTAGACTACTATTTTTAGATAGCTACATGAAAAGCACACTTTTCTGTATTCTTGTTGATACTGATTTTAATTTTGTCATCATCTTAATTATAAAACAAATGTGATTATAAATTGAGACTGTCCTTGTATAACAAATATTTAGAGAAATTACAAGTAAAAGTAAATTACAGACTGCCTTAAGTAAATAAAGTAGCTTTATTATGTCTTCATGCTTCCCAGTGACGGAAATGTGATAATTTGAGAAACTAATACTTCTACTTTGTAATGGGAATATCTGTGTCATAATTTCAATTTATGAACATTTCAGCATATCGAGACGAGACTTAAAATGTCACTTCCAGAAGACATGGCTTCTGCACTGTCAGATGGTGTGGTGCTGTGTCATTTAGCAAACCATGTCAGGCCCCGATCTGTTGCCAGTATTCATGTGCCTTCTCCTGCTGTGGTGAGTTTCTTGTATGATTCCTGTTTAAAATATTCAGTTGAAGTGTAAATGTAGGATCATTCAATAAATCTACATCTACATACTCTACTGTACAATGCATGACAGAGAGTACTCTGTACTATTGCCAGTTATTCTGTTTCCTGTTGCACTTTTAAATAAAGCAAGGGATGAGTAACAGCCTGTATGCCTCTTTTGAGCCCTAATCTACACTTTTTGTCTTCTAATCATTACATGAAATGAATTTTAGGAGCAGTAGAATCATTCTGCAGGTGTGACGGGATTGACTGATAACAAATCTAGCAGCATGCATCTGAATTGCTTCAGTGTCTGCCTTTGATCTGACGTAGCAGAGATGACAAACACTTGAGCAGTATTCAAAAATGGGATGCACAAGCATTCTTTGTCTTCTCCTTTACAAGTGTGCTACACATTCCCATAACTCTCACAATAAACCACATTTGGCTGTCATCTGCTCCTACAGCTGCACTTAGGTACCCACTCCATATCAAGTTGTTTTGCAGTATTACACCTTGATGCTTAATCAATGTCATAGTAAATAAAGCAGCATGCAGTTAATACTGCATTAAAGCATTGCAGGGATGTTTAGCCTACCATCTGCATTAACTTACTTTTAAATTAAATGAATGAGACTCAATTAGATGGTGGAAGTAAAAAAAAAAAAAAAAAAAAAAATTCACATTTCAAATACATTTGTAGTATCTGGGAAAATATTTCTTACTGAAGCCAGAGGTGGCTTGCAACGACACATTAACAATTTTGTTTGGGGACATATGTTTACTTGAATGTTTTATTTCTATTATTTTTATTTCTATTGTCATACATTTTCTATTATCATACATTTTCACTCACGTCAGTTTTTATTATTAACATGTTAAGTGGGTAGTTTGCATGTGTTAGCCTCTTCCTCAGTGGGTAATATGCGCCAGTGCCTCCTGGCATGATGGTGCTGTATACTTTTCTCACACATCAAAGTTTTCCTTCCTGTTTTCATTTTTGAATTTAAACTGATACTGGGTGGGAATGAATAAAATATATTGCAGAAGTTAATGAAAATTTGTTTTTTGATATTACAAGTTGTTTCAGTGTGAAACATTTTAAAGCAAGCTGCTGCACATCAGAAAACTTCTCATTGTGAAGCCCTTTTTTCATGCACGCTACACACCTCCTTGTTGATCTTTTCTCCGTAGTGGATAGCAGAAGGTCTGGAAAATGCCTGACTGTAAAGCTTGTTGCTTTTGGTGTTCTAGATGGGTGTCCTACTGTTGTCCCTTATTGTGATGGAGATATGGCCAACTAATCATTCTACTTTGTTCACCACTACACTTCTTGTATAGAACATATGTATTTGAAGCATGCAATGTCCAACAAAAAGTGGGAAAGCTTCTGATAATATTTTTTCAACTTGCTCCTGGCCATCTGGTAGCTGTGCAACTGAGAATCATACCTATCCGTACCTCCAGTATTTTTCTTGTAATCAACTTCCTTCTTCGAGTTTACACTTAAAAATGTATCATCACGGAAGATGCTGACCACAACAACATGTCTTTTGTCCTTCCATTTCGTTACCATCTGCTCGTACGTTATGTACTTTCCTTTCTTCGGTTTTTCCTTTCTTATAAAGTCGAGGAACCCCTTTCTGCCTTGCCACTTTGTTCCACCAATGTCGGTGTCATTGCTGGTTAGTTTGTCCACCAAATCTGGACTGGTGTACCAGTTGATAAGATAAATGCAGTGACCTTTCCCAAATAGAACATGTGCAAGCTCCAAAACAATCTGAGAGGCTATTGTTTCTCCTGGTTAGTGGCTATCATAATTAGTGTCCTTTCCAGTGTAAACAATAAGTCCCATACATACATGGAGCCGCTTTCACAAAGTTCATAAAATATGACGCCTAATTGGCTGTGTTCTGGTGGAATAAATTGCCTCCGTCCAAGCTGTCCTTTTCAGAGCAACAATGATTTGTCAGTGATGATATTTCTCTTTGCATGTATACTGATCTGAATTTATGCCGCAGGTGCTCCATAATTGGCTGAATTTTGAAAAGTTTTCTGCTGATTGTGCATAGGGGATTATACGAGGTATTGTCAGCGAAATGGAGGAATTTCAGTAAAAGATGAAACTGTTCTCACTCATCAGTTTCCTGAAGAAAAGTATGTCAGTTGATTCTCCCTTAGAATAGTACGTCTTGTGTTCTGGTTTTGTGAAGAATTCCTTGAATTAAGGGCATTTCAATAATAGTTTTTACCTCATCCCTAGTAGTATCCTGCCAGCTGCAGACTCTGGAGTGTGCTGCTGAATTGTGATGAGAAGCTATAAACTGTTGTGCATATAAATTCGTCTGTTCAGCTATTATTTTGCACAGATCATCAAACAAAACACACAAAAACTCATCATATCATATTGTTTGAGAGACATAACTGTATCACTACCACCACTGAACAAATATTGATCAACGAACTACACTAGCATGCAAAAATGCCTTAGGTACTATCTGATGCAGTAGATGTTTCTGAATTGAAGTCACTTTCACTAGCCTCAGCATCTGTGTCTTGAAAACTTTCAGAATTATCACTGAAATTATGTTCACTTTCTAAAAGCAGTTGCTGTGTCTCTGAATCTGGTAAATATGTCTTTTTGCCATTGCAAAAGATCACTCACTAATGCGGTGGTAAGCACAGGTCAAAAAGGTGCACTTTTGTGGCTGGTTCACTGGACGCATACTGTCGATGCGTACTGAGTGGAAAATGTTGTAACCAGCCCAAAACATGCTGTATTGCCTGAAGAGAGTCACCGTATAATGGACAGAGCTCAACTAATATCATGGTTTTCAGTGGCAGGCTGATAACTCATCATTCCCATTAGCTAATAGCCACAGAATGCAGCAGACGGATATATCTGTCCGACCCACTGTAAATCAACAGAATACGGATGAATATATCTGTGATGCCCACTTAAAAGGTTAATGACGATACACCCTATATGTTAGGAAGTGTCTACTCTGAAAGAGGGCACTGATTCCTCACATCAATATCAGCTGCATATGCTGGAAAAAAACTTGTGTAATATGGACATTACATTACTTCTTCATATAATTTGATGTACAGCCACAGGGCTCAACTACTATTAACATGTATGAATTATCTTCTACTTTATTTTTTTGGATATCTCAGCATTTTAGTTTCTATCTGTCTGCTGGCCACATGTTACATTTTTGTGTCACAATACAAAAATCCCTATTGAGGGAAACAAAATATAAACATATCTAAAGGATTTTCAATTATAAACTTTAAATAATAAATACTTTCATATAGGCTGCACAATACATGTTTCACCTTATTGCATTGCCCCACAGGGTTAGGCCTTAGGACAATATTGAATGAAAATGGGTAAAGTGTGCTGACATTCACATCTGCAGGGCAACACAGTGAAAGAGATTTCCAAGTGCAAAGGAGGCATAAGTGAGGTTTTTGATTATCTTATCCACGTGGTGATGCCACCTCAGTTTGTTATCCCATCTGAGTGCCTGATCTATTCTCATATAATATTGTATTCCATCCCGTAATTTCCATCAGTGAATAATGTTAGTCAAGCAGCGGAAGTAACTTATTAAGGACAAAGTCATTTATCTCAAAAGCTCATCAAGAGTTCAGTGATTGATTTCCATGTGTTATAGAAATTATTTGAAGGCTCCCTTTAATAAACACATTTGTATTTCTTGTTCTAGGAGCATAGATTTATCAGACTATTTAAAGCTTCTGCAGTTAGACTTTATTTAAGATATTGATGAAATGACCGTCATGTAAATTGTTACTCAAGTGATGTAAATTGTCACTCAAGTGAGTGAAATATTGTAATTTTCTGTTTCATAATGAAAGTGGCTACTGGCTAGTTATTTGTTTGAACTTACATTTGAATCATCGTGGCTTTATTTAATCTGATTTTATCAAATATTTTTTCAGCCGAAGCTGACAATGGCAAGATGTAGGAGAAATGTGGATAATTTCTTGGAAGCTTGTCGCCGAATTGGTGTTGATGAGGTAATTACTTTCAGTGACTGCGTTTCAAAGCTGTTCGTTTGTATGTATGTGTGTATGTATGTATAAAGTTGTGTGCTTGTTTTATCACGTCACTCTAATTCTCTCCCTAAATCACTAAACAAACACACACACACACACACACACACACACACACACACACACACACACACCACTAGATATTCATCCATCATTCAATGGACACGCCACTAGCAGAAAAAATCATTTAAATTTGTTTTACTGCAATTTATCTTGTTTTCCACCAGGTCAAATTACCATAGTGACTGTCTCTATAACTTAACTGGTTTCTCTTGTGCAGTTACATTGTGATTATAAGCAAACTGTAGCATTATATAAAAGGCAGCCTGATCTACTGAAACAGTGTTTTGTTGACTAGATTCAGCACAAGAGAATTGTTGGTTGTAATCACATTAAATTAATGCAAAGTAATAGAGAAGATGAAGTTGTAGATTGAGAAAAAGTAGGTGTGACAGACATATGAATGGAAAATCATCCTGTGCCCAGTGAGAAACAGTATCCCAGGTTACACAAAAGTAATACATAAAAATTGTCAATGCCTGATTAAATGACATAAATCCATCTGATGGAGCTTAATCCTCCAAAATGCGTAGCGGGAAGAATAAAATAAATTTGACTGGTTACAGTAATTCACCATATATTTTTAGTTACATTTATACTAATAGTCATGGAAAATTTTCATGTAAAATGTTTGCATTTCAAGGACTAGATTACTAAAATGCTGTATGTACCATAAAATGCTTATTGTTTCACAAGTAGAATCATTTGTATCACTTGTTTACGAAAATAGCTCTTCGGATTCCATTTTGGAAGCTGCCTCTTATCATGTTCTTATTTTAAACTAACTTCACACTCAACTGAAACGAAATGCTTCTACTTCTCACTTGTATCTCAATGATATCTTTTATGTTTCCTGTCTTTCATGGTTTATTTTATTCAGTCCTAGGAGTCTTGTTTCATTTTTAATTTTTGCTTCTTTTCTAATTTCGTGATATTGTTTGCCAGTGATTTCCTACTTCTGTTAATCATCACAACCTATTCATTGCTCACTTGCTATCACCTTTGTCATTCTGCATTCTTTATAATTTTGACCACATTTTTTCAAAACATTTACAGTGAACATTGCTATTACCACTCTTCTTACACTACAGCTGCTTCCCATGGCCAAGTAGGTCAGTGAATAACATGGTGAGAATCATATTTGTATGGATGCTGGTGCAAAGAGGACCTTATTGTTTAAGAGAAACTTGCCATATTTGTATAAATCCCTCTTATTTAACTGTAATGGTTTTGAGGGAATTTTTAAGTATCAGTATGGAATTGCCTACTAGTCTACCAGTACTGTTTCAGTCAAGTAAACTTCCTATCTGCGAGTTATCTTGATCCTTCAGGAAACAATCCTTGATGCTTGTCTCTGTGTAGCAGCTTCTCGCCTTCTTGTATTTCAGCTGCCAGACCATCACTGACACATCACCCTCTTAAGATTTGATTGATTAACTTGTTACAGAAATGTGTGTTTCTCAGTTTTGTTCTAGTAGTTGCCATCTTTTTGTGCATTATAACTTTGGTTAGTATTTATAACCCATTCTTCAGCACCTTTTCAAATAATATTGAACAAAAAAATAGTGGTTAATATGTCAGTACATGTCTCGTAATGGAGAAGGTAACAATCAGCATTAACAGGAGCAGAAAAAAATAATTGTCAGCTTACATGCTTAAAATCAAACTTTCCAGACTATCTGAAATGATTTACTTTGATATGTGATCAGTTCTATTACTGTCTTTTCTAAATGATTAATTTATTCATTAAATAAAATGTAATTTACCCTGTGTGTTATGTAAATAACATGTATCAACACTGCAACTGCTTTTCAGGACATTGCTTCAAATCTCTGAGAGCTATAGATAGACCTCACCCTCTCTAATATACATATACATTTACCATTTACTGTAATGATACGAGCACTGCAACCTTTTTGCTTAATTTTTTTTTTGAACAACTGCATTCATTATTATTTTGATGATTCAGGCTAGTGTTGCTAAGGCTTTTGGACACTGTCTTGAATGGTACATTGAAAACATTTGAATATATCATCTGAGCACGTTCTTGGTTGAAGCATTCATACGTTTCAGTGATGGTGTTTGTTGTCCATTTGTGGAAGTCCACAGGTGGGGACTTCTGGTGCATAGATGCTAATCAACATCTCTGATGTTCAGATTTGTGTGAAATCTCATAGGACTTAACTGCTAAGGTCATCAGTCCCTAAGCTTACACACTACTTAACCTAAATTATCCTAAGTACAAACACACACCCCCATGCCCGAGGGAGGACTCAAACCTCCGCCAGGACCAGCCCCACAGTCCATGACTGCAGCGCCTTAGACCGCTCGGCAACATCTTTAGCAATTGCACCAGCATGCAGTGGATTCTATTGAGTGGCTGGTTTTGGCATTCCACCAGACTGCCCATTTCCATGCCCTTTCAACAGAACATGCTATATTCAGGTGCTAGTATTATACACCATTACTTAACAATAGCACACACAATTTTCCATGTAATTTAGTACTCTCATAAGGGGGTTACACAAATGGTAAATATTGTTGCCTAGAGCTGATAAAAATATTTTGATGCTTTAGCAATGCTATCTAATGCAGCGCTCAACAGCTTCAGTGACATTTGTTTATCAGGGAAAGCCTCATGCAGCTTATCTATGTTATATTTAAGACAAAATTTATTACGGCTTTGCTGGAGTGAATGCTTGAAGGTGGTATGCTTTGATGAAATACCTGGCCACTGAAATATCGTATCAGTCCAGTGTATCAGATGAATAGCAGAAATTATATTCATCTTCTACACCATTAAAATGACTTTGTTGCTAAACAGTTTGTTTCTACATCATGGACACAATAGCTTTTTCATTATTCAGAATATAATTTCTTTGCTATAACACTGCATTTTCTTTTTGCTAAATAATATCTCTGTTGTGTTGTATCTTGTTTGCAGCTTTGCCCATTTGCAGATATTACTATAACTAAGGGAAGGAATATAGAGCACAAAGTCCCAATAAGAAGCAATAACAGTTTACATAATTTTCCTTTACTAATACAGTTTTGTTTTTTATTTGATGCTTCCCACTTGTTGATGTTCTGGAATGGGCACTATCCAGAATAATTATACACACTGTGTTCATTAACAAAACATTGCATAATTAAAAGTATGTGGAAAATATTGTTCAGTTTAATGACAACTGAGGCTTGTGGAATTTAATAATCTCATGGTATCACAGTTAAACTTTTATACTTCATTCTTCTTTTATCTATTAACTAAAATATAAAAAAGCTGAAGCTGCTATCCAAATTTTGCGCTATAACTTACTTTCTCTTGTAACCAAGAAAAAATTCTCTCGAAATTACGAAATTTGCCCTTATGTCATTGTGCTAGATTTTACATACAACTGTGTAGCTACAGGTGGAATGGAGAAAACAATTCAGTTTTTTAGCTGTCATTCTTGGTTTGTTATTTCTTTACTCCTCTTTTGTACTGGAAAGTAGGAGGAATTAACTTTTGTATTGTTGACAAGAACACGTTACAGCTGGATACTAGTATATTTCTCTCACTGAAGCACTGCGTGATTTGGTTTATTTTGACATTTCTCAGCTTGGCCAGCTACACCATTTCCAAATATCATAGTTGTTTTATAATTGGGTTCTGATAACATGCATACATCACTCACGCAGGGAAAGAAAATAAAAAATAAACTTTACTTTTTACTTGAGGCCGACACCCAATCTCCCATGCACACACCACACCTGCAGAAAATATGACATAAATACTAGCTGTCAGAAAATATGACTTAAATACTGGCTGTCAGAAGCTAAATATTGAAGATGGTTGGGATGATAAGGGAAAAAAATTAACGTGAGACCTCGGGTTAGTAATAATAAATTAGAAAAGATTGAGTGAGATGTCTTGCTTTTCTCTCTTAATCTGGAGTATAGAGCATGCTTTTTAATTTTTTCTTTGTGCTACATCTCCCTCTTACGTGCAAAATGAATATCTCATTCCAAAAGCTGCTGGGGTCATATACTTTATGTTTGGTGCCACTTCATTAGTTTTTCCCTGTCTTTATTTGACTGTAGTTTTATTTTGAACACTATTGCCATTAAAAACAAACTACAAGAAAATCAGATTTCTTAATGTCTTTTTATCCTTTTATGTTGGTCTTCCTTCACAAGCCACAATTGGTGCTGTGGCAAAAAAAAAAAAAAAAAAAAAAAAAAAAAAAAAAAAAAAAAAAAAAATTGTGAACTGTCATTGCTGGTTGGGATTAGTGTTGTATATTTTTAAAATAGAAAAGATACTGTTCTTTTACAGGGGCAAAATTGCTGTAGGTATAATAAGAAACATATTGTTATAAGTAATTATTTTTGCTCTCTCAAATAACCACTGAGTAGGGAAGGGCGTGGTTTAATCTTTTGCCCTGCACAATGTTGCAGGAGGACGTGTGCTCTGTTGAGGACATTGTTGGGCGTTTCAGAGTTGACGCAGTGTTGCACACAGTAGAGAGCCTAATTGCCCGTGGAAGTCCACATACCGTGAGCATGAATGTTCAGCGTGACTCTCTCTTATCAGTGTTCTGCCTGTGTTTCTTTCTTGGGACTCTGGTGCTTCTGTATTTCTTCCCACCACCTGAATAATGAAGTTGCTGTCAACAACTGAAATAATTTCTTTGAAAAGACTTTAACTGCAAATTGTTTCTCTGTGGAATATGGCAGTTATTATCTGTACAAATTTTTGTATATTTGTAAAAATTATTTATTTTCGAATAATTCTAGATATTTATTTATGTACAAATAATGTACAAAATATTTTCATTGCAATGTCTGCAGAACTGCTTATCTGCATCAAGGCATATGTGAAATTTTTTGAAAAGTAAGACATATTTAGGCCAGGCTTCCATGATGATGTGGGAAGACCACAGAAAATATTTTTGATTAGAGGTGTTAAATTTTTGGAGTTAATGCAGATGCATTTTCGCATGTAGTGAACGTTATTTCATTAAATTTGTTGCATTTTCAACAATTATCTGTTTGTTTCAAAGTAAAATATTTGTTACAATGTTATGGCTTGATGCAGTAACTTGTGGTTAAATAAATGCTTATAATTGTAAGCTTAAAGTTTAAAATGTGATGCACTACTTTGCTTGCTTTCAGTGTAATAATTCCTAATTAGTAAGTAAGTACCATGAAGAGCTCCTATAGAGTGAGTAGACAGCTATGCAACATTTCCTTTGTTTCAGTTCATGCTGTGTGGTAATGTTAATGTAACATTCACATGGCGTTGTTAAGATTTCTATTATTTATCTATGTGTACTGATGCTGACATTCCTTTATGCTTAATGGACTGCAAAAATTAAGACATATTATGGGAACAAGAAAGTATTAATTAGAATATCAAACAGTTTTATGTACTTACTATTTTACTGACATTTGTATTATATATTTTAATCTTTTTTCATTTCAGTGTGATTGTTGTAACTCTGTTTGTTAAATTATGTAATGTGAACTGTGAATATTCTGGTTTTGTTTTGATAGATTTATTGACTCAAAAGGCATCTCTGTGTTACTTATCACCATTGTCAGTTTGTTCAGTGAAAGTCATGCTGCTTCAGACAAAGATAAAAATTGATCAAGAAAATGTTCTGTTACTTGGGGGTAGAGAGGAGGCGTAATGACTTCTCTGAGAGAATTTTTATCAGATGATATGCATATCATTGAATCTCTCTTAAGTTGTGTTGCTTATAATATGATAGTTTTTTTTTTTTTTATTTTGTGAATTTTTTAAAATCAATGCTTGATAGACTTCGTGCCAAATGACTGAAAATAGTAATTGGTGTAATCTTAATGAGGCATTTTTGACGATACTTTGTAATTAAATTGGTTTCAGTGTTGGTAGTGGTACTGAGGGGGAGGAAAGATGATGAAACGTAATATATGATTACTGACATTAGATTTTGATTTGTAGCACATCATACTCATTGACAGTCATTTAGAGTGAAACCACTCACTGTTCCTCCTGTCACACTGACAACCACAGCATGCAGTCTTCCCCTCTCAGACAAGGGCAGAAATTGACATAGTAAGATAACAAACAAGTAAAACTCATATTATAAAAGGAAACTGCCGCAGACAGGTGAGAAAAAGATTAAAAATACTTTGAGAAATGACATGTGTGGCTAAAAAAGTATTTATGGGACCAATCTTGGCACCAAGGAAAACAATCATTGAGCCATCAGAATAGTTTTTATCTGAATGGATGGTGAAAGATATACTTCCTCAATGATCTGTAATCATTTGTTGATAGATTTTTAAGTGATTATCTGTAATTTTTAAGAATGTTACACATGAGTCTAGTCATTGCATTTACTTAAACATCTTCATTAATTTAAATTTTTTCGTGTATAGAAGAAATTACATGTATCTGTTGTCACTACTTCTCTAGTCAGCTTCAGTCTATAATATGCTGGTTGTGTGTACTGCTAAAGGTAACTTTTTTTTGCCTGATACCAAATGTAATGAATGAATGGTGTAGTACAATTTAATAGCTTTATCAAAATAAAAATTGTAAGATAATCAGCTTGTTAAGTGAAAAATAATAATATTGGGGACATTTCTATACCTACAGATGGTAGTTGTAATTTTAGTGCATACGAATTATTTTACAGAAATTTTTTGAAGAAGTTAGGTGGCAAAATAATTTTGTAATTTATATGATTCTTTTTTTTTTCTTACTAATAAACAAGTGACTCTGATGGAAAGTTCTGCCTGTGCTAGTGCTTATGAATTTGTTCCTTGTGACAATAGTTCCTTTTTGGTTAACTTACTACAGAGTTGAGAAATACTGTACTAGCCAAAGGTCTTTAATAGCCAAAGGTCTTTAATATCAGTATAATGCTTAATGTTCATACACATATATTATACTAGGAAAAAAACATTTCTTATGAAAAGGATAGTTTGATACTCTTCATATAGAGGAGACATTGAATTGCATATGGGCACAACAAAAAGACTGCTGTACCCAACTAGCTTTTGTCAACATCATCTCTGGCCACTGTGGCTAGAGACAGTGGTCAAGTGTGTGCGAGTTGTACTCGTGTGAATGTGTGTGCGTTTTCTACTTCAGAATAAGACATTTTGGCTAAAAGCCAAAGGATACAGCAGCCTTTTTCTTGCACCCATCTGCAACTCATCGTCTCCTCAATATTGTGAGTAGCACTACGTCCTTTTCATTATATTATTGTTATTCCACCTAGGATTTTGTGTTAGAATAAAACACTTCTCAGTTCTACTGTTGTGAAGCTGCTCTGATACATGTGAATAGAATAATAATGTGGTGTAATAAGTTGTTTGAACGCAATGCCTTATACATTGAAAATTATGATACAGGTGACTTCTGGTGTAAACTTCACTGTTAATATTTTGTAAGTCTCAGATCTGCTCAGTTGAGTCACTCAGCATGTTACTTTTTATAGTAAGTTCGAACAGAAAGTGTGAACTGCTGTCACTCTACTTTTCTTCAGTTAGCATCACACGTTCATATACTTCACTTTTTTTTTGTTTATCAAACTCTGATCTAGCTAACATGGGGTACTTTGAAGGTTGTATCAGTGCTATTATGGACACTATAAAAATATGTGGAAGTCTTAGGCTGTATGGTAATTGCTTTTTTTTTAGTTACATGTTTCGATTTAGACATTTTATGATTAATCAAGTTATGGATGAACAAATCATACATAGGTATGGAGTCATTTATCTTATCCGTAAGACAACTGCTACAGAGCAAGTATAGTTGTATTATCTTATGGGTAAGATAGATAACTCCATACCTGTGTATGACATGCTAACCAAAATCTTGGTTATGTGGTGGTGGTGGTGGTGGTGGTGAATAAGTCAAAACGTTTAACTAAATAAAGCAGCCACTCTGCAACCTGTGACTTCCATGATTTTTTTATGTCTTTTTTAAAATATTCTAGATAAAATTAAAATACTGTAATTCATCGTGATTAGTAGGAACAGTAATTACCTCACTTACAGACTCTGTAAAATTGTGTTTATATGCTGGCTTAGCAGCAGTGTGTCCTGAGCCTCCATAATGTGCAGGAAACTGTCTGCATATTTTGAGTCTTGTACACTATTAAAACAACTGGAGCACTTTCATCATCTATTCTCTTTCACTATAATTTCTTGGGAAAGCAAAAATAGAAGAAAAAATTACATTTGCAGTTCCACCAATGAGTAGAGGTTTGTACATTATTATCTAGACAACCAAATATGTACTTAGGAATTAATGTGTGAGGTAAGACGTTCTTTATCTATATAACTCATGGGAGCATTTGTTTAGGGGTGAGGAGATTGTGGAAAAGTTTGAGCAACAAGCATGTTGTTACCTGCTAAGCAACTAATTCTGTAAGAGCATGGTTACTTGCTGTGATGGCTAATTTTTGTGTCCTGTAAGTTTATTCAAGCATTTCGATCTAGGATGTCATGAAATGTATTCATCAGTTGTTCAAATATTTTTCTGTAATTATCTTCATATTTGTTTGATTGCGGTATAGTGCTTTATCATCATCTGAGGGATACCCAAAACTACCATATTGTAGTTGAAAAATAGTGAGTTAAACCACCATCTGTTCCATTGTTCTTGTTTTCTCATTATTATTATTATTATTATTATTATTATTATTGTTGTTGTTGTTATATTGATAACTACTCACTTTACAACTATCTGTTGCCAGTATACAACATATTTAAGTTTGTTCAGAAACACATGCATTTCTCCAGCTAATCACATATTCAATGCAAAAGCATGCTATACCATGTCTGAAGTTCAGATTTAATTTGTTTTCACAACAATGACAAAAGTTATGTTGCATTGTGTGCTTTTGATCTAGCAATTTTTGTATTTAGTTTTTGTTTCTGGTCATGTCATGTATATAACATTTTAAAATTGCACACACAGTGAAACCTCTTTAACCTGGCCATGTATTTTTTTTTTTTTTTTTTTTTTTTTTTTTTTTTTTTTTTTTTTTTTTTTTTTGGTGAGGAAGTGGTCATCTGGAGGAATGGTCTTCTCAAGTGGTAATCAAGGTAAAATGTGATGCTGAACACAATTAATGACAGCAACTGCTAGAATGAAAAATGAGCTCTTATAATGTATTAATAACCATTATAATAATACAGTATGTTCATAATCATTTGCGTAGTAAAATACACGGAAATTGGCATCCGCACACAATTTTTCATATATTTGCTTACAATCGCATTCTCATATTCCTTTTTCACCTCAGATAGTAAGTACGTTAGTTTTTGGTTGGAGAGCTCAAAAGCAAGGGACTTGTGTCTAGCAATACTACATAAGGCATCACCATCTGCCTCTGCAAAAATTGTGTCACTATCATTGTTTTGGTTGTCACTACATTGTGGATCTCGGTTCATTTCTACAATGACAGCTTCCCAATTGTCATTACTATTGAAGCATTTAATTTCTTCATTCACTGTAGAAGTGTCCAATTCAGTATTGGCAGCATCAAACAGGTGACTGAGAATGTTTATTGATTCTTCTTCCTCAGTGTTCACAATTTTGTGAAGACTGAAAACCAGAATTAATAAAGCATTTTGTAATTATTTCATTTTTTTGCATCATTTGATGAACTTTTAATCCATCTCTCAGCATCAACTGTGATCACAGACTTAGCTAGGTCATATTCTGATGTTGCATTATCCATTTTTGCAACAATGGAATGCAGAAGCTTCTTTCATTTATTTAATTTAAAAAACTGGATCACTACTCCTTGGTCGAGAGGCTGAACACATGATGATGTATTGGCAGAAAAACATTTTACTTCCATATTTGATAACTTTTCGCTGCAATGACCTGGTGCATTATGTATGAAAAGTAGGATTTTACATTCCTGGATGGTCATTTTAGAATTTACGTTATTCAGCCAAGAATGAAAAATGTCGCACATCATCCATGTGTTTTTATTTTAATGCCAAGAGACACCAAGCAAGGAAATTGCATCGTTTTTGAAGTGCTGTGGACAATTTACTTCTATTAATCTGTTTTGCTATTCTGATGCCTTTGCACTGATCACCCTCTGCAGTTAGTGTTTTGTCTGGAACAGCTTTAAAAAATTGGCCAGTTTTATCCATGAAACTTCCTGGCAGATTAAAACTGTGTGCCCGACCGAGACTCGAACTCGGGACCTTTGCCTTTCGCGAGCAAGTGCTCTACCATCTTAGCTACCGAAGCACGACTCACGCCCGGTCCTCACAGCTTTACTTCTGCCAGTATCTCGTCCTAACAGAAGCTCTCCTGCGAACCCTGCAGAACTAGCACTCCTGAAAGAAAGGATACTGCGGAGACATGGCTTAGCCACAGCCTGGGGGATGTTTCCAGAATGAGAGTGAAAATCTCATTCTGCAGTTTTATCCATGTTGTAAATGTCACTGTCATAATAACCACTCCTAATTACTCTACGGCTCATCTTCAAGTTGGATATTACAGATTTCTTAGTAAACAATACAGAGTTGAACACAAAATTGGCCCAACCAGCCATTGCTTGCACTTACATTAGGAATTCCGAGATCAGGAACAAATTTAAGAGCTTTTGCTTGTAGTATCAGGCCACTAATAGGCAGTCCTTTGGCTTGTGCTCTATTACATCACTCTAAAACAGCATTGTTAATGTCTTCAGATGGTTACCACCTTCTTTTCTTTGAATTTTTGTTGGCATTTTGTTCCCATTCCTTAACATACCTGTCACAGTTTGCAGTTGCATTCTATATTTGACTTTTTCTACAATTAAACTCGCTCACCAACTGATGCAGAGATTTTCCTTTTTCACTCCCTCTAATAACAGAAATTCATGATTCTAGTGAAAGGTCAAGTTTTCTTTTATTTGAAGTAGCCATGACTGTCCACTACAGAGAAAAAACCGGAACTGGTTGCTATTAAAGGTACAAATGACAATGAAATTTCACAGATTTTTTTGGTCCCTTACAGTAATACAGCATTGTAATTCCCTTTCCTATGATTGATTGTGATAGTTTGAAAGGGAGGACACTGTTTGTTGAAGAGTGGTCATTGGTTGGGGAATGGGGTGGTCATCTTAAAGGGTCTTACGAAAATTTATTTCCGTTCCTTAAAAATACAGTCATTTAGAGAGAGGGTCAGCTTAAAAGGGTGATCTTCTCGAGAGGTTTCACTGTACTTAACAAGGTGCAGTACATTGATGGGAACACAGAGGGTGAGAAACCCACTGGAGTTACCTTTTCAAAGCAGAAAGAGAGCTGAGTAGTGCTGTTTTTTTTTAACTTTCAGCAACTGAAGGAACCTGTTCTTCCAAAGGTGTTTTTAACTATACATGAGTATTTGTTGCTGTTTAGTATGCACAAGTATTCATTCTGTCTGTATTTGAATATATTATATATTTATTATATGTATCTGCCATACTCTGTCATTTTATCATATATCTGTCATTTTGTCATGTATCTGTTAAGTGGCTATGGTGAAAATTTGTTTTCATTTACACAATATATTGTGTGCTATTCTGTTGCTCTCTAATTTCTGTGGAAATGTTCAATTGTAAGAATTTCTCTGAATTCCTTTATACTGAGAATATTGTCACTGTCCAGAAAGCTTAAGTGAAGATTACTTTTTTTGACTTAATGTGCACATGTAATACATGTACGAGTTCTTTAAAATGATAGACAAATTATATCTGTCTAAATTTACTAATATACCACAGTAAAAAAAGAAATAGTAGATTAAAATAAATGATAAAACTGTGTTAGAGGGCTCAAAATAATACTGCAGTTGGTTTTTTCATACTTGGTTCTACAGCCATTAGAAATTGTTTGATTAATGACATTGTTTCTGCCAGGTCTGTTTATTTACTGTGGCTAATGTTTATGTAGAACTGTTTTAAGCTGACTGACTAAAAATCACATTGAACATATAATTTCTAAAAATTTACAAAGTATTGTAGCCATAGGGCATACAGAAATTGAAGGAAACATAACTGACTCTAGCACGCCATCAATACAAGCTCCAAGATATCCAAACACAGGCAGTACATAAACAACCATGGTACATAATCATATAGTGTCAGTATATTGGCATAACTGTTCAAAATTCAGGAGCAATATAGTGCATATAATGAACAATAAAATAATAATTGCCATATATTTAGTAATTCTAATCCTATGGAACCAGACACACTGCATACCTTACCTTGTATTGATGAATTGTCAGTCATTGTCAGAATGTTAGAAGTAGTCTATATTTGTCATGTTATTGGCTGATGGAATCAGTGACCACATAACTTTTCACTATAAAGTTTATTTCTGCAAATGGGCCACAAAATCGTTTAGTGAGTATACAAGATTTGAGTGTTTAGTCTTTATCAATAGCCCCTAAGTATTGCTTGGGTGATAGCTGCCAGTGTCAAAACAAGTTAGAAGTCAAAATGTCACTGAGGCTCCTACTAGAGACCTCTAGTAGAATCCTCAGTTACATGTGTCTCCTCAATGACATGTTGACACCTAGCATGTTTTGACACAGGCAACCATTGGTCAAGCAGTTTTTACAGACTATTATAATGATTACACAGTTAAAACTGTTATAACTGCTTTTGATATTTTTGAGCATTTACTGAAATAAGCCTTTCATAATTGGGAACAAGTAGGCTGAACATAGTGCATATATTACCAGTAGTTTGAAATATCAGCACAGAGCAGACAGATATGCAGTAAGGATTTTGGAATACTGAGATTGTGAAACCAGGTTTTTCCTCATAGTGAATGTAAATATAAAAGATAAGAAAGAGAAGAACTGAATCTGGTAAGTGGTACATGTCAAATAAGACCAGAATATATGTTATAACATTATCTAATGCATGAAATGCAAATTTGTTTCAAGAAAGCTGAGGAAATACTAATTAGTGAAATAGGTGCTAGAAGGAATTTCACTCTATGGAGCTAAGAAGAACTAAACCAGAAAGGATGCTGACAGACGCAGGAAAACATTAACAGACTACTCATTGTATCGATATACTTATTGTCACTGTATTACATTTGCCATTCACCCTTTTCTCATTTAACTACTGGTAAATCTGTGGTTACAAAAGGCTGTGGTACCAAAATTTTGCTTTACCGTGGACCTTTTTTTTTTTTTTTTAAAGTAGAGTTTTTTATGTTCAGTCTAGTTTAATATGGATTTAAAAATCCTGTGACTCTTTTGAATAGTTCTACATATCAAATACCAGAAATGTGAGGACTGGCCAAGAGATGAGATCTCCATCCTTTTTAAGCAGAAAGGAACACCTGTTTTCAGGACTTCATACATTATTTTTAATGTTCAACATCTGTCTCCTTTCCCATGTAATTGCTATGGAGTTGAATACATATTTGGGGGTGCGAGAACAGTTGTTGTATATTTACATTGTTCTAATTCACTGTCATGTCTTTAAGGAAGGATTGGACCTCATCTTTCACCTTACCATCAACGTTTAAGTGGCTTCAACCCAAAACTTCCATCAACTCAGGAAATGAGTGGTAGTCACTGGCTGGGTAGACAATGACACCCCATCCAAATTTTTCTGGAGAGGTATTGTTTGGTGGACAATTTGGGAACAAGTACTATTGTGGAGAAGGTTCTGAACTGCTTTTTGTATTGGTTAAGAGCCTCACAATATGACAGATGTTAACCGAACCTTGCTTAGAATGTCCTTATTGCTTATTGCACTACATTTTTAGCACTGCCACTCCCCTCTACTGGTAATGCACCATTACCAGTGTTTCTTTCATTTTTGGAAAGCCTCCTGGGATGCACTTTCTGGGATGGTCTCTTGTTGCATTGTGGTGAATCTCCTCTATGGTTTGGAAATGATACTTTTTCAATGTGGCTTTAAGTTTTCGAAACAAGAGAATGTCTGCTGGGGCTAGGTCCAGAGGAAAGGGGGATGGGGCACAATGGAAGTCAGATGTTTTGTGTGATACTGCAGACAAGAAGCGACATATGAGCTGGTGCATTGTCATGAGACAACATCAGAGACTACTTTTTACATGATTCAGATCTCTTCCTGTGCACAGCATCCATCAAATGCATTAATTTGATGGCAAACTCCCCTATTTACCATGTGACTGTAGTCTGATCAAAATTACTTGCTAGTTGACATCTTTCACTTGCCAGTTAATTTGAAGGTGGCACTCCAACACAGCAGGTCAGCTCACAAGTGCTGAAGTGCTGTTACATGTAACACAGAGCAATGTTAGAATTGCCTGCCATCAAGTATGACGGGAAAGCCAACTTCGCTTTCCGCAACTGCTTTTAGTGATCAATGACTGAACTGGGACAGATAACATACTTTGTAGTCCTGAATTTACACTCATGTCCTAACTTGACCACAACCTCGTGGCATGCAGTGTATCTAAGGAAATGGCAGTCAACAACCTGTGGCAGAACTGTTAATCAAGCCCACTTTGTTCATGGTTATTGGAGTTGATTTCTGTGAACAAACCCAAGACAGAAAATTTTCAGTTTCAGTACTAAATGCTGGGGTGAGTATACGGTTAAGTATGTAAGGCTGAGTTTATTTGACTGACACAGTTGAGCTGAACGTTCTTTATTCAGAATTCGTAAGAACAGTAGGATGTACATCATGGCTTCTGGCAAATCATCTTTCTAGCAGCAAGAGCATAACTGCATCATAAGAAGTCAGCTGTAATAGACAGTCATGACAAGGACCAGCAGTGTATTGTGAAACATACATGTAAGATGCAAGCCCTTAACTGGCAATGCCAACGAAAGTTTATTTTCTGGCCCCTGCCATAGAGTGCAGGAGTCAGGTTAAAGTCATTTCCATAAGACACAGTAAACTTCAGCTTAAAACAACTCACTACCACAATTATGAAACTTAAGAATCATAAACTGAAGGAGATATTTAAATTGGAATTTTTGATTCCAAAAAAAAAAAAATACTTTAATATGAACTTGCTCTAAAAAGGTTTCGATAATCTAAAAGAAACTCTATGACTTGAAGACATATAGTAACAAGATCTCCAGTCGATTTTAATTATGTTAAATTTCTAGACATTAAAACTTGACAAGGAAACCAAATTAATAATAGATCACAACTCAGAAGATGTAGGTGAGGCACAGAGAACCATAAGGGCCTAATGTCTGTTGTTCTTATAGTGAAGCAGCTTTAACTTTATCTATATCTGTAGGCCCACACTGTTTACATGAACATTTACGAAAAGCTGTCTCACTTATTTCTCGGATATTTATTTTCGTAAGGGCCCAAAGCACAATGCATAATTTTGTTGCTCTGCACTGCTCAATTGTTGACAACATAATTTAGTGTCTACATCATGCATGTAGTAGTAATACTTCATAATCAGAGGTGTATCAGCAATTTTATCTCAACCTCAAGCCACATAACTTTTTTTAAAATTTATTATATTTACTTTATTTATATGTCAAGTTCCATAGGACCAAATTGAGGAGCAAATCTCCCACGTCATGAAAATGTTAGTACATGAAATTACTACATAAAAGTAATAACAGATTAAAATAAATGTTTATGAACCTGAAAAGAGTCAGTCCATAACTGTAAGTAAACGGAGTCAACAATACAATGAGACCAAGCGGGGTGGCGCAGTGGTTAGACACTGGATTCGCATTCGGGAGGACGACGGTTCAATCCCGCGTCCGGCCATCCTCATTTAGGTTTTCCGTGATTTCCCTAAATCGCTCCAAGCAAATGCCGGGATGGTTCCTCTGAAAGGACACGGCCGACTTCCTTCCCCATCCTTCCCTAATCCGATGAGACCGATGACCACGCTGTCTGGTCTCCTTCCCCAAACCAACCAACCAACCAACAATACAACGAGAAACAGCTTAATTTTTCAAGGAACTCCTTGACAGAATAGAAGGAGCGACCCATGGGGAAACTCTTCAGTTTCGATTTGAAAGCGTGTAGATTACCGCTAAGATTTCTGAATTTGAGTGGTAGCTTATTGAAAATGGGTGCAGCAGTACACTGCACACCTTTCTGCACAAGAGTTAAGGAAGTCCAATGCAAATGCAGGTTTGATTTCTGCTGAGTATTAACCAAGTGAAAGCTGCTTAGTCTTGGGAATAAGTTAATACTGTTAACAAGATATATATATATATATATATATATATAGAGAGAGAGAGAGAGAGAGAGAGAGAGAGGCTAATATCAAAATACCCGGACTCGTGAACAGTGGTCGACAAGAGGTTCGTGAACTTACACCACTTATTGCCCGAACCGCGTGTTTCTGAGCCAAAAATATCCTTTTAGAGTGGGAAGTGTTACCACAAAATATAATACCATACGGCATTAGCGAATGAAAATGAGGAAAATAGACTAATTTTCATGTTGAATGATCACTCACGTCAGATACCGTTTGAATAGTAAAAAGGCAGGTATTAAGTCTTTGAACAAGATCCTGAATGTGGGCTTTGCATGACAGCTTACTATCTATCTGAACACCTAGAAATTTGAACTCTTTATCAGAGATTTTTTAGAACATTTCTTGTGGAGAGTGTCTTGATTCTAGTTTTACATTAGTTATAAACTTTGCAGCAGTCAAGACACTATTGCCACTAGACTTCATATGGAAATTTTATGAATTAACATTAATAATAAATATAATTTTAAATATTAATATTTTGCAACAAGGTGGGTACATAATTTTGTCATAAGAAGCATAGGGTGTTGAGACTTGGTTGAAAACAGTTTAGATGTATGAGAATGATTGGTTGTCTACAAATTTTATTTTCATAAACATCTATTTTTCTCAGAACTTTGTTTCTGTGTTTTGGCCCCTTGTGGTTCTCAGTGCCTCAGATGTATGTACATTACTGATCAGCATTGGCCACAAAGACACAGATAAACAGAGAATAATTTGTACCAGCCACTGAAGGGACACCCACTGCTAGCTATGCCATTTACCAATCTGGTTCACTAGTATACTCAGCCACATCATAAAAGCACTACACTAGCGCACCTTATGAATAACTTAGTACTATTATATTAATAATAACTTAAACAGGTAGTAACTTGCCTAACCTAAGGTGGAAAAACCACAATATGTAACCCCTAATTAGTAAACAGGAACTAGACCTATTCACCACTCAGATCTTACACTGACAGACGGTTAATCTTAGCCCAGAAATACAGAGCTCACTCAATGTATTTGAGCATGGCGACTCTGCTTGCAGCTTACACCAAGGAAGCAGAAAGCTGCCGCTTTATTACTTGTAACCAAATTAACGACCGTAAACGTTGCTACTAACACCATTCACAGTAGCAAACACTGAAGCTGTAAACCAACATTTGGGAACACCCGCAGGGTAGCCTCTCCACAATAACATCCATTGTAATGTTCTGCCTACAGTTATCTTAACAAATTTCATCCACACACAGTCATACTCACTCCAGGTTTCAAACATGAACACGGTAGGTTAAATCACTCATCATTAAGCAAATGGAGTGTCACAAGCAAGTCGCATCAATGGCGAAGGACTAAACTAAAGCCACTAGCACTGGAATCACCTAGAAGTGAGTGCTTCAAAGTTAGGTTAACGAAACAATTTGAGAGCATGGAGAAATTGTGTACTCAATGCTTAGGCAACTTAGTGTGGATAAACATTTTGTAGCAACAATGTTGTGTGATAATAAGTAATACAGACTCCTATATGTGGTGTCTGTGGTCGGCGAGAACCAGAGTCACTTTAAGTGTATAGTTATACTGTTGTCTGAATATGGAAATTCTCATAGCTCTAACATTATTAGCAACCCCATCGTTACAAAGACACCACTTATTAGCAGGAAACATCTTAATTAACAGTTAAATAAGCAACTGCCCAATGCAAACAACTGTCAATTCATAAACCACCCCAGCATGAAATTCACAAGTTTAGCTGAACAAAAATTATGACTGAATTTGAGGGAGTGTAAACCACACAGTCAAAGCATCAACTCAGATCCCCATTCAGTGATATTATAAGGACAGAAGCAAACTACATAGGTAAAATCCAAGATAAATGTCAAATAATTTAAAACAATACCCACAATTCAATTTCGCTGCTGCATAAATGTGTTGATTCAAATTGCTGGATAGATGAATACCCAGCAGAAAGTGAACTGTAATTTCTCACTTTACTTAGTTACGTGACACTACCCTCATACTGGCTGCATGAGCTGACACAATAGCAATTGATTGGCAGTCTGGTGATCACTCACTCGGTTACAGGTTATAGGCGACTCTGGCAGATTCCAAATGAAAAAAGGATAATAGGAGGGAAAAATAAGAACAAATAAAAAAGCAAATGTGATTATGAAAATGATATGCTGAAGAATAAAAAATAAAAAAGAAGTCATGTTTAAACCAATTAATTGAGTAAAAATAATAGTCATTTTAACAAAGATTTAAAAATGAAAAGATTTTATCTCCAGTGGAGATTCAAATCCACAAACCTGTAACTCATCCACTACATTACAGCACCACATACCATTACAGCTTTGTATTTATTCCTCTACAGATCCAGCCAGAATGATGATTTTCTGCCTTCAAAGATTTTGGCACCATGCAATGTCATCTACTGTAGGCCAATGTCTGTGATGATATACTTGAATATGTGTCCTGAATTGCATCTTGTGCTAAATGATTCAGTAGTGTTTGGTTAGTGCAGTGTATGAAACATCTGTATGTCATTTCTCTCTCTCTCTCTCTCTCTCTCTCTCTCTCTCTCTCTCTCTCTCTCTCTCTCTCTGTTCAGTTCGGAAACAGAACAGTTCATGCATTCCAACATGCGAAGGGTCAACTAGCAAATAATTTTAATTAGACAATATGTAGTACAAACACATCATGGGTAATGCAATGCCTTTGCAGTCAAAAAATATCAACCTACCATCCTCACCTTGATCTCTGACTGACTTGTGTGCTTTATATGGACAAAGAGACCATTTGGCCATCCAAAGCAACTGAATGTATCTGTAAAAGTTCTGCCAAGTTTCCAAGTTTGTAGCAAATTTTTCATGCACACACATAAGTGCGCCTACACACACACACACACACACACACACACACACACACACACACACACACACACACACACAAAAACTGATAGAGAGTCCTTCAAGCTCTGTCACTGTCACTAACCCAGTGACAGTGAACAGCTTGGGCACGTGCTCACTTCAGTGGCTTTAGCTCAGATACTAACGGTCACTCTGAAATGAGGCTAATGGCAGTTTCTTGTCTAAGTTACAACAAAGTGTGCTCAGTAGCTGCAGTGCATCCCTCTCCTGTTTGAAGCTCCATTTCAAAAGTCTGGTCTTTTTTTTTTAAATATTCCTCATATGTGTTAGTGTTACTTGTAGTTTCAGAACCCATGAAGTCAGCTGATGATACCCGTTTTCATTCCCTAACCTAAGCTGTCATGACTTTGCTGGTAGATTGTGTTTGTTTGAATTTTAGTGTCGTTGGTGAAGACTTGCTTGTTCAATATTTTATCTCGGGGCTGAAGTGCAGTACCCAAATTTCATTAGTATTTACAATAGAATACAATGATTGTTCTGTCTGCTTAGTGCCAAAGAAATTTGCATTGATAGTGTGCTCTGAGTATTTGCAAGACCCATCTTCTACACACCTTCAAATATTCCAGATTTTCAGTTGGTCCTGTAAACAGTGCTTTGTACAACTTCCATAACAGTGTCATAAAAATTTGGATCTTTCCATCTGTATACTCCCTACACCACTTGCAGATATTTTAACAACCATGTATGAGACTGCATATCCTGATGATGAATATCAATAAATTTTACTGCAATTTGCATTCAAGAAACCATTAAATGCATGTGTGTCGCACCTGGCAGTAATAGCTAGTTGGAGATCCATTGCAAGTGGTTGCCATGCCAAGAATTTAGCATCCCAGAGGGCTGATTGATGCATTGTTTGACAGGGGGAGAAGCAAAGGATATTACTCATTTGAATGCTGGAGCAGCTAACCAATGTTTACTGTTTTTTGTGAGGCTTCCAAGATAATGCTTCATAAACATAAAGTTCTGTTGTTATAATTTATTTGTACTTGGTCTACATTTTTTCTAGCACATATGTATTAAAAGTAATATGGGATTCAGTTAGCTGACTTTTTATCCTTTACTTTCTAAATCTGTTTTCTGAAATGTCTTGCGGTTATTTAATGTGCTGAGTGTAATCTGCATTCCAAATGAAGAACAGCATTTATTTGTTCCTGACTTTTCATAATCACATACTGGATACTTGCCAATAGATATTGTGAATCAAAACCAATATTTATATTCTGACTGAAAATAGCAGTACTTAAAATTATACATTTGAGGCAAAACCTACTGAATCGCAGTAATGACACAAATGAGATACTTACCACTCGTGCACACACACACACACACACACACACACACACACACACACACACACACACTGTAAGCTATATTAACAATTAAAATATTTTCAAATGTGTGTTTTTTATTTATGATTACACAAGTTGTAAGTGAAAAAAAGTATCAGGTTAATTACTGGTTTGGAAAAATTATTTCCCCCAATTCCCTAAAGTACTGCTTTTATTTACATTTATTGTTACTAACTGCCAGAAATAACAGTTATCTACATGCTCTCTGCCTCCCCACCCCCTCCTCTCTCTCTCTCTCTCTCTCTCTCTCTCTCTCTCTCTCTCTCTCTCTCATACTATAATGGAGTCTGTAGAAGTAGTTTTGTGATTGTTGGCAACACTATTGCCAGCTTTCAAGTGCAAAATGCAAATGGCTGATGCCACAAATGATAGTCAGCTATACAGATGCAACAACACCAGTGTGCTGCCTTAGAGACACATACAAAATCACATGATAAGTAGAGGTAGAAACATGAAGTAGGCATTTAAGCCCACTGCATCAGGCATCATCTTTTGTCAACTATACTGCCACTTTCAACATTCACAAAAAGAGATTATTAGTTATAAATACTGAAATGAGCTTTTTTATTATATTTTTGTTTATTTTATATGAGCATATATTGTAGTAAATAGTCAGCGCAAAACATACCTGTATGAGAACATTTTAAAAATCTTTCCAGAAAGCCAAAGCTTTCCCTCTCTCTCTATTTACGCAAAAAGACCTTTTGAATCTGAGACTCTTAGTCCTGGCTCTCTATGGTGGCTTGCTTTATTTTTCTGTGGGTATATTTAAAGTGAACATATTCAGAGATGGATGGAATTTTTTTTTCTTAATAAAACAGTATTATGTATGTGTTACACATACTAAATAAAAGTATTTTTATTATATTGATTTATGTTGATCAAGAATAATTCCTTTCATTGTAACATATGTTTTTCTTTAATAAGTTTTTATGTCTTTAGTCATAGGGAAGCAATATTTTTCTGTTGATAATATAACAAAATATATTCCAGTTTTTAATGTGCAATTTAAAGACAAACCTCTTGTTTGTATACATTATTACATGTTGACAAATTGATTGGTTGCAGCACAATTGTTAAAATTTGTAGACATTTGTCAGTACTAGTCTGTAAAGGTGTATCATTCCAATTTCAGAATTCTGTGAGAACTGTTCCCAAATTTTAATTATCTATTACAAACTCATTCAATTTTAATGTAACTTATTTCATACCGTACTTGACTACTGAGGAATTTTGCCTTGTCTAGGTGGATGCACAAATTGTATACTTGAAAACATGGTGCAGTGGTTAAATGTTAGACACACAGTAAAAAGATTGTATTTGAACATCTATATTTGCATTTTGAACAACACTATTGGTAAATAGTGGAAGTCTTTTGTGATACTCAGTTTTGTAAAGTTCGTTGTTACACTGTGGAATTCTTACTAAGCATTAAAACAGTATCAAGATTTTAATTTGTTTCACATCTTGGATTTTAAATAACTTTTATGCATATATTTCAATAAAATTTTGACTTTGTATATGAAAGTGAGTTGAACCTTTTTTCCTTGTTGCAAAAACATTACATAATACTGGTGAATTTTTGTGCCACATTTGTTTGGTGGAGCTTCACCAAGCATACAGCTATGCTGAACCTTTAAGTTCGTGAGTTTTTGTAAATAAAAGTGAGCCTCATTTAGCTTTTGAGCACAGAATTAACCTGTTTCTTGTGACTTCTACAAAGATTTATAATTATTGTAGGCTAATATTATTTAAGAGGACTTCTTGTCTATGTTTTTTTCTGTATTAAAAGTTGAAAAGGGATGAAGTAGTCTTTAGAATCAAAAGAAGATATTAACATGGTTGATATTGTTGATAAAAATAGCACTGAAATAGTAATGGGATGAACAGTATGTCGTAAATACAATGTACAATGACTATGTAATGGTTTTACAGCGCCTGACTGACAGTTTTTTGTTCAACAAAGATAAGTTGATGACTGGGACAGAATGCTAGCATGTTGAGGTTCAAGATTATGTCAACAAAAAGAACATTAGAAACAAACTTGTGTTATACAATGATGGAATAGGAAATTGGTCATAACCATGTAGCAGTAACCAGAAAATGCAAACTGTAATTTTGGCTGCTGAGACTCAAGTGTTACATTAGTACCTTGACCACTGTTCCATCTTGCTCAGTTTATTGGATCATCTGGGAGATATAAGGATAAAGACAGTTTCAGAAAAAGAACTGAGAGTCCTTTTTACCAGAAGTTTTTAAACAGTTTTATTATACACTGCACAAAAAGTATAAATTTTTTGAAACCCCATAGTTGTCTCCCGTTGCGGTGCATGAGTGCCTAGAAAGGTGCCAAGAACTTTCCTCTGTGGTAGTGCAAAAGCGTAGCACCCTCGGACACCCTCTGGCTCAGTGATACTTCAGATACATGTGAAAAGAAAGGCCACAGCTCAGAAATTTATTTGAGGTAAGGTGGGTTATTAATACCACATTGACACCAAATTTCACCACAAGTTTGCTCAAAGTCATTGTGGACATGTCAAATGATGGCAAGATAGTCACTCCTCCTTTTACCCACATTTCACTCCTTGTTATGAAGCCTATGTGATGGAGGTCATCACACAGTTTTCTTACGAGTGACTGAGGAGGGCATTTTGGACACCTGCCACTCAAAATCGACATGGAAAGCCCTCTGAAGGTGGCATAAGGGGCATCAATAAAAGCATTCCTTTCCTTAAGGCATCGATTCCCACACATTTTGTGTTCAAAAAAACAGTTCGCAGTGCAATGAGACCTTGACAACACTTGTCACTGCTGACACAACCCAGATGATTCAACCCTATTGTAAGAACATCACAAGATGACAATGCAATTGAACTTTATATGGCCCCCTTTGGAGTGTAGTGCAACCACAATTTTGCTCTGGTATACAGGATGATACCACTAGAGGCCTTTCAAAACCATTCAACAAAACTTGAATCTGATCCAAAGCAGCAATGGGTGTTTATGCTTTCTCAGCCCTCCTGTTTCTCATCTTCCATTGGCATGATCGCAGAGGGGCTCAACATTGACATGGTGGGAATAAATTAGGAAAGGTCCCCTCTAAGACATCCCTGCTCAGCAAGAGCCTCAGTGCCACCCACATACCTTTGTTGAGCATGGTAAAAATGTACCTGTCAGAGACTTCAACATCCATTCGGATGAGTGTTGGCTAGTGGCTGCTCTAGTGCTCGAGGGCAGGCAACCCCTTCGACGCCCCATTCAGAAAATGAAGCAGTGGAAACTCCTGGTTAAAACATCAACAGTATAAGGGAAAGAAGAGATTGTTACTCATCATAAAGATGACATGGTGAGTCAGATAAGCACAATGCAAATACTGTTCTGATTTAGCTTTTGGCCAACGCACACAACTGCCATCTCCAGCGGCTCGGAACATTAAGGAAACGAATTTTTTATTGTAATTTTGACTCTTCATTGAATCTACTGTTGTCTGGCAGCTACCTGTTCAAAGTGCAGTGCACAGGCCAAGCTTTTAAGAGTTACTTCTTAATGTATGACTTGACTTGTACAACATCACTGAAGATTCTCCTTCTTGGTGGGAGGTATGGCACATGATGAATGAATGGATGAATGAAAATTATTTGTACCCAGGTTTTCAATTACAATACAAAGAACTTAGTTACATGAATCTGCATTATAAAGCAAATGTTTAAATACAGGGTGTACATAAAGTCCGGGAACACTTTTCAATTATTTATTGCACAAGGACCAAACATTGTACAGATATCATACATCATACATATGTAATTTTGAAGAGAAACCCTGAAAGTTCTTTTTTTGCATGTATACTGCCCTTGGTAATTTGCCAATAGCGTTAGTCGCAAACATGGTGAGTTCAGGTGCAGAGCGAGCTTTCTGTGTGTTGGAGTGCTACAGCTGTTCTACGGATGCTTAGAAGCATGTACGGTAAGAAGCCACCAACAAGGAAGGCCATGTACCAGTGGCACAACAAATTCTTTACGATGGGTCCCTTGTGCCCAGCAGAGGAGCAGACATCCCAGTGTGAGTGAAGTGAATGTGGAGCCATGTTTACGTTTAGCACTGACTACTGGCAAATTACCAAACCAGGCTGTCGTGGTATACATGGAAAAAAAACTTTCTGTTTCTCTCTTCAAAACGCAATATGTATGACATCTGTACAATGTTTAGTTCTTGTTCAATAAATAATTGAAAGTGTTCCCGGACTTTATGTACACTCTGTAATATTAGTTCACCGCCTTCATATCTATATTATTTTGATAAAGGTCTCCAGTAATTCACGTCTCCATATTTTCAGATATTCTCTTCTTTATGGCGTATCTATCATTTAAGTACTATTGGTTTACTGTTGTAATGACTAGTTCTCAAGACAAAGAAGGTACAATGATACCGAATGTAGGCACAGTACTTTTTAGACATTTTCTCTGAAAATATGAGATTGTGCCAAAGCATCTATAAGCAAACTGGTCTCGAAAGTGAGACTGTGGTCAACCAAAAATAAAACTGAACTAGGAGCTTCTTCATTTGGGTTACCGGAAATAAAATTATTCATCAGTTGAACAGGAAAGCTGCCCAGGTCAAGGATTCTACAACAAATTATGAGGTATCAGCTATGTTAGCAATCGATGAGATTTCAAAAACTATGATATTGGAATTGATGGATGTAGCAGTTAGCATGTCAGAGGTAATGAAAAGACAGACAAAAAGTTAAGTAAAGCTGAGACAAACAGAGGCAGTATAAATAGGAATCAATAGGAAACAAGAAACAGTCATCAAAAGAGAAAACAACATTAGAAGGGGGGGAAATATATATATTACAAAAATTTTCTGTTGGTGTGAGGGAATAAAAGTGTGGAAAGATAAAGGATGGAGTTTTTTTGTACCTTGTGCTCTGCAGCCCATGTCAGTTGTATGAATGATACAATAATTCCGTAAAAACTGCATTTTCTATTATATTTATATTTCTGGTATCATTTTCAAGTATGATTCATTGTCATGTATTAGAGTTTCACGAAGTACGATGTTATATGTGTGACACAGTAGAGAGAGAGAGATTAAGAAGGAATTAGTCATTATAAGATGGTGACTCTTATCATTATGATACTGCTTTTACTCCTAAATCAATTACAGTATTGCAAATGACAAATTTTATAAATCTGTGACAGGCTATTTTTTTAATCTCTTATGTTTTTTGCCTTTTATTATTGTTGTTGTCATACTTCCTTTTCCTCCTCCTTCATCATATCCTCTTGTTTTATGTTGGTCTCTCTCCTTTATTATGTAGATATTATGAGATTTGAGAAATAAATAACATGTAAGAATAATAAAAAATAATTGCAGAGTTTAGCATGTTTCCTGTAAAGCATTAAATTATGTGTACAGTCTGAAATAATTTTCTGCTTATGTTAATAAATGAAAAAGTACATGCACATATATTTGCAGTATTTATCCTGTAGCATGCTACATTATTCTCTCATTCTTAAATTACTGTTTCAAATATGAATGATTAAATTTCAGCCACTTATTTGCTGTGCATCAGATGTGCTTGAGGGCAGAGGTTTGGTGCAAGTTGCTATTACAGTATCAGAACTCCTCAGGTTTCATCAGCCTCGGTCACCAGCACACACAGCACCTTGAATTACGTACGTATATTTTTTATTATTATCAAGTATGATCGGAGCTGTTGTTATTTTAGAGACAATAAGAATGAACAACAGTAATTCTACTGTCATGTTAATATCAGAAGTAAATAAGTATCTTGACACATTGTACAAAACTACTGTTTCTTGTCACCATGTTCGCCTGTTTGGTTTGAAATTTGTAGCTAAGGTTACAGTAGAGGGTCTGGGTTAACATAACTGTTGCCTTGTTATAAACATGCTCTTGTGGAAAATTATTAAAGTTAACTGTCTCAGATGATCAGGAGATGGTGTATGACAGGACCAGTTCATTATCTTATTTTATAGCACTTATCTAGTTTGTCACATTATTACCTTCGAAATTCTGCAGTTAAAAAGTATCAAATAAACAGAGAGGAACATCAGCTACAACCTGCACCCTGACCAGACTAAAGTTTTAAGAACCAAAGGAGATAAAAGAGAGGCAGTATTTGAGAAGGGAATGAGACACATAATTCAATTGTACAATGAGGAAGCAGTCAAGGAATTTAGGCAAAATTTCAGAAAGAAATTAAAAGTTCATTGAGAAGAAAAAAATTACAGTTTTTCTGATTATGTTGTGATTCAGTCAGAGATGGCGAAGGACTTGGAGGGTCAGCTGAGGTTACAAAATGAACATCAATAAAAGTTAAACAAGGGCAATGGAATGTAAGGAGATTAAGAAATAAGCTGTTAAAAACAGAAGAAGGGTTTTGCTGTTTTGCAGCAAAATAACTGACAATGGCAGGTTTAAGGAGGATAAAAAGGATAGACTTACAATAATAAGGAAAGCCACCTTGGAAAAGAGAAATATATGTTAAACCAAATAAACACTTAATTGTTTGAAGTTCTTTTTTGTGAAGACATTTGTCTCGGGTGCAATCTTACAGGAAAGTGAAATATGGAGAATAAACAGTACAGATTAGAAGAGAATAAAACAAAAGTTAAGTACATAAAAAGGAAAATTATTCAGTAATTTGTTCACAAAGACGCATATGGATTGGTTAGCAGTTCCCTTCAGTTGATACTGCTAACAGCACAGGTGACACTTAGGTTTCGACTACCTCTAGTCATGCCCTGAGATGAGGAATGTTCTCTCGACTATCCTTCCCGTCTCTCCCACAATGGTATTCCACCATTCACTAAGCCTGTGCCATATCCTCGTCCATCCCTACACAACCCCTGCTCCCAACCCCTTGCTTCATGGCTCATAGCCCTACAGTAGATCTGGGTGCAAGACCTGTCCTATAATCCCTCCCATCACCAACTACTCCAGTCTGGTCACAAGCATCACGTATCCCATCAAAGGCAGGACTACCTGTGGAACCAGTCATGTGATCTACAAACTAAGCTGCAGTCTGCACTCCATTCTTTGTGGGAATGACAGCCAGCAAGGTGTATGGCTCTATGAATGGCCAGTGACAAACGGTTGCCAAGAAACAGTTGGACCACCCAGTTGCTGAACACTCTGCCCAACACAATGTTCTTCGCTTCAGTGACTGCTCCAAAGCCTGTGCCATCTGGGTCCTTCCTACCAACAGAAATATTTCTGAATTGCACAGGTGGGAACTCACCCTGCAATATAGTCTTCCTTGCCTAACTTTCCTTAATCGTTGTCCCTACCCATGTAGCCCCTTCCCTGTTCCTATTTCAGCACACACAGCCCTCTATCATATGAACACACTCACAGTCTGTTTACTTCCCTCCTTTTCTGATACCTTTCCCCCCCCCCCCCCCCGTCCACCCCAACCCCTGCCCCCCTGTCTAACTTCTCGACTGCACCAAGCTGCCCTACCCTCTCTCCATCTCATCACTGTATGCTCTTACATGCAGCACTTTACAGTCCCCCACCCTATCCTACTATCTCTCCCGCTTCCCACCCCAGCCTCATCCTTACACCCACCACCCCCATTCTGGTCGCAGTCTGACCTTAGCAGCCAAGTGTGTGTGTGTGTGTGTGTGTGTTGGTGTGGGTGTGGGTGGGTGTGTGCTTTTTTCTTTTTCCGATGAAGGCCTTGTTGGCCAAAAGCTTACTTTCTGACAGTCTTTTTGTTATGCCTATCTGTGTTTCAGCATCTCTGCTGTATGGTGAATAACTATGCTTTTCATAATATTGTCATTATTCCAACCTGGATTTTCCATTGTTTTACAGTTAGTTAGTTAATTAGCTATGTGTTCTCCATGTCGGGTCAGGGTGTGTACGACTCGGGACAACTGGGAGATCTGCGAAAAACCCGGGAATTTTTTCATCCGGGAGAAAACCGGGAAAAACCCGAGAATTGTTTAGAATTCAGGGAATTTTTCATTGTTTTAGTTTTCAGTTAAATTTTTGTGATTTTGACTGGTAAGAACCAATACTCTAACAAAGGATATTACTGTATACCACTACTGCAGAATAATACTGCAGCAACAAAACATTAATAGGAGAAAAAAAAGAAAGAAAATAAAACTTAAGTTGCAAAGGAAATGCGCCATATACAACAACAAAACAGTGCTCATACAACCTTCTGCCAACAGCAAAGTGTGTCAAAGGCTTAGGAGGACTATGGAATGCTTTGTAACAACAAATTGCCTCCGATGAGCATGACGTGACAACTGTTTAAATTAGATTCATTTGAGCAGTTGTGGGCAGGCTCTTGCGCAAGCGCAGCTGAGTCGCGTATGAGTAGTACCTTCTCCCGCTTCTGGTTACAGAAGTGTGGCTGGGTGTCACTACTTAATATTGCCCCGGTTCGGAAATACAGTAAATCCCGGGCTGATGCACAGAGCAGTGTGAGTTGTGGTGGGGAGGTGTGTCATCTCCAAGTGACCTGAATTACGTTTAGTGATTTTGTTGTTTCCTCTTCGTTTATTGTTCTCATGTTAAATGATAACAAAACGGATTTTTGTGGCCGGGAGCTATCAAATGAATTAAAATACATTTGTGTAATTATGGAAGGCTAAAATATGTTATTAGTTTCAGATTTTATTTCCACCTTTCTGACAGTCAAACATTAATCGCCTTACAGAACAATGAAGTTGTTTTGGCTGGTTTGCTAAAGAGATTTGGCTTTTATTAATCTTTTCTATTGAGGCAGTCAATTTATTTGAAACAAAGTGTTTAATTTCACACCATTGGCTAGTTTCAACTGTTCGCTGCATTTCAAGTGCGCGTATGGCATTATGCCATAATAAAGAACCAAACATGGGATAATACAGTACTGGTACTCAAAGAAAATTTGCATATGAATATGCATTTTAAGCCGAATTATTCATTTCAGTATGGTTCACGAAATTCCGACGCTCTAGAAGTATCCTCTGATGTCTTGTTTCTTTTATGACATAATGTAAGATCTTTTAATGTTTTACATGTACGAACATATGGGTTTCCTGCGTCATTGTAGCTGCGCAAGCGCGGTGACACTTGTTATCTGGAACTCTCTTACAACTGCTGAAACGAACCTATTTCTAACAGGTCGCAGGAAAATATTGCGAATGGCAGTTTGAAAAGCGTTACATTCAAAGGAGATTTCCTTTTACGTAAGATGAGCTATGTGCGAGAATGTACGATGAATTTTTTAAATCGCAAAGCGTTTGATTCTCATTTAAAAATCAACTCTTTGAGGATGACCATTTAGAAGAATTTCGAGCCCAGAAGATCAGATATTTACGTCGTTATTAAAAATTTTACTGGCATATTTATGTGATGTATCTTAAAGTGTAACAAGCACAAAAAAGATCAACATTATATGTGGAAGCTTAGCTTCTCTTCCAGCTTATTAATCTTAAAAACCAATACTATAGGTGAATGCTATGTATATTAATTTAAACCATTAACTTTTCTTATTTGCATGTCCTGTGCTGTCAGCTGGTGAGATCACGTGACATGAGCTATGACTGGCTTAAAAAAGCACATCGCAATCTCGATTTCAATGCTTAGGAAAGTGACATGCAGTGTTTGGTGACATTGGAATTTATACCTTCGTAATACGAAAATATGCAGCGTACATGTTTTGCACATCAAAGGTCTTTCAAAACGTGTTTTTTCCCCTCTGAGTTAAGTTTTCAAAAGTGCTGGGAAATTCTGCTCTGGTGTATAAAACCATAAACATTCAAAGGATTGATGAGTTTTACAGTGCCAAATAAGAGTATACTGTCACTTAACATGGAAAAAGTGTATTTTCACCCAGGAGAAACTGTATTTTTAACCGGGAAATCTGGGAAAAATCTAGGAATTTTTTTCCCTTGTCCACGTATACACCCTACAGGAGGATAAAAAGAAAACACACATAAAAAAGATTAAAAAGTATTTGTATGGCAGCATGCTGGCCATGTACAGTTTTTCTTTCTGAATAATGACTAATGGATGTTTATGAGTAGTGGAAATATTTGTTTGTGTGTGTGTTTTTAATGACACTATCACCACAAGGAACTTTTGCCATAACATCACGTATACAGCATAATGTAATTTTAAATGTGAACTGCCATCTGAGGATGAAACTGAACCAGTGATGGGTTGCTGTTTTTACTTTATCAGCAAGTATTTTTACACCATCACAACATGTCAATCTCCGACAAAATATCATTTACTTTATTTTTTACCCTTCCATAATATTCTGATGAACAAGTTGATTTCATCTTTCTCTCTGTTCTTGTAAGATAAACTGGGAATCTTTGTCGGTTTAAATTTCTTTAATACTGTCTTTCTGAATCTTGTATTTGATCTAAAACTAGTGTCCTACTTGATCCCTGTAGCCACCGGGATTTGCGATTGTGTACTGATGAATCCTCTTATGTTTTCTGCTAATATATTTGTTGGCCTTTAAATCATGTAGGCCATGAGATCTATATTCCCAGTATCCTGTAGCAACTACATGAACAGTACTGATATGAGATTTTGCATCCATCTGAAGGAGCCCTATCAGCTCCACGTTAACTCACTTTACCACTGAGTTAACACAGGGCTGGCCATGGAACCACATACCTCCATCACAACCCACATTTTTGTTCTCAGTAGCTGTTCCTATTTTGTCCAGACCACCCTTAATAGTATATCTACCATTTTTGGCCACACTGTTTCTGGCTCCCCAGCAATCAAAACCAGGTCTTCTGTACTAAAATCCTTACACATTTGTCCTAAGGATTCTGTTATGTGGCTAAGGCTAGCCCTTGATTTCACAGAATCTTGACCTGGATCCTGAACCTAATTTTTCCTGTAGCTGCTGGCCTACACCCCTTCCATGACTGCAGAGCCATCCTTTTCCCATTTTGTTTTTGGCCTGACATATCTGTAAGTTTCCTAGCGCTGTTCTGCTGTATCCTACAGCTTTCTACATCTATATGAGGCCCTACCCTCTTTAATTCTGGTGGCAACTGAAATGTATCACTTAACTGAATTTTGAATTTTCTAACAAAAATTTTCACCTGCCCACCCTTTGCATGCCACCTTTTCCCAGCCTCTCTTCTATTTTTCCTCCTCCACCTGCTGTAACTCAAATTTCATTTTCTGGCTCTTCCTGATGGGCACAAATCTTCACCTCCTGTTCCTCAATTTTCTGGTCTTTCTGACATAATCTATGATTCAGTGGAAGAACCTCATTGAGCACCCCAGTCTCCTCCTCACTGCAATCATTGTAGTGATCTATAACCTACATTTTTTGCAAAATAGTCCCTGTTTTGACTCTTGAAGTTTTCCCGGCGTATCGAATATTCCATAAGATTTCGGGATTGCAGCCGGATCTCATAGACTTCTTTCCACGATATTTCGGCTGACAACCTTACAGCCATCTTCAGGCGAGTGTCAAACACTCGCCTGAAGATGGCTGTAAGGTTGTCAGCCGAAATATCGTGGAAAGAAGTCTATGAGATCCGGCTGCAATCCCGAAATCTTGTGGAATAGTCCCTGTTTGCTTAAATAGCATCAACAGTCACCCTTGTTACTCGTATCCAATTGACTTAATAAAAAATATTCTTGAGTCACTCTGTGGCTGAGAATGAAAACCTGTGTATGTCTTTCAGACCACCCTCATAGTCATGCACTTCACACACAAGTAAATGGTCCATTGATTGGATATCTCCACACTTACATTTAGGACTGTCCAATAAACACTACTTGTTCAGTAGCTCCTTACACTTACCAATATTTCTTCCAATGCAGACCAAACTTGTCCACAATTTCCTAGGGAGGTTGAATCTGTTGATCTTCCTTTTGGGGTTGTCCACTACATGTTGGTTCCTATGTCCACTTGCAGCCCATGGACATACAAATAGAAAACTGCAACTCCTTATGAATGGCTGATGTGTCAGGCATGAGGCTAACTATGGTCAACTGAGTTTGGTGAATGAATTTCAGCCCTGTGGTGCTGTATATGAAAGAAGTGTTTAAGTACAATGAGCATTCATGTGGCTGTTGTAATGTATGTTATTGCATAGCTTACTGGATGATTTGATAATGATCTTAGGCTCAGAACTAGTCGATCAAGTAATAAAGGAAATTAATATTGCAACTTTTATGGTTCTTTGCAGTTTACTGCATAATTTGGTTAACCAGAATAGCTGCTGATGTCATGCTTTCCAGAATTCTGGAAATTAGTAAATTGTACTCTTTGCTTGTAGTTAAGATAAATCCAACTGTGAATGGGAGAGTGTGATAGAGCAAGGAGTAGGCTTGAAAGTATTATAATCTGACTAAAATAATGTATAATCAACATACCGAAAATAAAAAAAACACAAATTAACAATTAAGCCATGGAAGCAGTAAAGGTCTTGTATTTAAGGCAATTGAAAACAATGATTGGATGGAGTGCAAAGAAATGTGCAAGAGATTAAATGCAGTTTAGAACAATGATTGAGTGGAGTGCAAAAGAAATGGGCAAGAGAGTTAAACTTACACAGAAAGCTTTTGGGAAAGTAAGTATACTTTTCAAAGACAAGCTTTTTGATACGTGTGAAATAAAAAATTCATAATTATTGCGGATTTTAATTTTTTACTTAAGGTAAATATACATGAAATTTCAAGCTGAAAACTATTTTAAAAAGTGAGGATTGCTAGCAAGCAAGAGATGGAAAGAAGCATTAATTAATTAGAATGGCTAGGAGAGACAGGACAACAAATAGGTGCATCTGGAAATCGGTGGATTTCATTAGCTGAGCTACTGCAATGCAACTGTGACTGCTAGGTGAAATAACAGCAGTTAATGATAATAGTGTTATGTGTGCGTGTATGTCACATCACAGTATGTTAAATGTAGTGTTATTCCAACCACTTATGTGCCTTTATCTAGTGCTGCTGCATATCTGAAACATTAATTGACATGTATATTTATCAATTGAACGTTTCAGCTAATCCGATCCTGTAGATTTCAATTTCAGTGTTTTTATTGTTCTATTTTACTTTTCATTTCTTTTGCAGTGGGAGCACAGGTTAGGTGAAGAAAGAGTGTTTTACATACTTCTTCCGAGAATTTCTGCTGTGGCAGTACAGGGACCTATCAAGTGAATGTGAGATACCAAGTCACATCTACTACTTATTACAAAGACAATGTGCCAAAGAATTTTTTGTCATGGTACTAGCTGTACAGATGTGTTATTTATATGTTGTAATTGTGTGATTTTATAAAATAATATATTGCCATAGATAATTTTTAAAATGATGCTATTATTTTAATATGCAAATGCATGCAGTTTCCTAGTTTGGCTTAATAGAGAAATAATGCTACATTTTGAGCTTGAGTTAAATTGTCATTTTGTGATGTAGCTACCGTTATTAAATAATGACACTGAGGATTTTACTAAAACGTTCTTCAGCATCAAAACAATTGATGATATGCTTTTGTATTTGGAGATAATAGACACTTTCCTACTGAATTGTCTGACACAGGCCATAATGATCAAATGGCCTATGGCACTTCCTATAGTCAACAGAACAGTCATAATTAATTTGATGATCCTGCTGCACTTCCTGTATGATATGAGGCAAAAATAAAAATATGATATTTTCGTATGAACTTATTAAGGATTTAGGAGTATGCCAGTTTTCATTGAATGCATTATTTTTCATCTTTCTAAAAGTAGTTATGTATTGTAGGTACTCAAGCTTATTGTGGAAGAACTGCTTCCCATTTGCTTCTACAGCAAGGAGATGTTATACATCCATTTACTGGTCAGTTTCTTTAGTGAAGCCATGATGTTGAAGCTTCATTTTATGGGTGTTACCTTTAGGCTTCCATTTTAAAAATACACTTTGTATTCATGTTTAGTTGCACAGTAATGTGTGCAACACTGAAGTTTGCAGTTTTGTGTGTGAATATTTGGCTTATGATATTATAAACCATGAGTTCATCTAAATCCATAATTATATGCAGTCATGCAGTCATCAGTATCAGTATGTTCTTCATCCATGATTTTAGTCACTTAGGTTCAGTTAATATAACTATTTGAATGTGACATGGAACAAGCACTTAATACTGGATTTTCTGTCATCAGATAACTGGAGTTTAATATTTTGGCTAAAATTGATGCTATGAGAATTAATGATTTTTATGTAATGCTCAAATTCACTATTATTTTACAGTTTGTTATTACATTAAAATAGTATAGACAGGTAGTTGTCAACAAAAGGTAACAGCTATTCACTATCTTAAACAAAATATTTTATCAAGAAAATTTTTTGCTGAGGAAACTAGAAGTGTATGCTAGCATAGTAGTAATATGATATAATTCGTAAAGGCATGCTCCAGAACTACAAGACTGCAAGCAAAAATAGGCTAGTTTTTTTACAGCACTTCCAAGCATATGTAATGTATATTGACTTAAAACTGCCATCAGTTAATAATACATGTAGTAACCATCTATGACTGTTTGCTGTAGCAAAAGAAATTATTTTCATATTGTAAGGGAGTGTATTTCATCTCACTGTTTATAATTTCAGTTATCATTATATTTGTCACCATTGTAAGTGAACATTATGGTGTTTGTATAATGCATGTAATGAACACACCACCTTGGAATAATTGATCTCTTTGTATAATGAGGACCCTTGTCCAGATCCATGTTACCTGAGCTAACTTCCTTTCCCTCATTTTTTTTTATCATATTATTTGTTACTGTACAGCTCAATTACATTATTTCAGCATTTGCCAATTGTAATTTTAACAGTGTAGAAAACTTTTAATAAGAGAATGTATCATTTTGCATGTAAATGTATAAAGTATAAACTATGCTATGGGCTGTGAATTTGGTTGTACATTTCGTGCAAAATAAGGATAACGGAGACATATAAGTGTTCTTGTACATCACTTTTAGCTGGTTAATGTTTGTTGTTACCAGTAAACTTAAGACTGACTTCAGACAGTTGTATTTGGATCGATGAATTTGTCAGATGTCAACTTTTTAAGTTATGACAACAATGTTTAAAATTAGAATTTCCACCAATTTGAATAAAGCAGTTTTACAAAACATTTACCATAAAAGTGCCCTATTTATTTGGTTTCTAATGAGAAACTTATTCTCATACAGGTACACAGAACAATAATTTAGTTCCTTTAATTTTTAGTAAATACAATAATAAAAACTCCTGGATATACAGATAATGGAAAGAGTAAAGCCAACTATGTTGAGGTGTTGTGTTGGCTTGAGTGGGTAGAGGAGATGTGTGTGGCACCCAGTGAAATGGAGGGAGTGGGGATGATGTGTTGTAAGGATAAATTCTCATCTACAAAATGGACAGAATCTGGGGGACAGAAGTAAGAATTCAGGTGATGCTGGTTGTGAAACTGCAGTGTATACTGGCTCTGGGTGGTTAAATGCATTCTAGGCCACATTTGACAGACATTCGATCAGGTGGGCAGTTGGTTGGTAGTCATACCCACATAAGTTTGTGAAAAAGTTACATTTGGTATACGGCATGGCTACTACTACTCTTACCCATATTACTGAAATTGTCAAATTGTCGCTGTGTGTGTGTGTGTGTGTGTGTGTGTGTGTGTGTGTGTGTGTGTGTGAGGGAGAGAGAGAGAGATAGAGAGAGATATTCTACCAGAACTGTGAATATTTGCTTGCGATAACAGATTTTTCTTGTATAGCAATATAGTTGTTCACAAGCCATAATTTGTACAGATGTGGAATTGAAATAAATTTTTTGAAGAAGAATGGAAAGACTGGTAGAAGCTGACCCATGGAGGGTCAGTTTTGGTTCCAGAGAAAGCAATACTGACCCTGAAACTTACCTAAGATGATACATTCAAGAAAGGTGAACCTATGTTTATAATATTTGTGGCACAATAAGTAATAGACGACTTTTTTTATTTGAGTAGTAAAAGCAATGATAAGAGCAGAAGTCAAGATTGACAACAGGAAGCACAGTATTTAAAAAAACAGAAATATGTTAACATAAACAGGGTGCATACAGACTCCTTAGAAACATCTTTGTTGTGAAAAAATTTCCAAGGAGTGCTTGGAATTTCTTATATGAACAAGATACTCTAGAAACTCTTCATATTATAACAAAGCATAAACTGCATGGCTTCAGACACATGTATTGTTGCAATGGAAATTTTTTGCAACGTGTTGTGATCAGAAAACAAGTGGCAATATTCTTAGCATGTCATGCAGCTCAAGCACAGCAGTTACTGGTTGAATCGCCTGATAACCACACACTCTTCTACAGCCAGAAAAGAGTGACAGTTCTTTGACAGACTTCCTCCCCTCATTCTTCCTCTCTTGTGAAGCTCCAAAAAAAGGCTATCAGCAATTTTGCCAGATTGTGAGTAATTAACCTGAATTCAGATATTTTGAAAGCTAGGGGGCTTTACATAAGTTAAATATTATGTCACTAAATAGTGTTACATAATTCTAAACTTGTTAGTATTTCAAGGGTATTTTTGTTGGTGTTTAAAAAAGAAATTTCAGTCTGGCAACACTAGTTAGCGGTGTTGTTCATTCTATTGTTTCCTCTGCTATCTTTCTGCTGACACACTTACTCCCTTCAAATGTTTTGCCGGTAAAGAAAAAAATCTGTTGCTTAATTTTTCCATTGTTAGTACATTTTCCTGTAGTAGTTTTAATAAAAACCATGAAATCTCATTAAAATCATAATTTTTATTCAATGCTTCTCATAAAATGTCTTATTTTAAGCTTAATATAGCTCCATGTCAGACTGCTGTTCCCTTTGTAATAATACTAATTAATTTTCTTTTCCATGTTAGCTCAGTTTAAAAAATCCTGGAATCTTATTTATTTTATTTTTTGACCCCAGCCCTTGAAGATTTTTATATAAATAAATTGTAATGGCATATGTTTCTGATGATAACCTGTGGAAAAATAGAGCAGTTATTTCCATCCATGGTACAAATTACAAATTTTAAAAAATGGATGCATGCATCCTAATGTTTGATGTGGCACCAACTGGAAAACGTGTCTTGAATTTAAACTTGCTATAAAATAAATTTGATAAGGATTGGCTTTGAGCATGTGCAAATATAAACATAGATCAAAATGCATTGCACGCAATGAAGACTTTTCAATTGCCAATATGGGAGAGTTTTGCTTGAAATCACACACGATGCTCTAAAAGCAATATTGTCTGCAAGAAAAAATGTCTTTCCAAGCCAACAACTTATTCCCAGCAGTCAGGTGCAACAGAGAATGATGTTCTGTCTGGCAAAGAAAATGCTGAATTATCTGGAGACCTCTGAGACACTGGATGGAGAAATACTCTGGGTGTTGAGAACTATCAAATGCCGTAATTCATACAGATGAAATGTAGGTACTTATAAAGTCTTAAAATGATGTTTCTTGATAGTGCTATTATTGCCAAATTCTCATATGGTGAAAAGAAAACTACTTACCTAGCAGTGTTTGGACTTGGACTACACTTTAAAAATATTCTGCTAAAAGATTTAAAAGGAAAGAATTTTGTCTGTCTCTTTGATGAAGCATTGAATTCAAAAAAATTTAATGAAGCAGATGGACATGCATGTTTTGGTTAAATGGTTGTATCAAAATGTGCTTTGTAACACTAGCTTTCCTTGGCCATGCTACTGCAAGTGACTTGTTTGAAACGTGCTTGAGCATTGTCCTGCAAAATGATGGTCAGGTCCTGCAGAAAGTGTCATCACTTCTGCCCCTATGCTGTTCATTTTTGGAACACAACCTATGACCAGCTTAGAGACAGAAGTGATGATATTTTCTACAGGACCTGACCATCATTTTGCAGGACAATGCTCAAGCACATACAGTGCAAGCTGTTACTGATTTGTTTGAACTGATGGGGCTGCTAAGTGCTATACCACCTACTACACTCCCCTGACTTAAGCCCTCATAAGTTCAACTCAGTTTCTTAACTGAAGGAAACACTTCATGGCATTCGCTTCAGAACTGCTACAAATTCATCGGGCAATAGACAGTGTCGTTCGAACTGTCAACACGACTGGCACTGCTAAGAGTATCCTATGACTTCCACATCACTGGCAATGGGTTATACACAATGCTGGTGACCACTTTGAAGATTAGTAAAACTTTGAAACATGTATCTATTTTTTACAAGCTGTAAATAAATAGTTGCCACTATTAAAGTTCCAACCCTTATAGTTTTTCTATAAATTTTGAAATAATGTGTGTGTGTTCTGATGTCAGTGGCGAGATCTAAGATATTTATGGCTTTGTTGTCAATCCCCATTGTGAACTGAATGTTTTATGTTGACTGTTTAGATTTTTCAAAAAATGTGTTGGGTTGTCTTGTAGTAGCAGTCCACATACACAGGACATCATCTACATATCTAATCCAGAATTTGATATTTGCACTCAAAGGTTCTGTTTTTAGAAAATTTGGTTCAAAATGGTCCATAAATATTTCAGCCAACAGTGGACTAAGAGGGTAACCTATAGCCAAGCCATCTAATCGTTTATAAGGAGTCGCTTGGAACTGGAAATAGTTCTGTGTCAAGCATGTCTGAGTGACCAGTCTCAAGTCATTCAATTCAACAGGATTGACATTAGACTTGTGCATCAGCTCTGTCAGAATATCAATGCGTTCCACCACTGGTATGTTGGAAAACAAACTACACTCGTCAAAGGATACTAATTTATCACTGTGTGAGACAGATATACCTTTTAACTTATTTAATAGGTCCACGGAGTTTGAAATACCATGCTTTGGTTTGAATTTTGTCTTGCTCTTAATTAGGACATCAAGTTTACTAGCTAGTTTGTAAGATGGAGCAGTGAATGATGATACAACTGGATGAATAGGAACATCTTGTTTATGCAGTTTAGGCAGCCCATACATTCTAGGAGGCACTGGGTTCATAGTAGTTAAGTTTTGCTTCAAACTCGGAGAATATGCCTTTGCATGAAGTGATTGCATATTTAACATCCTCTTTGAATAATTTAGTAGGGTCCTTAGGAAGGACTTGGAAGCCGACTTGGAAGCTGGTGGTATTCAGGAAATCATTCACTTTATCCACATAATCACATTAATTCAAAAGTACAATAATGTTGCCTTTATCAGATTTTGTGGCAATGATATCTTGGAGTTGTAATTTCTGTTTTAAGGACTTGAGGGTTTGAAAGTCAATAGATTGTGGAATGTTACACATGAATCTGGTTTCATTCTTTAGTGCATTGGCAACTAAATATTTTGTAGTGGTATCTTTCGTTAGAGCATATTCAATATCTACTTTCATAACATCCAGTTGTTTTTCTGATGGAGGGTGGCGAGGAGCATATTTGAAACCTTTCTCAAGCACTTTTTGTTTATTTGGAGACAGAACCAAGTTCGATAGGTTAATTACGCGTTGGGAAAACTTTTGCTTACAATTTGAGGTTAGAGGTGCACTCACTTTCCTAATAATAGATATTTCCTGTTCTGCTGCAAAAATATATTGGGAATAAGATAACTTACACTTTGATGAAGTTCTCGATCGAAAACCTCAAACTCACAGGGGTGTAACTTTGATGTGGTTGCCACATGTACCACTTTAGATGTGTACACACGTTTTCATGAACACGATACTATTTCTTCCTTTCCTCCTTTATCCACATGTACTTGTGATGTCAAAGCAAACTGGTGCTTTTTAGTCATTACAATAAAAATTGGCAAAAAATATTACAACATAATTGGTTCTTTGATGAGCATATCATTGTTGCCATGAAGATCATATTCTTTCCGAGCAGATGACTCCACCTTCCGGGTAGAAGTGCCCATTCATGGCCCACCTTGTCAATGGCACGGGATCAGCACAACTCTGATGTGCACAAACCATAAAACATCTCCTGCAAGTAGGGTGCTTCCTATCTATTAACTACCCTAACTCACTAACATCTGTCATTGGGTAATGGAGAACCAGGAAGTGGGACATCCCATTCACAGAATGACATGTCAAACTTCATGGCTCCCCACTGCGAAAAAAAAAAAAAAGGGGTCACACTTCTAAACTTAATTTTAAAAATTCTTAAACGCATTCACAATGATATGACTTTGACTTTTTTTAACATATGATGTTTGCAAAATATAATACTATCTCAGTGTACGTGCTCTTGGGACTCTCATAAACAGTTCTTTCAATTCAATTCATATTTATTGTCATTCTGTTTACTAATACCATTTTCTTTTATATTTCTTATAATTATCATGTATAATACCATTCTATTTCAAATTCACTATCCCTTGGCATAACAGGAAATTATTCATCCGTTCTTTAGTATATCTATTTGTTTTCGCCATCTGGAGATTTGCTACTTACTCAGACACAGCATTTCAACATTTATCTCAGTTTCCCCTGAGTTTCTTTATTTCCTTCAAATTGCATTTAACCAAGTAGTTTATTTCAGCTTAGCCACATAGCTGGCAAATGTTTCATCATCATACTTCATTAGTTGTATGTCTCAGCTGAGGTATCTGTTTTCTGCTAACTTACTATATATAATATTTCATCCATTATATTTATTTGCCTGAGGAGTTGCTTCTGACATTGGAGTCAACAATATCCTCATCTGCACCTAATCTCAGATATTTCTGTCTTTAAAAAGCAGTAGAAATATCCTCAAAATATGCAAACACAATCAACCAGATCCATACCACATTACTCTGTTCAGGAGAATGCTCTAATACGAACATATTCCTTATGCACATTCAAGTACAGCCCATTCTAGAGGTGGATGCTTAGCAATTACCCCTCCATTTGAGATGCCAAGTGTCACTTTTACCACTCTCCCTTCACTACAGTGGTATGGGTCATACCTCTTTGTGATCCACCTGACACAAGTTATAAGCCATCCTTTTCATAGGTCCACTTACCCTATATTTCCTAATAAAAAGCAGTACACGTCATTCCTCCCATGCATACACCTGATCTAGGTGTAAATTCTCCATTATTTTTGGTCCACTTACCTGTAAACCCCTAAATACCTGCATTGTATCAGGTATAGTGCACTGTCATTTTTCCATTTCTATATGAAGTAGTGTAACCTACTCAGAATATCACTTTTAGAGGATATTACTATTCTTTATCAATTACACTTTCTGGTTTATTACTGTCTGTTCATTTCCACCTTCCTCATGTCTTACATTACTATCTATTTCCCTTAGTGTATGGTTGGTTCATAAATTTGTAGAATTTTTATTTTGCATGTTGGTATTCCACTTGCTGTGGGTTTATTTATTGAGTGTCATTTTTTTATTTACCGTTCACTGTTGCTGTTTGAGTTTACATATTGTCATTTGAAGATAGAGAGTACCGAGTGGAGAAATTGGAACATTTCCAACATATTCTTCTGTTTAAATTCACTTGAGGAGTGATAGCAGCAGACGCAGCCAGATACATTAGTGCCATGTAGTGTGATAATGACATTGTACAGAGGACATCAAGGAAATGGTTTCCTCATTTTAAGCAGGATCATTTTGACATTAGTGACTCTCCACATTCAGGAAGACCTTTGGGGTTTGATGAAGATGGTTTAAATGCATTAATCCACAATGATCCATGTCAGTGTTCTTGAAAACTGGCAGATGTGATGGACTGTGATCATTCCACCATCTTGCAACATTTGCATGCAATGAGAAAGGTTCAAAACTCAGGTGCATGGGTACTGCATGGTCTAAGCCAAGTGGATGGCCATATGGGCATCTCTGCTTGCTCATCATCTGTTGGCTCTCGAACAACATCAACCATTCCTATCCCCTATCATTACCAGGGATGAGAAATGTGTCTTTATGCTGACATGAAGAAAAGAAAGGAAGGTTGAGCCCAAACAAAGTAGCGACCCTGTACTAAGACCTGCACACACCCACAGAAGATAATGTTGTGCATCTGGTGGTGTACTATGAATTGCTTACCCTAGATATAACAACCATTGTTGACATTTATTGTCAACATCTGAGATGTCTTGCTGATGCAGTACAAGAACAATGGGCAGGAAGGCTCTGTGAAGTGGTGCTACTATGCAATAATGTTCATCTGCATTCTGCTGCACAGACAAAAAACACTACACAAGAGTTGGGAAGTCATTTTGCAGCCACCTTATTCGTCTGATCTTGCTCCTTGTAGAAATATCAACAATGTAGGAAAAGACATATTGCTACTTACAGTAAAGAAGACATGACAAGTTGCAGACAGGCACAATTAAAATACATTTACATAAAACTTTTGGCCAAATCCTTAATCAGTGAAAGAGAGACACAGAGACACCATTCACAGACACACGACTGCCAACTCCAGCATCTCAGGCTGGAATGCAACATGATGCAGGAAGCAAACAGCAATCCGGAGGAGGCAGGGAAGGGGAACAGGTGGCAGTGTATTTGTGGGGAGAGAGACAAACACTGTCTCATAGAGCGTGCAGGAACTAGACTGCCAACAGGTACAGTGTCAGGATGTTGTGAGGCAGGGAGAAGGGAAAAAAGGAGAAGAGCAGGGAAAGACAGGCAGATGCATTGGCAGAGGGCTATAAATAAACAGAGTGGGAGATGAGAATGTGGAGGAGGTGACAGGACAGAGGGGATGGTAAGTGTTAGGTGGAGTGTTTGGGGACAGTATGTTACCATAGGTTGAGGCCGGGATGATTACGGAAGCGGAGAATGTGTTGTAAAGATAACTCCCATCTGCACATTTAAGAAAAGCTGGCGATAGAGGGAAGGATCCAGAGGGCTCAGATGGTGAAGCAGTCATTGAAATCAAGTGTGTCATGTCCAGCTGCATGTCGTGCCACATTGTGGTCTACTTTGCTCTTGACCACAGTCTGGCAGTGGCCTTTCATACTGGTAGACAGCTGGCTGGTAGTCATACCAATATAAAAACCTGTACAATGATTGCAACTGAGCTGGTAAATGACATGGCTGCTTTCACAGGTGCCATGGTCCATGATGGGGTTGGATAAACCTGTGGTGGGACTGGAATAGGAAGTGCTGGGTGAGTGAATTGTGCAGGTTTTGCACCTGTATCTTCCACAAATATATGATCATTGTGGCAAGGGTTGGGATTGGGGGTGGCATAGGGATGAACTAGGATTTGGAGGTTGGGTGGGCAACAGAATACCACTTTAGGAGAGGTGGGAAGTATCTCGGGTAGGGTCTCCCTCATTTCATGGCATGATGATAGGTACTCAGTGCCCTGGCGAAGGATGTGGTTCAGCTTTTCCAGTCTGGGGTGGTACTTGGTAATAAAGCGGACACTCTTTTTGCGGCTGGTTCTTGGGGGTGGTGGGAGAATTAGGAGTGTGAAAGGAACTGGAACAGGAGATCTGTTTGTGGACTAGGTCTGGGGAATAGTGTCTGTGTGTGAAAGAAAGCCTTGGTGAGACTCTGCATAACCATCTGCTACATGCTATCCAAAATCCAAAAATCCTGGATGCCCCATTGTGGCTGGTTATTGTGCCCTACTGAAAGAATTTCAGCCCTCATTGATCAACACCTTCACCAATTGCCCGTAATCTAGCCTTCCATGTCAGAGACACCAACAACTTCCTTCACCGACTCTCCATGATCCCCTCCCCTTACCTCCTGGATCCCCGAGTTTTGACACTGCAAATATGCCATCCCACAGAAGCCAGACTACATGGGAGGGATTTTTGGTGTGAAAGGGAGGGCAGCTGTAAAAATGCACGTACTGTTGGCGGTTAGTGGGTGTAATGTGGACAGAGGTGTGGGTGGAGCCATCAGAGATGAGGATGTGGCACGCTAGGTTGAGGAGGACCACATGAAGTGGACAGGAGAGAAGGTGTTGTGAAGGAATTAAGATATGGTGTCTTGGCCCTGAGTCCAGTTCATGAAGGTATCATCAATTAACCTGAACCGGGCTGAGGGTATGGATCCTCCTCTAGAGGAACCATAAAAAGGTTGACATAGGAGCTTTACTGTATGGTTAAATGATGATGGTGTCCTCTTGGGTAAAATATTCCGGAGGTAAAATAGTCCCCCATTCGGATCTCCGGGCGGGGACTACTCAAGAGGACGTCGTTATCAGGATAAAGAAAACTGGCGTTCTACGGATCGGAGCAAGGAATGTCAGATCCCTTAATCAGGCAGGTAGGTTAGAAAATTTAAAAAGGGAAATGGGTAGGTTGAAGTTAGATATAGTGGGAATTAGTGAAATTCGGTGGTAGGAGGAACAAGACTTTTGGTCAGGTGAATACAGGGTTATAAATACGAAATCAAATAGGGGTAATGCAGGAGTAGGTTTAATAATGAATAAAAAAATAGGAGTGCTGGTAAGCTACTACCAACAGCATAGTGAATGCATTATTGTGGCCAAGATAGACACGAAGCCCATGCCTACTACAGTAGTACAAGTTTATATGCCAACTAGCTCTGCAGATGATGAAGAAATTGATGAAATGTATGATGAGATAAAAGAGATTATTCAGGTAGTGAAGGGAGACGAAAACTTAATAGTCATGGGTGACTGGAATTCGAGAGTAGGAAAAGGGAGAGAAGGAAACATAGTGGGTGAATATGGATTGGGGGAAAGAAATGAAAGAGGAAGCAGTCTGGTCGAATTTTGCACAGAGCATAACTTAATCATAGCTAACACTTGGTTCAAGAATCATGATAGAAGGTTGTATACATGGAAGAATCCTGGAGATACTAGAAGGTATCAAATAGATTATATAATGGTAAGACAGAGATTTAGGAACCAGGTTTTAAATTGTAAGACATTTCCAGGGGCAGATGTGGACTCTGACCACAATCTATTGGTTATGAACTGTAGATTAAAACTGAAGAAAATGCAAAAAGGTGGCAATTTAAGGAGATGGGACCTGGATAAACTGACTAAACCAGAGGTTGTACAGAGTTTCAGGGAGAGCATAAGGGAACAACTGACAGGAATGGGGGAAAGAAATACAGTAGAAGAAGAATGGGTAGCTCTGAGGGATGAAGTAGTGAAGGCAGCAGAGGATCAAGTAGGTAAAAAGACGAGGGCTAGTAGAAATCCTTGGGTAACAGAAGAAATATTGAATTTAATTGATGAAAGGAGAAAATATAAAAACGCAGTAAATGAAGCAGGCAAAAGGGAATACAAACGTCTCAAAAATGAGATCGACAGGAAGTGCAAAATGGCTAAGCAGGGATGGCTAGAGGGCAAATGTAAGGATTTAGAGGCTTATCTCACTAGGGATAAGATAGATACTGCCTACAGGAAAATTAAAGAGACGTTTGGAGAAAAGAGAACCACTTGTATGAATATCAAGAGCTCAGATGGAAACCCAGTTCTGAGCAAAGAAGGGAAAGCAGAAACGTGGAAGGAGTATATATAGGGTCTATACAAGGGTGATGTACTTGAGGACAATATTATGGAAATGGAAGAAGATGTGGGTGATGAAATGGGAGATACGATACTGCGCGAAGAGTTTGACAGAGCACTGAAAGACCTGAGTCAAAACAAGGCCCCGGGAGTAGACAACATTCCATTGGAACTACTGACGGCCTTGGGAGAGCCAGTCCTGACCAAACTCTACCATCTGGTGAGCATGATGTATGAGACAGGCGAAATACCCTCAGACTTCAAGAAGAACATAATAATTCCAATCCCAAAGAAAGTAGGTGTTGACAGATGTGAAAATTACCGAACTATCAGTTTAATAAGTCACAGCTGCAAAATACTAACATGAATTCTGTACAGACGAATGGAAAAACTGGTAGAAGCTGACCTCGGCGAAGATCAGTTTGGATTCCGCAGAAATGTTGGAACACGTGAGGCAATACTGACCCTACGACTTATCTTAGAAAATAGATTAAGGAAATGCAAACCTACATTTCTAGCATTTGCATACTTAGAGAAAGCTTTTGACAATGTTGCCTGGAATACCCTCTTTCAAATTCTAAAGGTGACAGGGGTAAAATACAGGGAGCAAAAGGCTATTTACAATTTGTACAGAAACCAGATGGCAGTTATAAGAGTCGAGGGGCATGAAAGGGAAGCAGTGGTTGGGAAGGGAGTGAGACAGGATTGTTGCCTGTCCCCGATGTTATTCAATCTGTAAATTGAGCAGGCAGTAAAGGAAATAAAAGAAAAATTCAGAGTAGGTATTGAAGTCCATGGAGAAGAAATAAAAATGTTGAGGTTCGCCGATGACATTGTAATTCTGTCAGAGACAGCAAAGGACTTGGAACAGCAGTTGAACAGAATGGACAGTGTCTTGAAAGGAGGATATAAGATGAACATCAACAAAAGCAAAATGAGGGTAATGGAATGTAGTCTAATTAAGTCGGGTGATGCTGAGGGAATTAGATTAGGAAATGAGACACTTAAAGTAGTAAATGAGTTTTGCTATTTGGGGAGCAAAATAACTGATGGTGGTCGAAGTAGAGTGGATATAAAATGTAAACTGGCAATGGCAAGGAAAGTATTTCTGAAGAAGAGAAATTTGTTAACATTGAGTATTGATTTAAGTGTCAGGAAGTCGTTTCTGAAAGTATTTGTGTGGAGTGTAGCCATGTATGGAAGTGGAACATGGACGATAAATAGTTTGGGCAAGAAGAGAATAGAAGCTTTTGAAATGTGGTGCTACAGAAGAATGCTGAAGATTAGATGGGTAGATCACATATCTAATGAGGAGATATTGAATAGAATTGGGGAGAAGAGGAGTTTGTGGCACAACTTGACAAGAAGAAGGGACCGGTTGGTAGGACATGTTCTGAGGCATCAAGGGATCATAAATTTAGCATTGGAGGCCAGCGTGGAGGGTAAAAATCGTAGAGGGAGACCAAGAGATGAATACACTAAGCAGATTCAGAAGGATGTAGGTTGCAGTAGGTACTGGGAGATGAAGAAGCTTGCACAGGATAGATTAGCGTGGACAGCTGCATCAAACCAGTCTCAGGACTGAAGACAACAACAACAACAACAACAGGAGGGTGCCATGAGGGTGCTCATGGCTGTGCCACAGATTTGTTTATTTGTTTGCACCCTGCATAACCACCTTCCACAATGTACCCAAAATCCAAAGATCCTGGATGCCCCATTGTGATTGGTTATTGTGTCCCCCACTGAAAGAATTTCAGCCCTCATTGACCAACACCTCCAACCAATTGCCTGTAATCTAGCCTTCCATGTCAAAGACACCAATCACTTCCTTCACCGACTCTCCGTGATACCCTCCCCTTACCTCCTGGATTCCTACTCATCACTGTTGACACCACCCCACTGTGCCACAACATCCCTCATGCCCATGGTCTTACTGCTATTGAACACTGTCTTTCGCAACATGCTTCAGACTCCAAAACATACACTTACTACCTTCATCATAACGGAAAATTACTTCTCATTTGAAGAGAAGGTATATAAACAAATCCATGGCACAGCTATGGGCACCTGCGTGACACCCTCCTATGTCAACCTTCTTGTTAGCCATCTAGAGGAGACCTTTCTACCTTCCAAAACACCAAATGACCAGTCTGGCTGAGGTTTCTTTGATGATACCTTACCTTCATGATCTGGACTCAATGTCAAGACACCTTATCTTCACTTCTTCACAACCTCAACATCTCCTCTCCCCATCCGCTTCATGTGGGCCTCCTCAACCTGCTTCATGTGGTCCTCCTCAACCCAATGCGGCACCTTCCCAGGTGTTGTCTTTGTCTCTAATGCTCTAATGGCTCCATCCACACCAATATAACAGTAAACACACCAACCACCATCAGTACCTGCATTTTGACAGCTGTCAATCATTTCACACCAAAAAATCCCTCACATGTAGCCTGGCTTCCATGGGATGGCATATCTGCAGTGTCAAAAACTCTTTTGCTCCGTATGCTGAGAATCTCACCGATATCTTCACAGATAGGCACTATCCCCCAGACCTAGTCTGCAAACAGACCTCCCGTGCCATTTCCCTTCACATCCCCAATCCTCCCACCACCCACAAGAACCATCCACAAAGGAGTGTCCTCTTCGTCATCCACTACCACCCTAGACTGGAACAACTGAACCATATCCTTTGCCAGGGCTTTGGTTACCTATCATCGTGCTCTGACATAGGGGATGTTCTACCCTAAATACTTCCCACCCCTCCTAAAGTGGTGTTCTGTTGCCGACCTAACATCCACATCCTAGTCCAACCCTATGCCACTGCCAATCCCAACCCCTTGCCACAAGGATCATATATTTGTGGAAAATCCAAGTGCAAAACCTGCCCAATCCAGCCACCCAGCATTTCTTATTCCAGACCTGTCACATGCTTCTCCTATCCAATCAGGGGCCATGCCACCTCTGAAAGTAGCCATGTCATTTACCAGCTCAGCTGCAATCACTGTACAGCTTTTTATGTTGGTATGACTAACAACCAGCTGTCAGCCAAGATGAATGACCACTGCCAGACTGTGGTCAAGAACAAAGTAGACCACCTTGTGGCACAACATGCAGCTAAACATAACACAATTGATTTCAGTAGCAGCTTCACTATTTGAGCCATTTGGATCCTTCCCTCTACCACCAGCTTTTCTGAACTGTGCAGGTGGGAGTTATCTTTACAACACATTCTCTGCTCCCGTAATTATCCCAGCCTCAACCTGCAGTAACATATTGTCCCCACACCCTCCACACAACACTTTCTACCCCACTGTCCTATCATCTCCTCCCCATTCTCATCTCCCATCCTGTTTATTTGCAGCCCTCTGGCAATGCATCCATCCATCTTTCCCTGCTCTACTCCTTTTATCATTCCTTTCTTCCTCATCTCCTTGCCTCACAACCACCTGATGCTGTGCCTGTTGGCAGTCTGGTCTCTGCACACTCCCCATGCGTACGCTATGATCCCTTTCCCTTCCCCACCCCATCCAGATTGCTGCTTGCATCTCACATGATGTTGCATTCCTGCCTGGTGAATGGTGTGTGTGTGTGTGTGTGTGTGTGTGTGGGTGTGTGTGTGTGGGTGTGTGTGTGTGGGTGTCCATTTCACTGATGAAGGCTATTGACGTATTTTCTTTATGGTAAGTAGCAATCTGTCTTTTCCTAAATTGTTGATCTTGCACCCTTATATTTTCACCTGCACCACTCTCTATCAAACATCCTTCAAGGCATTTCCTCTCTAGATGAAAATGTGCCACAAACATGGCTAGACGAATTCTTTATCTGAAAACCACTTGACTTCTACACTTGTGGAATCAAAAAGTTACCCCAGCATTGGCAGACTTTTGTAAAGTGAAGGAGAATACGTTATCGATGACTAAAGTCTCAGTTATGTAAATCTGTCATGCTTATAAAACTTATGGAAAAATGCTATGAGCTTATGCACACTGTAACATACTGATGGGGGGAAAAAGTGCAATACCAAGAATGAGTTGTGTTACAAACAAAAGTTGGTAGGCTTGTTTCTACATCTTAAAGATTATGTATATTCAAATTTCAAGCCAGTTGCATATGAGTAGTGATAGTAGTGCTACTATGAGGTTCTAAATCTGGTTTGCTTTAAATACATAGTGAGCATTAGTTACCTTTGAGATTGTAAGTGACTATTTGATGTTAGTCAAGAGATGCAGTTAAGGTGACAAAGACAACACCTCACTGAGTTTTAACAAGGTAATGTAATATGGCTACGAAGCACTGGATGTTCCTTCTGCAAATTTGTAGAAAGACTTGGGAGGAAAGTAGCCATTGTACATGATTGCTGGCAGTGGTGGTCCATGGAGTGTATGGTCACAAAAAGAACAGGCTTCTGATGGCCACATGGCACTTCTGAGTGGGAAGCCCGTCATGTCTGGCATATGGCTCAGGGACATTGTACTGCATCTACAGCAGCAATCTGGGCAGCAGTTGGTACCACAGTGACACATTTATTACTGTTTGTAAATCCTTAAGAAATTTATTTATGCCATTTTCTAAAGTACTAATCCTATTACTTTATGTATTAATCACATTTATTGTTTCCTCTTGTTTATTACTTACTGTTTACTCCTGTGATTTAAGGGTTTCCTCTAATTTGTTTTATCATCATTGTCCCCTTGTGCCTAGAGCATCTTCATGAATTTCACAAGCAGAGCCGTTGTATTGACTCCCTGTGCTTCAATTGCCATTTTTTGGGTGGTTACTGGCACACACTAGTAGCACAATAACAACCGTGACATCACCACTACATAACAGTTGGCACATAATTCCAAACACTAGAAAATTTATTAATGTCACTTGTTAATAACGTTCACTGTCAACAAATCATTTGTTATGAACTGTGACTAATATGGCTCTTCCGATTTCATAACATTGTGCTGCAGTGAGCTGCTGTGGAAATGCCAGCAAGCTGCAGATGCTTTGCAGAGATCAGCTGTAGTGGGCTGACACGGAAACTGCTGTGGTGTAGCAGGCAATAGGTAAATGTGTGGCACTGTAGACCAAGTGCCGAGTTAAACTGATGCCATGGAGTGCATCCGCTGCTACTCCAAATGTGTGTGTGACTCGTGTCTGTTATATGGTAAACATGCACAGTGTTGCAATGGTTGACTCTGTTGCTATGGACAGCTGCAATTTGTATCTTCCTATTATTCAAACAATTTCTTCTTTCTCTAGTTATAACCAACATAGACATCGTCTTTAATATTTTACTGATTTGAGTCTAACCACACAGCACGTGCACTGCTAGACTTCTTGTTGTTAACTTCAATTGCCTTAGGCAATGACATATCTTTTTGCTTACTTTCAAAAATAAATAAATATATTAATTAATTCATTCATCAAATCTTCTTTTCCTCCCTTTCTTTGCACATTTTTTCTCTTTTACATCCTTCAGAGAGGTCACCTGCTGAAATGCTCCTTCCTACTTTCCCTATTTTGATGATAGGTGTTGATAGGTAAAACCATTGTTAGTTGATCTGTACAATTTTTGTTGTTTAATTTTTTAAGTACTTGCAATATATTTATCAGTTGCCATATTTCTTGTGTTGAAAAGGTTCCGCTGATCAGTCCGTCTTTAACCATGGATAAGCTCTTCTCAGTGACTTCTTCTCTTTTCATTTGTTCTTTGGCAAGCATTTCTTTGATGTCATGGAGATCACTTTTTCGCCATCCCCTTCACCCATGGAACCACAGAGCAGATAACATCAGAGCAACTACAATCTGCACAGACCATAAAACACCTCCTTAAAGTCGGTTGCTCCCTAGTTACTAGCTGTCTTAACTTGCGAACATCTTTTGTCGGCCAGTGGAGAAGCAGGGCAGTGGAACATCTCATTCCCAGAACAACAAGTGACACACCAACTGACCAGGGAGAGAAACAACTTGGTATGACTCTGTTATCAAAATCAAATAGTTTGAGGAAGTCTTCCAAAAGAAAAAAAGAGAGAGTGCAGAAAAGATAAGAACAGTTGTTACTTATATGATGCACAGCATTTCAGGAACCCAAAAATTAAATTTTCTCTGTGTGCCTTATCATACATGAGGCTTATGTAACATAAGTTGCCAAAGTAAAAAGAGAATGCTAAGTGAATTTAGCAGAACAATTAACAATTCAGTACCACATGCGGAAGTAAATGCACAACCAAAGGGTTGCCAAATATTTGCAATGACGTTACCAATTATAAGCCGTGTTAGAGGCAGCTTGTTGTGCTCATCTTATGTCTGCTCTTAGAGGAGAGGTGCAAGCCTGTTTGGTTTTTCTGCAACATTATCTCTTGATACTTTCTAATGCTGTTGCAGAGGCAACGGAAAAAGCATGCGAAGTTCAGAAGAACGCGAAATCCCGAATATTGGCTAAAATTTACAGACGCATGAAATTTGGCACGGACTTCAATGCGAGATGCCTTTAATAGGTTCCACAACGAAACATTGTCTCGAAATTTGGTAGAAAATCCGAAGAAATTCTGGTCGTATGTAAAGTACACAAGTGGCAAGACACAGTCAATACCTTCGCTGCGCAGTGCCGATGGTACTGTTACCGATGACTGTGCTGCTAAAGCGGAGTTATTGAACGCAGTTTTCCAAAATTCCTTCACCAGGGAAGACGAATGGAATATTCCAGAATTTGAAACACGAACAGCTGTTAGCATGAGTTTCTTAGAAGTAGATACCTTAGGGGTTGCGAAGCAACTCAAATTGCTAATACAGGCAAGTCTTCAGGTCCAGATTGTATATCAATTAGGTTCCTTTCAGATTACGCTGATACAATAGCTCCCTACTTAGCAATCATATACAACCGCTTGCTCACCGACAGATCTGTACCTACAGATTGGAAAATTGCGCAGGTCGTACCAATGTTTAAGAAGGGTAGTAGGAGTAATCCATGGAACTACAGACCTATATCATTGATGTCGGTTTGCAGTAGGGTTTTGGAGCATATACTGTATTCAAACATTATGAACCACCTCGAAGGGAACGATCTATTGATGCGTAATCAGCATGGTTTCAGAAAACATCATTCTTGCGCAACGCAGCTAGCTCTTTATTCACACGAAGTAATGACCGCTATCCACAGGGTATCTTAAGTTGTTTCTAGATTTCTGGAAAGCTTTTGACACCGTTCCTCACAAGCAACTTCTAATCAAGCTATGGGGTATTGTCTCAGTTGTGCAACTGGATTCGTGATTTCCTCTCAGGAAGGTCACAGTTCATAGTAGTAGATGGCAAATCATCAAGTAAATCTGAAGTGATATCAGGTGTTCCCCAGGGAAGCGTCCTGGGACCTCTGCTGTTCCTGATCTATATAAATGACCCGGGTGACAATCTAAGCAGTTCTCTTAGGTTGTTCACAGATGATGCTGTAATTTACCGTCTAGTAAGGTCATCCGAAGACCAGTATCAGTTGCAAAGCGATTTAGACAAGACTTCTGTATGGTGTGGCAGGCGGCAGTTGACACTAAATAACGAAAAGTGTGAGGTGATCCACATGAGTTCCAAGAGAAAGCTGTTGGAATTCGATTACTCGATCAATAGTACAATTCTGAAGGCTGTCAATTCAACTAAGTACCTGGGTGTTAAAATTACGAACAACTTCACTTGGAAAGACCACATAGATAATATTGTGGTGAAGGCAAGCCAAAAGTTGTGTTTCATTGGCAGGACACTTAGAAGATGCAACAAGTCCACTAAAGAGACAGCTTACACTACACTCGTTCGTCCTCTGTTAGAATATTGCTGCGCGGTGTGGGATCCTTACCAGGTGGGATTGACGGAGGACATCGAAAGGGTGCAAAAAAGGGCAGCTCGTTTTGTATTATCATGTAATAGGGGAGAGAGTGTGGCAGATATGATATGCGATTTGGAATGGAAGTCATTAAAGCAAAGACTTTTTCGTCGCGGCGAGATCTATTTACGAAATTCCAGTCACCAACTTTCTCTTCCGAATGTTTTGTTGAGCCCAACCTACATAGGTAGGAATGATCATCAAAATAAAATAAGAGAAATCAGAGCTCAAACAGAAAGGTTTAGGTGTTTGTTTTTCCCGCGCGCTGTTCGGGAATGGAATGGTAGAGAGATAGTATGATTGTGGTTCTATGAACCCTCTGCCAAGCACTTAAATGTGAATTGCAGAGTAATCATGTAGATGTAGATGTAGATGAACATCACATTTCTGGCTACCTATATTTTAAGCATATGCACCAATAATGCTGTATGGAACATTTTGCAGTTTTTAGGAAATCGACAAATACTGTAAATTCCAGAGAACTATTGCAAAATAGTAATGTCATGGCAAATACATATTGCCTGTGAATACAGACTGTTAAAAATACTTGGTTGTGCTTTTTAAAACTGCACTAAACATAGTTCTTTTGAAAATAAGTAAGTATTAAAATGGAAAAATGCTGTATAACGGTAGGTATACAGCATTATTCCAGATCACTCTATACTGTGGTGTAATGATGAGGTTGTCTGGAATCAGAAAGTTGTAAGCAAGGAAATATACAATAAGACACAAAAACGTATTTATTATAAACTGATTACTTTGGTCTTTAAAAAAAAGGAATAGATCATGAGTTTGTCACAGAGTTGAGATACAAATCTGGTTCATTAAACTCAGTTGTCACAGTACAGGTTTTCATAAAAATGCCTGTTTTTGCCTCCATGTATATCATCAAGTCCAATAAATCCCTTTTCTTCTCCTTATGAAGTTTCAGTGCCCTGTAATAGAACAACTGAAATCCAGAAGGCAATGAAAATTTTTTTACTTGATGTTCACAACCATATTTTACAATACAGTGTCTTTACCATGGATGAAGCACATTGTGACTACAATGCACACTTATGCCTTGAGGATTGTAACTACATACCTTCAACTAGAGTGGTTCAGTAATTTTCAAAGCTGGTGGCATTTTGAAAACTAAGTCAATGGACTCATCTCCTGAATGGCCAATTTTGAAGTCTCAGCAAAGGCCTCAGCAATAACATGCATCTGTTCTGAATATACCTTAACTTTCAATACATTCTTTCTTTTATTACAGTATATAGATAATTTTTACTTTATGGACCATGTGACAGCAACTGAATAAAACACAATTGTAGTGCCATACGTGTTTCACCTTTATTTTCTGCAAGGAATCTTCAATGGCAGGTTGCGTGGATGATTTCCCACATATTATGCTCCTGTTGCATTTTTGGTGTTGGTGTTCTTCTTCTAATTGCCACTTTGCAGTTTTTTTCCATCATTTCAAAGCACTATGAACTTGACACTTGTTTCAATGCAATGTCCATAAAGTAAAAATTATCAATATACCGTAATATTACACACAACTGAGGAAGACAGGACTACAAAAGTTGAAGATGTCAATACAGCTATGTCAAGCATTCTTTCTTTTCTTGATCACTGCAAAGTCCGTGCCACAAGGTAGGAAAATGTGACCCAAACATAAAAACTTTTGATGTGTTTCTGTAAAGTACTCACAGTGGATCAGATAGAAATAAAAAGCTAAAATTTTCCAGTTATTGTTCTGCCTGACACAGCAGTCAGACCATACATTCAGTTTGTATTCCATACCTCAGTCAAATGTGTTGTAATTGTTCGTCACAAATTTTAGCAGTCAGGAAACTATTTTGGCTGAACCTCTCCTTGTGGTGCTTTCATCCCACAAATTTACTGTGATGTTTCCACTGCCAGTGTCATGAACTGTGAAATTATATGATGACAGTTGTCTCTGGTAGAATGCCTTGGAATGCGTCAGTGAAGGACAAAGTAAAATCTATTGTAGGTCAATACTTAACATACACTCCTGGAAATTGAAATAATAACACCGTGAAGTCATTGTCCCAGGAAGGGGAAACTTTATTGACACATTCCTGGGGTCAGATACATCACATGATCACACTGACAGAACCACAGGCACATAGACACAGGCAACAGAGCATGCACAATGTCGGCACTAGTACAGTGTATATCCACCTTTCGCAGCAATGCAGGCTGCTATTCTCCCATGGAGACGATCGTAGAGATGCTGGATGTAGTCCTGTGGAATGGCTTGCCATGCCATTTCCACCTGGCGCCTCAGTTGGACCAGCGTTCGTGCTGGACGTGCAGACCGCGTGAGACGACGCTTCATCCAGTCCCAAACATGCTCAATGGGGGACAGATCCGGAGATCTTGCTGGCCAGGGTAGTTGACTTACACCTTCTAGAGCACGTTGGGTGGCACGGGATACATGCGGACGTGCATTGTCCTGTTGGAACAGCAAGTTCCCTTGCCGGTCTAGGAATGGTAGAACGATGGGTTCGATGACGGTTTGGATGTACCGTACACTATTCAGTGTCCCCTCGACGATCACCAGTGGTGTACGGCCAGTGTAGGAGATCGCTCCCCACACCATGATGCCGGGTGTTGGCCCTGTGTGCCTCGGTCGTATGCAGTCCTGACTGTGGCGCTCACCTGCACGGCGCCAAACACGCATACGACCATCATTGGCACCAAGGCAGAAGCGACTCTCATCGCTGAAGACGACACGTCTCCATTCGTCCCTCCATTCACGCCTGTCGCGACATCACTGGAGGCGGGCTGCACGATGTTGGGGCGTGAGCGGAAGACGGCCTAACGGTGTGCGGGACCATAGCCTAGCTTCATGGAGACGGTTGCGAATGGTCCTCGCCGATACCCCAGGAGCAACAGTGTCCCTAATTTGCTGGGAAGTGGCGGTGTGGTCCCCTACGGCACTGCGTAGGATCCTACGGTCTTGGCGTGCATCCTTGCGTCGCTGCGGTCCGGTCCCAGGTCGACGGGCACGTGCACCTTCCGCCGACCACTGGTGACAACATCGATGTACTGTGGAGACCTCACGCCCCACGTGTTGAGCAATTCGGCGGTACGTCCACCCGGCCTCCCGCATGCCCACTATACGCCCTCGCTCAAAGTCCGTCAACTGCACATACGGTTCACGTCCACGCTGTCGCGGCATGCTACCAGTGTTAAAGACTGCGATGGAGCTCCATATGCCACGGCAAACTGGCTGACACTGACGGCGGCGGTGCACAAATGCTGCGCAGCTAGCGCCATTCGACGGCCAACACCGCGGTTCCTGGTGTGTCCGCTGTGCCGTGCGTGTGATCATTGCTTGTACAGCCCTCTCGCAGTGTCCGGAGCAAGTATGGTGGGTCTGACACACCGGTGTCAATGTGTTCTTTTTTCCATTTCCAGGAGTGTATATATTGTTGTTTCTTTTTGCCATTTCTGTATCATCTTTTAGTGCTTTGTATGCTTTTTCATGATGCTACTGACTCTCAGATTTGATGTTGAGCAGTTCTAGTTCATTTGAAGCTGCGATCATTTTGTTAAACAACAAATCACACTGTCTGCAAGTATCTGACCTAGATGATCGAAAATGCAAATTAAAATCTATTTGACATACACTTTGATAGTAGATCTGCTTCTTAGTTGATCAGGAAACTTTTCAGTATACAGTTGATACCTTCCGCAGAGGTTGAGATCAGGCTGCAGACATTTCTTGAGGATTTATTCCTGCTGTAAAGGCTCATTAACTTTGGAAAACTCGAAATGTTTTCCTGAATCAGAGCCCTGTCATCATTTGATATGGTACGTGGCCTACTGAAATATTTTCCTCAACCATCTTTCGGAGTGGTCATTCCACCCTGTAGTTTACGTTGAAGAGTCTGTATTCATTGCTGGGTGATGCAGAATACATCAAGCAATGTTTTTTGACACACTCCTTTTGACTGTACTCTGTATTTGAAAGTAGCTTGTTACCATGAAGTATTGTCTGTCTTCCCTTTCTTTTTTCTGGCTGGCATGCCTGTTTCCATGGATTTTATCAAGTAAATGGACTGCTCATTTTATGTCAAGGCATGATATTCTTTGTGCAGTTTTAACTTGATTTCCAGATTTATGTCCTTGCATCCTTTTTTAAATACACTTCTGGATTGCATACATGATCCTGAATCATGCAAACAATCAATATTACCACCTAATATTCAACTAGACTATCATATTTCACATTCTCTTTTTCTAATATACCATTGCTCAGAGTGTGTATTATATTTTTTAGTTTGTAATAACAACAGAACTGTAGTTAATTTTATTGACATTACATATTTTTACTGTCATGTTTTCCACAAGATGCGCATAAGTTACATATTAGAGCTATGTACTGAGCAGGATGCATATGCCACTGTACAGGACACATATGCTACTCTACAGATATACACCTCTTTAGAGAATCTATACAGCATTATTCCGCTCACCTATGTTGGAGGCTGTTTCACAGGAAATACATTTCCTTTTCATGATTTATGTTCCAATCCAGCATCACAAAGTTTTTTCTTCTTAATATCCTGCCAATTACCAATGTTAATTCTTCTTTTCTGCCCATTATTTGCGCATTTCAAACCACTTGCAGCAAGTGTCATCTTGCTATGCTCTACCATTCTTGTAACATCCAGCATTGTTCATGCAGAGGTGTGAAAACTGCATGAATCTGCTTGCTGTTTAGTGGTGCCATCAGACAGTAAACAGCAGGTGATACAGACTGCTGTATACAATATTATTCCATGTGAGTCTACAAAATGTCTAAATGTGCCATACAGTGTTATTTGTGAGCACTGTTCACTTAAGGCATTTTTTTAGATTTAATCTAGAATTCCTCATTTTTGAAGCTTTCTGGCATGGAACAGGGCTGTTAACCTTGGTGTTTCATAATTTAAGTGCAGAGACAGCAAAGCTAGTGAAATTAGTTTCTGCTCATGCAGCATATGGCATGTTAAATGTTATGATATATAATTTTCCATCATGATTACAATATCGCAAAATACAAATGAATAAAACACTTACTTTGACAGATTGTAACAAAAATTATTTCAGTGGAATAAAAAGTAATAGGAAATCAATCTTGCCCTAGATGTCCTGAAACAGTAAGACACGAAACACTTTGCGCCTTGAAAGTGAAAATTACGTTTATTAATGCAGAAACTAAACTGTGACTTGATATGTTTTTCACATTGAGATATATACATTAGTGCATACTAACTAGCCTGTTTTTTGCTTTCACAGTGTTCCCCTCTTATTTGGTGCAAAAATGATGAAAAGATTCCAAATCTATATCACTGATGGTTCTTCTGAATCTTTCCAGTGACTTTTTTTTGCATGTTGTTACTTGGTTCTCATAAAGCTGAATATTATGTCTGCTCCCACCAAGTATTAGATCAAGGTTGCAAGAATGCTTGGAAAATGGAAATGAAGTGCCATGCTTCTTGACAGAGTGTAGGGAAACAATGCGGGAGACTCGCACCGCTGTACTAGGCAAGGTCCTAATGGAGGCGGTTTGCTGTTGCCTTCCTCCGACCATTATGGATGTGAGTGGTGATGATGAAGATGACACAACACCACCTATTCATATCAGGACAGGTGAAAATCCCTAACCCCGCCAGGAATTGAACCTGCTACTGCCAGACTCCGAGTTGCGGACTCAGAATGCTTACAGAGTGTATTTTAAAATTGAATGTCACAACTGAAATGCACTCTTGATAACCCAGAATTTTTATGTTAGTTTATGTATCCAAGTAAATAAACGATAAAACAAAGCTTAATTCATCAATTCTCATAACTAAATTGAACAGCAGCAGAACAATTTTATTAAACATAGTCTTCCATTTAAAGTTGTAACTCTATAATCAGCAGCTGAGCCAATGATAAAACATGGTTGTTATCACAAATTCATAATCATCTGTAGCACTGGCAGAGACCATACTACATTTTCAACTGTTGAGTAATATACTGCAACTTGAATTTATCTGTTGTTATGGTGTTAAATTGACAGAAATTGTTGCAGAGTTCCACCTGCATCATGTGCCACCTGCTGCTGTCTTTTCTTATTGCTTCTTTCGTATTCCCCATAAATGAGTTGCCAAGGTAAATGTGTGTACTGTATGTGGCAAAACATTCAACATTCCATTTTTCCAGGTTCACTGGTCATGTGCACTGGTACCAAAGAGGGATATGACAGTTCTTTCTAGTGAATGGATAACAATAATAATAGTAACAGTAACAAACTGTAATGACTGAATCATGAAGGGACTACCAACAAAATAATAATAATAATAATAATAATAATAATAAAACTCAACAAGGAAAACAAAACATCTTACAGGAAATTAGTCAGACAAACACCACAAACTGGACAGAACTTGTGGACGTCCTCAAATCCACGATGAAATTGGGTCAACCCCCGAGAAGGAGAAAACACAGGTGGTGGAATATAATATGTGACCAAGCAATAGAAGAAAGGATCAATGCCTGGAAAAACTTCAATAGTCACAAAACATCAGAAAAATGGCAACAATTTCTAGTAATCCGAAAACAAACATCGAAAACTATTCAGAGGGAAAAAAGAAATTATGACAAACGGCGACTAGATGAGATAGAACAAGATTTTAAGAAGAACAACACCAGGAATTTTTATAAGACGTTTAAAGAACATATTGCAGGATACCAGCCACCCAATCTTTGTTTCAAGAAACTGGATGGTTCACTAGAAACTAACACTAAGAATAACTGCCAAATCCTTGCAGACTATTTCAACAAACTTCTCAACTGTGAAAGACCTACAAGACGTCTACAGAAAATCCCGACGCTAAACCGCCAACCATCAACGAAATAGTAGAAATTATCAAGACACTGAAAAACAATAGAGCCCCAGGAGAAGATGGAATTATTGCAGAACTATGGAAACTAAATGATGAAAGATTAACAGGAAAAATTCACAAAATGATATTAAACATTTGGGAAACAGAACAGATCCCTTCTGAATGGAAATGCGCACTCATCCATCCACTCCACAAAAAAGGGGACAAAACTGAACCAAATAATTACAGGGGTATCTCACTCGTACCGGTCACATATAAAATCCTATCAAAAGTTCTCATGAATAGATTAGAACAAGCTGACCCACAAATAGGAGAATACCAGGCTGGTTTTCGCAAGGAACGATCATGTATAGAGCAGATCTGGAATCTGAAAATGATTCTCCAGATGAGAAACACCCGAAACACAGGTTACTTTTGTAGATTTTAAAAAGGCCTACGACTCAATAGACAGTAGTGCTCTGCAAGACGCTGGAAGAATTCAGCATTGACAGAAAGACAAGAGCAATCATTCGGGAAACATTAACTGACACAGTCTCCAAGGTTAAATTTATGGGGGATATCTCGAAACCATTTGAAATCCAAACTGGAGTGCGACAGGGTGACGGACTTTCACCATTACTCTTTAATATCATTCTTGAAAAAATTATCAGGACATGGGAAAAAGAAGTCAAAGGAATCCAAATTGGCATTAGAAAAGATAATACATTCAATGTGAAGTGTTTAGCTTTTGCGGATGACCTTGCAATCCTCACAAATAATAGAAAAGAAGCCACTAACGCCATAGAGAAGTTACACGAAATTGCACAAAGAACTGGCCTGCAAATCTCATATGAGAAAACCCAGTACATAGAAAGAGTGCCACAAGACAAATTGCCTATTGTGACAACCCATGGGAAAACCGTACAAGTACCACATTTTAAGTACCTGGGAGAAATCATCCAGCCATCAGGGATCAACCTAAAGGCCAATGAGGAAAGAATAAAAAAAACTACAGAAAGCATATAAACTCACGTGGAACTATTATAACAAAAAGTCCATACCCAGTAATGCAAAATTGAGGCACTACAATACTGTCGTACTTCCGGAGGCACTGTATGCATCTGAAACAACACAAATAGGTGGGCAAACTAAAATCAAAGAAATAGAGAAACAAGAAAGGAAAATTCTCAGGAAAATTTTTGGCCCGATACAAGAGCAAGGAATCTGGAAGAAGAGACCAACATCAGAATTATATAAATACACAGACAAGATTATGGATACAATAAGGAAAAGAAGAATGCAGTTCTACGGACATATCCACAGGATGAATGAAAACAAAATTTCAAAGTGAATTCTTAAAGTCATCAACTCAGGCAGGGGAAAAACAAAATGGATAAAAGAAGTTGAAGAGGACCTCAGACAAGCACACATTACAGTAAACGATGCAGAAAACAGAACTGAATTCAGGAACATCATCAAAAAACATAAATTTGACACCACAACACATAAGAGACCAGGATGCAAATGGACAGCGGAGCGAAAGAAACAACACAGTGAACACATGAAGAAAATTTGGGCTCAGAAAAAACATAAACAATCATCATAAAGGAATTCAAGTTCAAACGTTCTCTTAAATGGGAATAATCGAAAATAATAATAATAATAATAATAAGCCACCTTGGTAATAATTTTAACAAATAGAGCCTGGAAACCTAGATGAAGACATACTGTCTTGACACTTTCACCAGATTGACATGAGATAATGAGTATTAACAAAACCACTGATTTGAAGCTGGCTGATTGTAAATTGTGACATGGTCGTGTACCACCTGTAAGCTAACAGCCCCAACACAGTATAAAGAGGCCACCAGTCGATGAGAGCTCCTGCCAGCAGGTTAGCCTTGGGAGCCTGTCAGCTGACAGCAGAAAATTATGTGAGTGAAAGTATCTATTCAGTTAAGCGTGTACACTAAGGAGGACTTGCATTCTTGTCTGTAAGTACCTCTGAACTGTAGGTAGTTAGTCTATCATGGCTTACTTGTACCTTGTCACTTACTGTGTGATGTTTAATGGAACCCAAAGTTTCAATTTGAGCAATAAGAAACTGGCTCCTCTACACAATTTGGGACAAAGTGATAGGCCAGCAGGCTGTTTTTCTAGCAACTTGGGTATCTAGTAAGCCTCATCTATTTTCCACACTCATTGAATTTATGACCCAGTGTCTGTGCTCTTCAACATGTTCATGTAGACTCAAGAAGAAGCAATAAAATCAGACCAAGTTACCAATCCAGAAGGTCATTTTTTTCATTGCTAACTTTCTAGCATGATAACTGAGTCTTTCTGTACCATCTCCAACCATTGAGACCTGATAAACCTCAGTTAGACCCTGTTGCTGATTTATTCCATTGCATGAAACCACTCTTGTGCCAAAGAGTTGGTAGGTCTGAAGAACCCCACATTGCTTTCTATTCGACTGAGGGATTCATGAACATATGTTGCAACCCTCATTGGGTTATGACATATAGACTGGTGTCAGATGTGGGGTCCAGGCTTTGATTCCTGGCTGAGTGCCTTGTCTAAGAAGTGAGGTGCCTTTGAGTATGAAAGACAAGATTTCCTTTTAGGGAAACTAACAAGCTTTTGTCTTGAGACAAATTGTTTTGAGCATTCAAGGTAACTTGTGTACTGTAAAACAAGAAGAGCAGTCCTTTTAGTGTACATCAGTAACAAGTGGGAAAAAAGGAAGAACAAGACATCGTCAATACGTCACCTGTCCCATGCCACAGAATTATGGGACTGCTGTCAACAGCCCACCACCAGTAAACACTGAGGACACCTTTGCAAACACTTACACCAGCTGAGGTTGGGGCTGATGACACCTGAATCAGTAATACAGGCATTCCAATGCTCACTTTCACAGGACACTGACACACCACCATTCACCTGATCAACAAACACAGTAAGTGAAACATACTGTGGGATGGAGACAAGGTTTGTGACTGCAAGGAAGGACAAAATAACCTTTAATATGAATCTGGAAGGTAGTGAGTTCCTCACCCAACAAATAGCTTTATCTGACACATTCAAGTTAATTCCGAAAGATTTTGATGGTAGATGGTCTTAGCAAATTCATAGACAATTCTGATTAGCATTTGAACATACTCCAGGCCATGTTTGTAGTGTACTACTAACATTTGTAACTGAGATTGGGTGAGCTGCATGAAGTAAGTTACGCATAAGTGATTTAACCACAACCTGGGCAGATGTGAAGCAAATTCTGTGGGAAACATTGCCAAATGAGCAAGTCAAGTGGACACATTGCAGCACCAATGTTGAGAAGCTGTCTAGGGGGTAATGAAAGAATCAGACATTCTGGGGAGCCAAGTTCTAATTGGGAAGCATGCAAGAGCAGTATTCATACAAGGAATCAAAGATGAGAGGATTAAAACAGTTGTGAGGGTAAAAGGAGAGGACTTAACATTAGCACAAATGGTGGATATAGCATTGACAGATGAGGCTTCAGTCACCTCTTGTAAGGAAAGATTCGGTGTATCCGGTCACCTCAGAAACTGTTGTTTTAGATGTAATAAAGGAGGCCATCAGGTAAGGAGATGCACCATGGAAAGACACATCAAAGCATGCTGAGATCATCGCAGTGTCATGGAAAGCATATGGTCAACTATGTGCAACTGATGCAACCTGCAAATACACATGGTGTGCAAATATATGTGTTGTTGTTGTGGTCTTCAGTCCTGAGACTGGTTTGATGCAGCTCTCCATGCTACTCTATCCTGCGCAAGCTTCTTCATCTTCCAGTACCTACTGCAACCTACATCCTTCTGGATCTGCTTAGTGTATTGATCTCTTGGTCTCCCTCTATGATTTTTACCCTCCACGCTGCCATCCAATACTAAATTGGTGATCCCTTGATGCCTCAAAACATGTCCTACCAACCGATTCCTTCTTCTAGTCAAGTTGTGCCACAAACTTCTCTTCTCCCCAATCCTATTCAAGACCTCCTCATTAGTTATGTGATCTACCCATTAATCTTCAGCATTCTTCTGTAGCACCACATTTTGAAAGTTTCTATTCTCTTCTTGTCCAAACTATTTATCATCCATGTTTTACTTCCATACGTGGCTACACTCCATACAAATGTTTTCAGAAATGACTTCCTGACACTTAAATCTATACTCGATGTTAACAAATTTCTCTTCTTCAGAAACGCTTTCCATGCCATTGCCAGTCTACGTTTTATATCCTCTCTACTTTGACCATCATCAGTTATTTTGCTCCCTGAATAAGAAAATTCCTTTACTACTTTAAGTGTCTCATTTCCTAATGTAATTCCCTCAGCATCACCTGAGTTAATTCGACTGCATTCCATTATCCTCGTTTTGCTTTTGTTGATGTTCATCTTATATTCTCCTTTCAAGATACTATCCATTCCATTCAACTGCCCTTCCAAGTCCTTTGCTGTCTCTGACAGAATTACAATGTCATCGGCGAACCTCAAAGTTTTTATTTCTTCTCCATGGATTTTAATACCGACTCCGAATTTTTCTTTTGTTTCCTTCACTGCTTGCTCAATATACAGATTGAATAGCATCAGGGAGAGGCTACAACCCTGTCTCACTCCCTTCCCAACCACTGCTTCCCTTTCATGTCCCTCAACTCTTATTACTGCCATCTGGTTTCTGTACAAATTGTAAATAGCCTTTCGCTTCCTGTATTTTACCCCTGTCTCCTTCAGAATTGGAAAGAGAGTATTCCTGTCAACATTGTCGAAAGCTTTCTCTAAGTCTACAAATGCTAGAGACTTAGGTTTGCCTTTCCTTAATCTAGTTTCTAAGATAAGTCGTAGGGTCAGTATTGCCTCACGTGTTCCCATATTTCTATGGAATCCAAACTGGTCTTCCCCGAGGTTGGCTTCTATTAGTTTCTCCATTTGTCTGTAAAGAATTCGCATTAGTATTTTGCAGCTGTGACTTATTAAACTGATAGTTCGATAATTTTCACCTCTGTCAACACCTGCTTTCTTTGGGACTGGTATTATCATATTCTTCTTGAAGTCTGAGGGTATTTCGCCTGTCTCTTACATTTTGCTCACCAGATGGTAGAGTTTGGTCAGGACTGGCTCTCCCAAGGCTGTCAGTAGTTCTAATGGAATGTTGTCTACTCCCAGGGTCTTGTTTTGACTCGGGTCTTTCAGTGCTCTGTCAAACTCTTCACACAGTATCATATCTCCCATTTTATCTTCATCTACATCCTCTTCCATTTCCATAATATTGTCCTCAAGTACATCACCCTTGTATAGACCCTCTATATACTCCTTCCACCTTTCTGATTTCCATTTTCCTCACACTTCACATTTTCATAAAAATTATTATTCAGATATCACAAATTATACTACACACTTCTCACAAAAAATACGTCTTCTCCCTACAAGGACTAAAGACAGAGTCTATTAAATAGTTGACAAAAAATTGAAGAAAGTTTCCATCATTTGTCATTCACCTTCCAGTGTAGCAAAATACATCTTTTCCAACCCTTACAGCGGCTGTGCTAGTGTTTATCACCATCGGTTTATAACTTTTGTTGTAGCATGTTGGGGCTTTTCCTTATGGATGTATACAATTGCCTCCACACTGTGCGGTGACTTGCAGTGGAGGCGCATAGTGTTTTGTGTACACTACGTGTACGTCGCAGACATTTAAAACACGTTCACACTATTTCACAATTAACACTAGATGCAGACAGCTGGGTACCCCAGGAAGGGCATCCAGCCACCCCTAAAACTAACCTTGCCAAATCCATTCTAACCACACCAACCCTGCGACCGCTGCGGGACTATGGCATCAGCGAAAGAAAAAAAAAGTACTCATCATGATATCGACATGGTTGGACTGTTCCAAATAACAGAGAATGGAAATAGACACATGCTAACATTCCTGGATGCCTTCACAAAACTCGTTGTAACAGAGCCTATGGCACAATGGGGTGCCAATACAGTAACGTGAGTCTTGGTGGAGACAATAATCTTCAATTACAGAATACCGTCAGTACTATTGAGTGACCAAGGGACCAATTTCCTAAGTGACATTCTCAAAAGAATATGCCATTTACTGATGATTGTGAAGATTCAGTCTTGTGTGTACCACCCACAGACAAATGGTGCACTCAAAAGAATGGGTAGAATGTCAATGGATTACCTACTTCATTATGTGGGAACAAATTAGTTAAATTGGGATTAATGGATACATCACCACCATTGTACACGGTGATTATAATTGAAGTTAAACTTCCAAACACTGTAGAAATAACACCACTGGTCAGAATGATGTCACATTGCAACAGAATGTTATCAGAGAAGAGGGAAAATATATGGCAGAAGAAAAAAATAGTGTGAAAACTGATCAATAGGTGGTGTTGCATGTGTCAGAAAATGTAAATGTAAACACCTGTCATACATACGACCTATTGAAGTTGGTATAAACATGCTGGGTACATGGCTTTTCCTCTTTTTGCATCTGCAATGTTTGCCATGACTGTCTCAATACAGGATACTGGTCTGCAATACAAGAATGATGACTGTGCACACGTAGCTCTGCAGAAGTTCCAGACACTGAAGAGTTTTCAAAAAGGCGTTAGTCCAATGATTGCAGTGGGTCTGGAGAAAATGATTCAGAAATTCAAAAAGATGGGTTCTTTTGGTGTGCAACCTGGTAGAGGGAGGAAATGAATTGATTCGACATCAGTGGAAGCAATGGCCACAGCAGTGCAAGAGGAGATGAGTGGTGGTGTGCAAACGTGTAGTGCATGGAGAATTGCCCGAACACTGGACATACCAGTGAGTGCAGTGCATAAAATCCTATGAAACATCCTCCTTTGCTACCCATTCAAAATTACACATGTGCACGAGTTGCTTCCTGTTGACCTGCCACCTAGGGAGACCTTTGCTTTAGAATTTCTTGCTCATATGGAAGTGGACAATGATTGGCCGTGGAAGATTTTGTGGACAGACAAAGCCCACTTCCATCTGACAGGATATGTCAATACACAGAATTGTTGAATATGGGCAACGGAAAATCCACCCGCGTATCAACCAGTACCACTTCATCCTGAAAAGGTCACTGTGTGGTGCAGGTTTATGGCATCATTTATCATACAGCCATATTTTTTCAAAGAGACAGTTGCTTCCGGACCTGATACCTGTACTGTCACTGGTGAGCACTATGAGTGTCTTGCACAACCACACCATTCCAGCTCTCCAACAGTGTGGGTGAGTGGATGGGATCATTGTTATGCAAAATGGAGCACCTCTGCACATTGCAAATCTAGTTAAGCAGCTGCTGAAGCACTATTTCAGAAATGGTAGAATTGTCAGCCACCATTTCCCTACAGCCTGGCCATCCCGATCACCTGTGTGACTTCTGGCTGTGGGGCTATCTGAAAGATGTTGTGTTCAGTGTTCTGATTGGAAACTTAGTTGCATTGAAAGCACGCATTGGGAAACACATTCTGAACGTGACCCAGGAAAAACTTTGATCAGCTGTGGAAAATACTGTTTCTTGATTTCAACTTTTTGCAGAAAACAGTGGCCAGCATATTGAACATGTTTTGTGCCAGTCACAAAGAAATTAATAATCCGATTTGATTTTGACTAATGCTTTTTATGCAGTTTTTGGCCTCAGGACAATTAAAAACCAAGGTGATTGATGCTTTTTACACAGTTTTCGGCTTTGGGACAGTTAAAAACCCATGGGAGTGATGCTTTTGACATGGTTTTTGGCCCCATGACAATGAAAAACTGATTTTTCCCATCTGATGTGATATGACCATGCTGTGGTGGATGGTCTTACGTAACTAACAATATCACACCTGTACACCCATGCACACAGAGTAGTACAGTTTGTTTGATGTCAGATGTACACCTTAGGCATTTTTGTATGATTCATTTGGCATTTGTAGTTGGTCACTATTAAATTATGATGCTTACAGCACCATCTGTTGCTACATTTTGTAACTATTTATTTCTCTTCTGCCATGCATTTTCTCCCTTCTCTGATAATATTCTGTTGCAATTTGATGTCATTCTGACTAGTTGTGTTATTTCTGCTGCAGTTTGAAAGTTTAACTTTAATTATAATTACCCTGTATTTAATACCACAACACATTTCTTGACTCGTTCCACCTCATTTGAGCTGTTTTTTGGTAGAGTATGCAACATTCCTGGGATGCTACAGTGGGATCCTGCCAAAATGCAATACATCTCTGATTACAGAATTAAAGAAAGGGATGCACCAGATGCATCAGGTAGCAAGAAGTTTTAATAAGGAATGTAAGAAAAGGGACAAGGAATACCATGATCGCACATAAAATCCCAAGGAATTTAAGGCTGGAGACAAAATATTACTATATGACAAAAGTATGGGAAGAGGGAGGTCAAAGAAGTTAAAAAGGCAATGGAGAGGGCCCTTACATGTTATAAGGATGCATTGACCAAATGTAGTTCTGCAGTTAACGAATAAGAAATTCATAACTGTACATGCAACCAGACTAAAAAAGTTCTTCTAACTTCAGACTGTGAGGCTGTGAAGAAATTGAGAATGGTAAAAACTCTATATAAAATCAGATGAAGAAAGGTCTTGCATACCCATGGTATAGGAGAGGGGGACACTGTGATTGGTTCTCGGAGACAGGCCAGCCCCCCGATCACTTTACTTCAATTAGCCTAACCCTGGCAGCAGTAGTGAATGGGAGGAGGAGACACAGAAGAAAGATGACAGCAAGAAACATAAAGTTGGATCATAAATGTCAAGAGAGTAAAGCTAATCCTTTTCACTTTACAGATGGCCCCAAGTTCGATTGTGCTTGGAGCACTTCTGGTAAGTGGGTCGACGACAGCAACCTCAGTCCATTATAAGCTGGATAATTACCAAATACAGGATTTCTGCCCCTCCCCAGGAGAGTACTACAATGCAGAAAGGAAGGTCTGGATCATCAGTGTCACTGGAAAATTGTGACTTACGTAAATTAATGGAGGCTAGGGGAAAAAGCCAACGAGACAATATACATAGCACAAGCCACCATAGAGCATTGAGGCAAATGGCTCCGAATAGCAGGGCTAGCTACTATAGAAGGACACACTACAGAGAATGTGGTAGAATGGCAGAAAGACAGACTATAAGAACCAGAGGCATTGATTAAGCAGCTGGCACATCATGAACCACAACCTAAGTGAGGACTCATGAAATTCATGGAAGCAGTGAGCAAACTTTTATTCAGTACCTTAAACAAGCAAGATGCCAAGTACACTGAAACCAGAGTAAAAAAAGTGGAAGAGAAACAGAAACAACTCCTGCAGTTAAGCCAGGAGGAACTGATATTAGCAAATATATATATTTTTTATGAATATTGGCAGCCATCGTGAATGCATGGAAGGAGCTGCTAGACCCACATATAATTAATCCCGTGCAGGAAATAAAAGACCTTTGAATGATAGGGATGACATCAGTGACAAGAAGATCCCCCTAGACCTCGATGAGGAGAATAGGTGGGTTGCAGTGAACAATAGGAACTGATGTAGTCATAACCGATGCTTACCTAGCATACGTACTGAAAATTACCTTAGTGGAGAATTAGGTCTCTAATTTGTACAGGGTATTAATGGTATGTATACCTAGCTCCTGAAGCTGATAGATGCTAATAGATGATGCCAAGCAACAACATGCAACTATACACCAGCATCAGTTAGATGGCAAAGAAGGAGCAAAAGCCAAGAAGATAAACAAAACAGACGTTTGCAACCAAGACAACAAGGAAGTGCAGCTCCTGTGAGAATAATCTGTTGAAATAACTGAAGGAGATTGCAAATAACTGCATCAAGAAACCTATATTGGTAGCAACCAGCATTTGGACCCCAGTAGGAGTAAATGAATGGCTCTATGTAACCTGCAGAGAGGTGAGTTTAACTTTTTATGCAATAGTCGTGTCTTAGAAAGTGTATGGGATAAGGTGATCAGACTGTAATATGTACACAGCAGACCGTACAGACTGAACGAGTGCTCCAGTACATACTACCCAATATTAACATGACCATGAAAAAGCTCCCATCTGGGACTAGAATACAGAAAGACAGTCAGGAAGATGAAGAATGGTAGTTCCCCTATACTGCTCTTTTAATTAAGATCAATATTATCAGGCTTATTTTCATACAGGGGAGAGGTGATCAATAATATTGGTAATTGTTAATAGCATTGAAAATATTTTTATTAAAATTATCAGTATATAATGTCTCATCAGAATAATGCAAACAGCAAAACAGTGATTCAGGGAAATCGTGGAGGGTTTAACGTTAAACCATGTGCGAGTGTTGTTAACTCTCTTGTCTTGTTTTCTGTGCTCTGAATAAGTCTATGTAGCTGCAGCATGTGATATAGTGGGCATTTCCGTGTGATGTGCTACAGAGGGGATCAGGGCACTTTTGTTAAATTGCAAGGAAATTGACTGTAGTTAATTTATATGGGGCAAGCTTTTGCCATAGGTCACAGACTGAGAATATCTGAGGAACTGTGTGCACGAGAATAAGTTGCACTCAGTATTAACTTCTAGTACATGCTGAATAACTAATAATTGAATCTGTGGACTGTATGAAGGGATGGTAAATTGAATGTAAGAACCGGACTGGACATCTAGCTTTGTGAAAACAGAAGTGTACAAAATTTAAATGACTATATCAAAGTACAGTAATGGACCATAGTCCTTGCTATAATATTGTTGAGTGACAAACTATAAAAATCACGACATTTTAGTTGCCATAATTGCTGAGAGTAATTTTAGGATCAACTCTGCTTTTCCATCTATACCAAGTGCAATAATTCATGATCATTTAATTATTATTCAATGTTGTTATTAAAAAACTAAAGTGATTTCCATAATATTGTGTGTTATTGAATAATAACTAACATCCAAAGACGTTACTAACTATATTGTCTTCGGTAATGCAGTAACAAATGAAGGGTGACCAACTGAGCCAAAAAGCTAACATTAATTATCATGAAGACCCAAAATTTAGTCGCTGTTACAGTGAAGTTGTTCATGGCTGATCCATCTGAGGTACACAGATGCAAGTAAAATCCAGGCATATACAGTACATAACAACATAAATGTGTATGTCAGAGAAGTCGACGACAGCAGATCGACGGAGGGTGATTACAACTGGCGCCCAGTGTGGTGCTTGAAAAAAAGGTATGAAAACAATTATTGTGTAATAAACAGTGGTGAAATATAATTGTTGTGATCGCATAATGACCAGTCATGAAGGCTTCCAATTATATGTTTAATATTCTCCACTACGACAACCCACGATGCACGCGCAATGACATGAGCTGATTGCAGATGGAAGATCGCATCTGCAGTTGCAACCAACAATGAAATGCCTACCTCCGGGAACTACAAATCGTCAAAAGCTGTATGGAAGGTAGAAAATAACTGACTTGTGTTACTGCAGCTCGGACCTGTATTTTTAAAGACATTTTATTACTGGCTGAACAGTACCTGATTGTGCTTCCTTTTAATTTTAAATGCATGGATAATTGAGGGGAGTCCGTGATGCAGAAACTATGTAAGTAGTTAGAGCTATATTTTATTTATTGTGCATTATTATTTTGGTGTTTTTCTGAGAGTGTGTATTGAAACAATGAAATGGGGATACCATTTAAAGTCGAATCGAGATACAAGACTAGGGACATTGAGGAGAGAAGATACGAGCAAGGATGAAAACTGTGTGGAAAATTTAGATGTTAATAGGACAGAGGATTTGTTGGAACCTGAAATGTCAAATATGAGTAGAACTGGTTTGGTAAGGAGTACAGACAATACTGTATGTGATGAATTTGAAACTGTAGGAACTTTTGAGGAAAGTAATCATGCCAGTGTGGTCAGTATCCCATATAGAGTTATCAGTTTCAATAAGCTGTTTAAATTTCCAGTGAAATCAAATCAGGAACCAATAGAGCTAAGCAATGTGATCTTAGAGATAAGGCCTTTAGAGAGGAAATTTTAGAGCAAAACAAACAACTCGGGATTAGGGAAAGGGAACGAGAAATGATGCAAACTTGCAGAAAAAGCTTTTTGGGAGGAGATGACAGAATTGTAGAAACAATGAGATTATCAAGACTAAGAATTTAAGAACAAGGTACTAAAGATTGTTAATGACCTAGAATCATGTACTAAGAAAAGGGATGAATACTTATCTTCTGAGGTAGATAAATTAACATTAAGTGTAAAATCTTCTAATAAAATGAATGAAACATTGCAAACTTTGGTCTCCAAATTAGAGAGGAATGCGGAGGTAATAAATAAAGAACAGACTAAAATAACTGAACAGATCAATAAAGTAACCAAACAAGTAGAAGATTTAAAAATCACTGGGCAGGAGTTTATTAATGACTATCTTAGTAAACAGATGACTAAGATAGTGGAGGATTTGTCAGAATGGTTAGAAGCAAAGGTGGGAGAAATTCACATGCAAGTTCAGAATGCTACCTAGAATGCAATGCAACAGAATAAATCAAATGCACCACGACGTGAGGACATAGACAGCGTGGAACAAATGAAAGCAGAATTCAATCTTATTATAGTAACCAATCATGTGTCAAAAGGTGAAGGTAGTCTAAAAAGACAAAGCCAATTTCAAAGATATCCAGTACCATATTCCAGAAATCAATCGCCTATTAGGGTGTGAAAGTGGGGGAGAGTGATCATAGTTGCAGTTGAAGTAGCAATGAGTCGTATCTTGAAGATCGATATTATGATTGCCGGGGGGCTGTTTCATCCTCTAAGATTGATCACAGAATTTTCAAAGCTAGGCAATTTCAAATATTTTCGAATGACAAAAATGTTATACAGCCAGTGGTGTTTATAAAAAGTTTCATAAATGTATTTCCCCTATATTGGAAGGAACAAGATAAAATACACTTTATAGTGTCAAAGACATGTGGAGAAGTTTCACTGTGGGCATCAGAAGCAGCTGGAAGCTGCAGAACCTGTAGATATTTTGAAAAATTATTCATCATGAAATATTGGTCGCAAAGCAAACAACATTGATTATGGAATAAAATTTATAGTCCAGAATTTTACAACCCTAGGAAAGGGACTTAACGAAAATACTTTGATAATCCCATAGTTGCAGAGAGGTTATTAAAATTCTCAATGGAAAATTACCAGTTTGTTTACGCTAGAAATTAATAAATAGACCAGATGACAAGGTTGGCCAATTTTTGTCAGTTATTGACTCCCTGGACGTAATTCAGGAAGATGCTAAGAGCAATTGGAATCAGTTTCTCTGTACTAATTGTAACCACTCTCAAAATAATAACTGTTGAAGTGGCAATAACAGTAACAGAAAGAGTCACTATGTTAATCGAAATCAGAATACTAAGTATAACAATCAGGGTAGTAGTAGTCAGCCTGGAGATAAAAATTATATCAAAGTAATTCTAATAACAATTACGGGGATAATGGACAAAATCGTAGTAATCAAGCTGAGTATAGCAATAGAAATCAGCAGAATCAGAATGGACACAATTCAAATGCTTTTAACAGAAAACAAAAGTATGAAGAGTAGTCAGGAAAGGAAAGACAAGTGCAATACAGGACTGTTCAGTGAGGTAATGGACTGAATATTCAATGAGAATCTCCCACTAATGTTGTTACAGCTATTGGACAATTTGTACCAATGTCCATAATGTCAAGGCCTGAGAATATCTCACAAACAGTAACAGTGAATGAAATGGTCAGAATTCTGGGGTTCGAGTGGTGGTGCTTGATGAAACGGGTAACCACCAAATAGATGAGACAAACTAAAACCAGCTGCCCTGAGCAGGAGAAGAGACGGGTGTCCATAAAAATTCTAAAGGGGTATGTATTAAGGTATGATGATGGTATGGAAATTTGAGAAGCGCTCTTAGATAATCCAGGAAAATTAGATAATAATCCTACTGAAGTGGTGCAAGCTGTGGTTAAAGTTAAAATCTTAGATGAAGGTATTAGCATCTTGTTGGACACTGGAGCAACTTTTAGTCTGATGAATATGGGGCTACATATATTGAGTAGCAAATAGAAGTTGCCAGTATTACTGGTAGCCACATATACTTTGTCTGGAGCGTTAAGAACACATTCTCTACCCATAAGGGCCCAAGTACAGGTAGAAATAGTAGCACAAGGGAATGACTTATTAGCACCTTCTTGTTGGCTCCTAATTTAATTTACCCATGTATTTTGGGATGGGATTTTATGCGTGAACGAGACTTAACAGTCGACACTGCAAAGGGTGTGTGTTCCTTAGCTAGTCTGGGATGAGTTGTTGAGTTACCATTAGTACAGAAACTGGAATTTCTAAACAAGATATGTAATCAAATTAAAATAAGAAGTAAGAAGGCTAAAATACTCTATTTCTACAATATGGATCCCATACATTTGATAACTGATCAAGGAGAGTAAAACTTCAATGAACTTATAAATGTTAAAATTGCAAGCCGCACACTTTCCAACTGCGAGAGAGCATACGTGACAACCAAATGGGAGATATTAGCTGTGGTATGGTCTCTTAAGAAACTTAGATAAGAGTATTTTGTTTATGCAAAAATGGTTGTAATACGTATATTGTGACCACAAGGCTTTGACCTTTCTTAAGGCAAGCAATATTCTTTATTCAAGGGTATTGAGATGGACTCTAATATTACATGAACACCAAATAGAAATAAAATACATTAAAGGTAAATGCAACATTGTAGCTGATACTTTATCTTGATTATCTTGAGGGAGTGGTGGTGAAGGTCAGCTAATCAAGCCAAATCAGAATTTTAAAATAATTGTTATACAAAACATTCCTTTTAAGAATGAGGTAGAATATTCATGTGATAACATGTCCAAGTTACAGCAACAGGACCCATACTGGAATAAGATTATCTGTAATCTATGGAACAACATTAGTAATTCACTTATGCTAAAGTATAAGTTATATCTAAATATACTATTTCATAAGATTATGGATGGGGAAGAAAGATGGAGAGTGTGTAATCCAATGGTAATGTTTACACAGCTTGTATGGTATACCCATTATTCATGGGGACACTTTGGTGCTAATAAGTGTTTGGAGAAATTGAAACAATACTGCTTTGTTCTCAACATGAAGAGGAAAGTATTTGAAGTCTTACATAAACGTAAACTATGTCCAAAAGTTAACCCTATTTGAAGATTCTACGAATGTATTCTTTATGATCTACTAATGCCAAACCTATGTTAAGTAAACTGGTGAATAACTACATTCCAAATGTAGACAAACCACAGCTATATTGACCAACAATGCTTCATGTTATGTTAGCAAAACGTGGTATGAATGTATGGATAATTTAAAATAAGACACATCTTTGTTTCTTGTTACCATGTTCAGGCATCGCCTGTGGAGCGGGTATTCCAGGACTTCAATAGGTTTCTTAGAACATATATGGAGAGAAACCAGTATAGATGGATAGGATACATAGGTATGTTTGAAAAGATCCATAACGAACTGCCTTATTCATCCACACAGTGTAGCTCTGTAGAAATAATGTTTCACAAGGAAGCATCAAAGGTTGAATTAAGAACTTACCAAGAATAGCTGATCCCTTAATCGACAGAAATGTACTTGTTAGTAAAGTTCAGCTAGCCTTTGCACAAAGCTGTGATGTTAAGGAAATGAAAGTATCATAGGAAGCTAATTAAAGTTAATACACATAATTTGAATGATAAAGTACTCTTACGGAAACACGCCAAGTCATTTGTGGCGAAGAAGGTGAATAAAAAATTGCAACATCTATATACTGGACAGAGTAAGATAATCAAGATTCCACATCTGGGCAGTTACATATTGGGAGATATCCATAATGTGGAAAGGGGGGGGGGGGGGGGGCTCGCCAAAGGGTTATTCCCTCATAAAGATCTGAAGAAACATTGTGAATGAAAAGAGAATGAGGGAGAAGAGTTTAGTTATTGTCTTTAGGATAAGCTATATTTTTTGTGTGGTTTCATGTAAATATAAGGAAACTTTTATAGTGTGTATTTTATGTATGGTTATTTGCATTGTTAGTGGATTTGTGTTCTAGTATTAAGTTGAATAATTGCCTCAGATGTAAAGTCAGTTTTGTGAGGCAAGTTATGTTAAAAGCACAATGAGTGCTGAGGCAGTATCCAGTATGTAGTGTGAGGACAATTGTCCTAAAAGTTAAGAGTCAGTTATTTCCTATTTATTGGGGGGTGATCCTAATTCAATGGAACAAATTGTGTCAGTTTCTGCAATATATGATCACTAGCTGAGACTGACCTTGAGGACAGAGTCTTGGTACTATACTTAGTGATCTGATGATATGTGGCTGTGTGTTTAACGATAAACATACTGTAACTGAATCGCAACACTTGAGACAGATGCTTGGTCAGTCGTATGTGTTTGGAGCTGAATAAAAGACAGGATCTGCACTCATGATGCACAGGAAGTGGTTAATTAAACGTCATCTCATTAAATGTTTTGAACTGAAAGGACAGGATCTGAGCTCAATGGGGGACGTTGATTGATCATGTGTTGTGAATGTATGTGGGTAGAACTGAAAAGTTGAAATCTGTTCACATACCTAGTTGCGCAATTATTTGATGTAATTAATGTGAGTGTTACTATAAAATGAACCTGCTGTGATTCTGTATTTAATAGATGATGATCCAGACTCTATGTTAAGAGCAGTGTGGTGAGTGATTTGGTGAAAAATAACTAGGATTAAGTTTACTTCATGAACCTCATGATCACTTGAGAAGATAACTATTTTAAATGTGATTAATTACCATCCTATTGTCTTGAAGTGATGCAATTGTTGCTACCATATATATGCACAAATTTTATGTTCCCTATCTACAGTATCCATGAGACTGAGTTGTGCGGATAGTTAATTTACACGGGACGGACTTTTGCCACAGGTCATGGACTGAGAATATCTGAGGAACTGTGTGCATGAGAAAAAGTAGCACTCAGTATTAAATTTTAGTACATACCAAATAACTGACAATTGAATCTGTGGACTATACGAAGGGATGGTAAATTGAATGTAAGAACCAGACTGGACAGCTTACTTTGGGAAAATAAAAGTGTATAAAGTTTAAACGACTGTATCAAAGTATATCAATGGACCATAGTCCTTATAATAATATTACTGAGTGACAAAATATAAAAATCACAACATTTTTGTTACCATAATTGCTGGGAGTGATTGTAGGATCAGCCCTCCTTTTCCCTCTATACCAAACACAATAATTCATGATCGTTTAATTATTACTGAATGTTGTTAATAAAAAACTAAAGTGATTTCCATAATATCGTGTGTTGGTGAATAATAACTAACATCCAAAGATGTTACTAACTATACTGTCTTTGGTAACACAGCAAAAAATGAAGGGTTATCAACTGAGCCAAAAAAGTTAACATTAATTATCATGAAAACTCAAATTTCAGTCGCTGCTACAGTGAAGATGTTTGTGGCTGCTCCATCTGAGGTACAGATGCAAGTAAAATATGGGCATATTCAGTAGATAACAACATAAATATTGTATGTCAGAGAAGTCGATGACAGCAGATCAACAGAGGGCGGCTACACCCCCCGCCCCCCCATCTACAAATGTGGTTCCTAAAAGGTGTTGGGCAGCATCTGCATGAATTATGAAATAAATTAGGATTACATAAAAGAGTAATAGAAACTGGGAGATCCAATTGGCAATCAGCAACATCTGCCACCCTAATAGTCGTAGGATTGCTTCTTGGGTGTATCAAACGCAGCATCCAATGCCAGAAGTGGTAAGATGAGAGAAGTTATGACCAGGTGCTTGTGAATTAAGAATCAGCTCAGGGGAAAGTCTCACAAGAAGGGCACCCCTGAGATGAAGTTACCCATAACCACAGTGCTCCACCACCACACAGGATCACAGATGAAGGAAAAAAGAAAAGAAGGTGATCACATATTGTACATGCTGATGTTTCAAGGATCTTGGTAAGAATTTTAACAAGTAGAGCCTGGAAACCCAGATGGAGATGTACAGTGCTTGATGCTTTCATCAGGCCAACATGAGGTGAAGAGCATTAAAAAACTGCTGATTTCAGGCTGAATGATTGCAAACTGTGGGTAAAAATGCACCACAGTCATGTGCCGTCTATAAGCAGACAGCCCCAGCACAGTACAAAGAAGCCACCAGTTGATGAGCAAGGGAGGGTTCAACAGTTTGAGAGTTCCTGCCAGTAGATGAGCCTCAGGTGTCCGTCAGCCGACACCATGTTCGTGAACGAATATATTCATTTAAATTTGTACACTAAGGAGGACTTGTATTCTTGCCTGTGCATACCTCTGGACTGTGGTTAGTTAGTCTGTCATGGCTTACTTGTACCTATGACTGTTTGTCACTTTCCGTGTTATGTGTAACAGAACATGAAATTTTGATTTGAGCAATAAGAAACTGGCCCCTCTACACAATTTGGGACGAAGTGATAGGCCAAGAAGGCTACTTGTTTTAGCAATTTGGGTATCTAGTAAACCTCATTTATGTTCTATGCTTATCGCAATTATGACCCAGTCTCTGTGCTCTTCAACATGTTCATATAAACTTGGGAAGAAGCAATAAAAGCCAGATGAAAGTAGCAACCCAGAAACTTGTTTCTTCATTTCTATCTCCCTCACCTGATACCTGAGTCTTTCTGTACTGTCTCCAACCAAAGAGATCTGATAAACCCCAGCTAGATCCTGTCACTGAGTTGTTCCATTGCATGAAGCCACTCATGTGCCAAAGTTTGGTAGACCTAAAACATCCCACATCACTTCCTATTCGACTGAGGGATTCATGTAAGTATGTTGCAACCCCCATTGGGTTATAACAAAACTAACAATGAGTTTAGTTTATTGCATTAGAGAAGAAGGTTGATGATTAGAATTAAAAATAAATAAAAATGGTTGGATCATTCAGCTACTGAATTCTGTTCTGGCTATTTGCTGAGAAAAAGGAAAAAACTGAAGCATTACACATTGGTAGCCAAATGAGATCTGAACCAGCAACTACCTTTACCTTAGATCACAAGGCAAGCATGGCATCATGGAGCAAACATGACACTGCTTTGTTTAGCTCTCTGCTGTTGTGCTCTGGTGATAGTTAATGCAGACAGTTCACATCATGAAGTAGAAAACCAGTTAAAATTTAAGCATGGAATGACCTCCTTAAGACTGATAAATTAAATTTATGATCACAATGACTGTTTATATTACGTAAACATAATGTGAATTTTGTGGGATCATTCAGTACCAATCCTAAAAGTGAGTGAATGATAATGAGGTGCCAAACATTGTCAGCAACATAAAAAAGTCTCAAATACATTAACAATATGAAGAACTCCAGGTACAGCTCACAACAGCCTCACTTCTACCCACAACTTGCTCCAGCCAGCCCTCCACCCTCAGTGGAGCGGTGCTATAAGATGCCAATCTGAGAGATCAATCGAGGGCAGATTGCACCCCTGCAAAATACTGTGTCCTGTGCAGAATGAGTTGGAATGTCGTCAAGGAGAAAGAACATGCCTTTGCACAGGTACCCACCTTGACGTCCCTGTACTGCACACTCTGACATACAGCACTATCTCCCCCCACCAACCCTCCCCTCTCCCCACCCATACACTGCTATCCCTTCCTCTTCCCCACCCCTCCAGATTATTGCTTCCATTCCATGTGACAGTTACATTCTGGCCCAAGCTGCTGGAGTTGGCAGTCAAGTGTGTGTAGGTGTGCTTGCCTGCATGAATGAATGGTTTGTGTTTTCCTTTTTCTTCTCCTGATTAAGGCTGTGACTTGAGGCTTATGTGTAAATGTCTTTTAATTGTGCCTGTCTGCAAATTGTCTTCTGTATGGTAAGTAGTGATCTACCTTTGCCTACATTGTTTACATTCCAAACTGGAGTTTCTGTTGTTTGATAAATACATATAATATTCTAATTATCATGTTTGCCTTATAATGTAATATGTCATTATTCCATCCTGGATTTTCTACAGTTTGATTGAAATATGTTGGCTAAATATTAGGTTGTTACAGTAGCCTGACTGGGATTAAACTACTACACATTCTGAACATAAGGTAGTGAATTGAGACCAAATAGGAAACAAATCAATTAAAAGTACGTACATGAATACTTGCAACCTTTAGTGTTGTTGGCTGCTTTGGTCTGCAAATTAAAGAAAAGGGTGTCAAAGACCTATGAGTCACTACTGAATTCTCATAAAAGTTTTCAGCTACCAGCTTATCACAATTCCATTTTTGTTCATTTATGTGAAAAACATGATTGCTTATAATTATTTCCCAAAATAAATAAATAAATAAATAAATAAAACGTTCATTTGGAACTATTTCAGTGCAAAATAAAAAAAAAAAAAAACAAATAGGGGGTCAGATTTACCCCACCATTTTTGCAAATGGCAAAAAATGGACGTTTCTTAATATACGAATATCTCATAAACTATTGATGGTATAACAAAAATATTTTGCAAACAGTTTCTCCTTTATATTACCTATAATTTAACGTATATAACATTCAGATCTGACCTTGGGTAAGTGTTTTATAGCCACAAGAAATTACTAGGTAGGATTTACCACACCTTACCCTACATGAAAAACATAGGAGGTAGGGGGTATGCAAACTTTTTGATACACTGGTCTTGTGTTGCTTTGTGGTGTCTAGCTTGGCAGGCACCTGGCTTTATGACACAGAACTAGATAGTTTTTCCTTGTATTTTATGACCCATGCGTTGCAATCTCTTTTTAGCCCTTCCAAGTGGCTTTAGAAGTCCACTTTTCAGCTCTGATGGACCCTTAGTTAATCAATTTGCAGAACTACAGAGCTGCACAGTAATTAATGCATCTTACCATGCCAAAATAACAGTTGTTTCCCAGCGAGGTCAGAATAACTTTGTGCTATGCATTTCTGTAGGCATTAACAGTTAATGTTGTCTTCTATCTGACAATATGTGTTCAAACTGTTTTCCATGCATGGCATGGGCTACAGTCTGTATTCATGTTAGATTTGGTATGTTTTCTATGCAAGGCATCAGTGGCTTTTGAAATTTATGTTAGCATTACAAACATCAATATGGACTAACCAGTTGAGTTTAAACTCTTTGTTCAGACTGGATTTTATGCATGGTACAGGCCGAAAATTGACCATATTAAATTTGATATGTTTTATATGCACAGTATGATCCACAATTGATATTTATGTTAGTAATCATGGGTTCATGTTGAGCAACCAGATGAGTTTAAATGCTTTGTTCAAACTGTTCATACATGGCAAAAGCTGCATTTTTACATTCATGTTGAATTTAATGTGTTTTCTATGCTTAGCACTAGCCTCATTTCATATGCACATTTACATTACAAGTGTCCACATAAACTAATGGGTTGAGACCAAATGCTGTGTTTAAACTGCTTTTCAGAAATGGTATGTGCAAAATTCTTGTATTCATGTTAATTTCTGTGAGCCCCCACAAGGATTGGATAATTGTATTTCTGATTTAATTTAAAGTGCTCCTGAATTTTTGTATTGTACAAGACTTGCTTTTCATTGTTAAAGAAGCATGGCCCAGATATTTGAAGTTTGTTTGTTTAACATTTCCCAACCTTTTAGGAATACAGAGAGTTTAACTATTAAATGTTGCATTTTCAATTTATGATTTAACCATGTTTATTCTGTAATCCTTGTAATATCATGTTGTAACATGCACCCCTCTCTCCCTTCCTATCATCACCTCGTATAAATTTCATATTTTTGTATTTGTGTGAGCCATCCCTCAGCCACTAATCTATTTATATTTTCATTTAATTTAGTGTTTTACTAACTATGACTACACATGGCCCCTCTAGTGAGGATGGAATCATTCAGCATATTCCATCTAAACTGAGTTAAGCATATGCATTGGGAGTGGAGCTGTGTAGCAGTGTTCAAGTAACAGGTAAGCCTTTTCATTTGACTGGGGATATCTTGACCCATCTCTACCAGTTAGTACCTCTGCCATCAGATTTAAGCACTACTTGAGTCAAATTTATTTGTATGTCGGATCAGGAGTCAGGTAATTTTTGTCAAAAATTAACTCACAATCAATAATATTTGACTCAAATCTAAACTTAGCAGGGAAATATTCACTGCTGCTTCTAAGTTAGGTGGCATCAAACTCTGTTTCCACACTGGTGACTTTGATGAACAGTCCCCAACTCTAGTTCATTCATCTCCCCTTTACTGTGTCTGTTTCCTGCATGTTCCATGCTGCGTGCCTTCCCCAATACGCAATTTTTGGTGTGTTCATCCACTGGATCTGCACGACTTTTACAGTTACTACTTTTGCACCACACCTGCACTCCTGAAAGTATTAAGTATTTTCCTTTCACAGTAAGATTCAGCTGGAATCCACTTCTGAAATGCCGTCTGTGTCAGAAAACATTTCAACCAATCATGACCCTACACCCACAATGCCTGATCCACTAGCACAATTGGCTGGTTTATATGGCCAGAATGACTGAAAGCACCAGTACTCAGGTTACATGACCAGAATGCTATACCCAACCCTCCCAACACACTAGCACTGATGGCCAGCATAAATTCGATTTTACCCATCTAGCACAACTTGCAAGTGCTGCTACACGTCAGGCACAGGTCCCTTCATCATCACAAAAAAGGTTCAAATGGCTCTGAGCACTATGGGACTCAACATCTGAAGTCATCAGTGCCCTAGAACTAAGAACTACTTAAACCTAACTAACCAATGGACATCACACACATCCATTCCCAAGGCAGGATTAAAACCTGCAGCTGTAGCAGTTGCGCGGTTCCAGACGGAAGCTCCTGGAACTGCTCGACCACTGCAACCGACTCATCATCTCATCAGACATCAGAATCTCCACTCACCTCCTGGCATTTGATGTCCATGCTCCATGCCTGTGGTTTTGTTTGATTGAGGTGAATTTTGCTGGCTTCAAAATTATGAATGATGCAACAAAGTTCACCATCAAACTTGCACCCGCCATAGTTTCAGAGGCTCACGAAATCATTACAAATCCTCTGCAGTCCAATAGCTACATTAATTTAAAAGAGAGCTAGCATCTTTTGAGATGCATTACTTCCAGTCATTTTTTCTTCAGACGAATATTCCAACAGGGAGCCCTCCAAACTCCTATGGTATCCCCATGCCCTCTGACATGAGGCCCATACAGCTTGTGTAGCACCTGTGTGGTCCAGCTGAGCCCAGTGTCTTGCCAGACAAGCTCTTATTTCAGAACTGGCATTCACATTTGCCTGCGATATCAATATGATGCTCCCTGTGCAGGACCATACTAACATCGCCACCACTGCCACATTAGCAGACCAGGTGTTTGAATCTTGATCCCAGGTTGGTGGATTGATTTGGGGGAGGGGACCAAACAGCAAGGTCATCAGTCCCATTGGATTAGGGAAGAATGGGGAAGGAAGTCAGCCTTGCCCTTTCGAAGGAACCATCTTGGTATTTGCCTGAAGCGATTTAGGGAAATCTTGGTAAACCTAAACCAGGATGGAAAATCCAGAATGGGATGTAACAATATTATGAAAATGAAAGTTGCCACTCACTATATAGTGGAGATGCTGAGTTGCAGACAGGCACAACAAAAAGACTGTCACAAATAAATAAAACTTTCAGCCAGTAAGGCCTTAATCAAAAATAGATCTCACACACACACACACACACACACACACACACACACACACACACACACACACACACACACATACACACAGTCATGCAAACACAACTCACGCACACAACTGCAGTTTCAGGCAACTGAAACTACACTGATGGCTGGACATGTGTTTGAAGCGTTGTCGTCCTGAATACGAGTCCACTAGGCTACTTAATCCCAGCTGGCTGCAGCTGGTTCTCAGTTCTCGTATGCCAAGCTACTCTCGTTGGTCCTTTCCACCACTGTGGAAATAAGTCACCTAGCCATATCAAAGGACAGCCCACACCACAACCTCCACAGTCCATGTCATAAGATGCACAGTAAGATTTAACAAAAAATGATGTTATGCATGAGTCGTGAGGTGACTATGCTAACTGCTGCCCTCACTCAGTCACATATCCTGCCCCTGTGCTGTGTCCATTCCACAGCACAAAAGGACTATTCACATGGGTTGCACGATTGTGATACTCCCCTGGATGATGATCCCCAATATGCATGTCCTCGTAGGTGCGTTTCCCTGTGTCCATCTGATGATCAGGAAGACACATACGAGAACAATTCCATGTGCTGGTATCACAAGTGTAACTGCAACAATGCTGCCAGTTGCAGGCTATTATGTTTATAGTCCCAAAATGCAAATGGAGGCCCGCAGTAAGCATGAACAGTTGCTTGGTGATGTCTCAGTGCTTGTTCCTGTGTGACTGTCAAAATCCCATCTCAACTAACTATCTCCTGCCTGCTTGATACTGGGTTGGACGTATATATCTTTTGATGCAAACTTCTGCCCTCATCTGGCCCTCCTTTTTCCTTCCTCCTCACCAACCCTAATGGCTCTATAACCACTACTTACAGTTACCACACCTATTACATTAATCTGGGTTTTGATAGAGAGTACCCTCAGACCTTCACCACCACCAAAGTCACCAACCCAACCATCGGCCCAGATTTCATTTTGCATTTCAAACTTCTGACTCCTAAAACTCAGACAGTGTGTGATGTTCACCTGCTTGATTTCTTCATTTGTTGTTCTTGGTGCTGATGTACTGTGTTGCTATACTGGCTGAAAAATGGGGGGTGGAAGTCAAACACGGACTACTTTAAATGATGTAGCCAACACATTTGCATTTCACAGCTGTTTACTTTCACTGTTTACAACCCCCCATATACACATTTGATATGACCAGAGCACTATTGTTTAACTTTTGATAAGGCTCATTAATAGTTTGCAGGCAAACATCCACATACTGCTACAATATTTTACTTTTGAACATCTACGAACAGTAAAAGCCTATCCACATAGTTCACAGTTCTTGAAGAATAAAAAGGTACATATGAAACAGACACTGCCATTGTTTTAACACATGGCCTAATTATGTTACACTTATTTCATGGATGCATTGCTATTGATCTAACCAATACCGGTTCCTTGTCTGAAACTCAGCCATGGACTGACTGTCTCAGGACCAAAAATTGGGCCCTTATACATCCTAAGAATAATAGGTGCTGAAAGTACAAATCATTCAATGTTTAATTTACAGATATTACAATTAAAACTTACTCCATTCATTTAACTGCATACATCAAAAAATTGGTTCTTTTTAGCAGTTTCTTTTAATACAGGGGTTAAGCTGAATTATTTGTTTAAATCATGAAATTAACATATATAGTTACACAAACAATACTTTTGACAAAACTGTTAATTACTTTGGAATTAATTAAGGGCTGGCTTTGCTAACATGTTTTTGAATAGAGCCAAATAGATACTTTAAAACTTCTATTAGTTGTTCCTCCAAATCTTTATAATTAGCACAGAATTTATATTTGTTTATAAGTCAACAATATAATTTAAGTTACGAAACAATTACTAATTTTATGATATAACAAAAGATATTAACTAGGAATAGTCAAAATAAATTAGAAAATCAATTACATACATAAAACTAAGCACAAAATTAGATCTGGTGTTATATTCTTTAAAACTGAGGGCCAGCCTTCCTCTTTTATGAAAATGCAGATTATACTCACATATGTTAATGGTAATTAGTTAAAAGTGGAAAAACATATTTAAGGAGGCAGATGGCAAAATGAGTGGTAGTTAAAATATCCCAGTTTGCTTCGTTACAAGTGTCACCTAGTCAATGGTGCATTGGGCCATACCATCCCATGCATTTCAAACCTTGTGACACACTTTACCATCAGAAAGCTCTCCTACTCTGATGCCTTCATTGATCTCCTTTCCAAATTTCAACTCCTCACCCATCCTCCCAGTGCTTCCTGTGAGTTGTACCATAGTGTGGTGCACTATATTAAAACCACACCGGGCCTGCCAGTTCACTGTCATGCTCATCCTCTTCCACCAGACAATTGAAAGTTTATGTGGGTGGAAATCAAAACTTCCATCCACCTAAAAGCCCTTGGTCCTCTGCACTGCACGTAGCACCCAAGAAGGATAGGTCATGGTGCCCTTGTGGCAGTTACCACCTACTCAGTGTGAGAACCATTCCCGATCACTACTTGGTACCACTCTTGTGTAGCCATAGTGACAACATTTCCAGCTCACTATCTTCAGCAAGATGGACTGTCCCAAAGACTTCACAAAATCCTGGTCGCACTAGAGGACATTGACAAAACAGTCATAATAATACCTTTCAGACTTTTTGGGAATGCATTTACAACCTGTGGCCTCTGTGCAAACTTGGCAGTGTTTTCCAGGCAATGTACTTCATAGCCCACGGTGCTGTTTAGTACTTAGATGACATTCTCAGTTACTCCTGGGATATAAAAGCACACCACAAACATCTTAGGGAAATTTTTGCCCACCTTGGAAAAGTGGCAATCAGTCTTAATCTGGAGAAATGCGTTTTTGGGGTAGCCAAAATAGATTGTCTAGAACACACAATTTCTGCTCCTGGCTCTTGACCTCTGCCCCAAAAGCTCTAAGTGGTCAATTTTTCATGCATCACAATATAGACCATATTTTATAGACTTAAAGATGCTACAGCCTCTAAGATACACCTTAATTTTTAAGCAATTTTTTAAAAAAAGTAACATTTTTCCCATTTTTGTTAACAATGTAGAGAAAGACAGATTACTGCTTGCCATAAAGAAGGCATGTTACAGACAGGCAAAATTAAAAGGCTCTCGCTCTCTCTCTCTCTCTCTCTCTCTCTCTCTCTCTCTCTCTCTCTCTCTCACACACACACACACACACGCACACACACACACACACACAAGTAAACAAGCCTCACACACATATCTTGGGTCAGAATGCAACATCGCATGGGATGCAAGCAGCAATGTGGAGGGGTGGTGAAGGGAGAGGGGATGGTAGTGTATGTGTGGGGAGAGAGACAAATGCTGTTTGGTGGAGTGTGCAGGGTCTATATTGCCAACAGGTGCAGCTTCAGGAGGTTGTGAGGCAGGGAGATGTGGAAAAAAGGAACAAAAAAGGAGAGGAGCAGGGAAAGATTGGTGGATGCATTGGCAGAGGATTGCAAATAAACAAGATGGGAGATGAAGATGAGGAGGAGATGATACGACACTTGGGTGGAAAGTGTTGGGTGGTGGTGTGGGGACAGTATGTTACTACAGGTTGGGTCCAGGATAATTACAGGAGCAGAGAATGTGTTGTAAAGAAAACTCCCCTCTGCACAGTTCAGAAAAGCTGGTGGTAGAGGGAAGGATTAAAATGGCTCAGATAGTGAAGTGTGTTATGTTTAGATGAATGTTGTGCCACAGGGTGATCTACTTCGCTCTTGGCCACAGTTTTGCAATGGCTGTTCATTCTGGTAGACAGCTGGTTGTTAGTCATGCCAATATAAAAACCTCTGCAATGATTGCAGCAAATCTGGTAAATGACATAGCTGCTTTCACAGGTGGTTGGCCCCTGATGGTGTAGGATAAACCTGTGACATTACTAGAATAGGAAGTGCTGAGTGTGTGGATTGGGCAGGTTTTGCACCTGGGTCTTCCACAGGGATATGATCTTTGTGGCAAGAGGTTTGGATTGAAAGTGGCATAGGGATGGACTAGGATGTTTTGGAGATTGGGTGGGAAGTTTCTCAGGTAGTATGTCCCTCATTTCAGGGCATCATGATAGGTAATCAGAGCCCTAGCAGAGGATGTGGTTCAGTTGTTCCGGTCCAGGTTGATATTGGCTGTTGAGGGGGGCACTCTTTCATGACTGATTGTTGGGGATGGTGAGAGGATTGGGGGTGTGAGGTGAAATGGCACTGGAGATCTGTTTGCAGTTAGCTCTGAGGGATAGTGCCAGTCTATGAAGGCATTGCTGAGACCCCCAGTATACTGAGCAAGGGAGTTTTTGACACTGCAGATATGCTGTCCCCAGATAGCCAGGCTGTATGGGACGGATTTTTTGGTGTGAAACTGATGACAGCTGTCAAAATGCAGATACTGTTGGTGATGGTGGGTTTTATGAGGACAGAGGTGTGGATGGAGCCGTCAGAGAGGAGGAGGCCAACATCTGTTAAGGTGACATGCTGGGTTGCGGAGGACCATGTGAAGTGCATGGGAGAGGTGTTCAGGCTGTGAAGGAACAAAATTATGGTGTCTGGGCCCTGGGTCCAGATCATGAAGATATCACAATGAAACAGAATGAGACAAGGGATTTGGTGTTTTGGGAGGCTAGGAAGGTCCCTACTAGATGGCCTATGAAAAGGTTGACATAGGAGGGTGCCATGAGGGTTCCCATAGCTGTACCATGGATTTGTTTATATACCCACCTTCAGATGAGAAGTAATTGTGGTTAGGATAATGTTAGTAAGATGTATGGTGAATTGGGTAGTAGGTCTGGAGTCTGAGGAATGTTGGCAAAGGTAGTGTTCAATAGCGGTAAGACCATGGACATGAGGGATGTTGGTGTACAGGGAGGTGGCATCAACAGTGACAAGTAGCGATCCAGGAGGTAAAGGGGTGGGGGTGGTGGAGAGTCAGTGAAGGAAGTAGTTGGTGACTCTTAAGTGGGAGACTAGGTTATGGGTAATTGGTTGGAAGTGTTGGTCAATGAGGGCTAAGATTCTTTCAGTGGGGGCACAATAATCAGCCACAATGGGGTGACCAGGATTTTTGTGTTTGTGGATTTTGGGGAGCATGTACAAGGTGGGTGTGCGGGGTGAAAACAAATAAACAAATATGTGGCATAGGCATGGGCAGCTGCATCGTACCCTTCTATGTCAACCTTTTTATGGGCCATCTAGTGGAGACCTTTCTAGTCTCCCAAAACACCAAACCCCTAGTTTGGTTCAGGTTCATTGATGATATCTTCATGATCTGGACTCAGGGCCTTCGTTCCTTCACAGCCTGAACGCATTCTCTCTCATCTGCTTTCTCCTAAATGCTGCATTTTACTTCCTCATCTCTGATGGCTCCATCTGCACCTCTGTACACATTAAAACCACCAACCACCAACAGTGCCTGCATTTTGGCAACTTTAATCCCTTTCACACAAAAAATCCCTCCCATGTAGCCCAACTACCTGTAGATGGTGTATCTGCAGTGACAAAAACCCACTTCCTTAGTATGTTGACGGTCTCACCAACACCTTCACAGACAGGCACTATCGCTCAGACCTAGTCTGCAAACAAATATCCTGTGCCATTTCCCCTCACACCCCCAATCCTCCGTCCAGCCCCAATAGCCAGCCACAAAGGAGTGTCCTCTTCATCACCCAGTACCATCCCCGACTGTAACAACTGAACCACATCCTTTGCCAGGGCTTTGATTACCTTTCATCATGCCCTGAAATGAGAAACATCTTACCTGAGATACTTCCCACCCATCCTACAGTGATGTTCCATGTCCACCCAAACTCCACAACATCCTAGACCATACATATGCCCCTTTCAATCCCAAAACTTTGCCACAAGGATCATATACCTGTGGGAGACCCAGGTGCAAAACCTGACCAATCCACTCACCCAGCACTTCCTGTTCCAGTCCTGTTACAAGTTTATCCTACCCTGTCAGGGGCTGGAGCACCTGTGAAAGCAGCAATGTCATTTACCAGCTCTGCAGCAACCATTACACTGCTTTTGTTATTGGTATGACTACCAACTGACTGTCCACTAGGATGAATGGCCACTGTCAAACTGTAGGCAAAAGTACAGTAGACCATCCTGTAGCACAAGATGTAGCTGAACATAACACACTTGATTTCAATGGCTGCTTCACTACCCAAGCTATCTGGACCCTTCCGTTGACCACCACATTTTCTGAAATGCACACATTCTCCGCTCCCCTAATTGTCCCGGCCTCAACCTATGGTAACATGCTGTCCCCACAACTTCCACCAAACACTTACTGCCTCCTCTGTCTTATCATCTCCTCCTCATTCACATCTCCTACCCTGTTTATTTGCAGCCTTCTGCCAACGCATACACCAGTCATTCCCTGCTCCTCTTCTTTTTTGCTCCTTTTTCCCCATCTCCCTGCCTCACAGCCTTCTGATGCTGCGCCTGTTGGTAGCCTAGTCCCTGCACACTCCACCAGCCAGCATTCATCTCTCCCCCCATACATAGGCTACTATCCTTTCCCCTTCCCCCCTTCCACCCCCTCCCCTGCCCCTTCCCCCAGATTGCTGCTTGCAACCGATGTGATGTTCCAAATGGCCCAAGTTGCTGGAGTTGGCAGTTAATGTACATGAGGTGTGCTTGCTTGTATTAGTATGTGACTTGTGTGTGTTTTGTGTGAGTATGTGTTTTACTGATGAGGGATATGGCCAAAAGCTATATGCGAGTGTCTTTTTATTGTGTATGTCTGCAACTTGACTTGTCTTCTTTACAGTAAGTAGCAATTTGCCTTTTCTGCACCATTGACAATCCCAACTGGTATTTCCATTGTTTTATTTTTACAGTTTTTATTATTAGATTGCAAAGACAGACTAAAAAATGTCTTAGTTTATGAAACAGAATTGACGTTTAAAATCCTTTAAATCCATTATCTCAAATTTTTTCTTCTTCTTCCATTCTTCTTCTTCTTTTTCCTCTTTGTCATCATTGTTGTCCTCTTCATGTGTAAGACAATCTTCACTGCCATCAAGAGCATGACTTATGCCACACTTCTTGAAAGATTTAACAATAATATCTTCTCTCTCTCTCTCTTGACCTCAACACTTTTATCTACAGACACACTTGTTTTATTGTAGGTCATTTTAAAGCTCCCTTCAGTGTGAATTCATGTTGGGTTTCATCCATTATCCATTTGTTCCATTCCTCTCTCATAAGTTTATTTACCATGACATCAAGAGGTTGCAATTGTGAAGTAAGTCCTCCCAGAATAACAACAAGCTCTGTATTTCCCTGTCAGAATTTTTCTTTCGCAGAATTTTTTAAATGACTGCTAAACAAATCTAGCACAAGAGGATAACTCTTCTTCAATAAAACACCTTCTCTCCCACATTCTGTTAATTCATAATTTCATACCAGCCTCATCCAACAAACCTTCGTCATGTACATGAACAACAATACCTGGTGATATTTTACAGTGAAGAGCCAAAGAAACTGGTACACCCACCCAATATTGTGTAGGACCCTTGTATGAATGCAAACATGCCACAGCATGATGTGGCATGGGCTTGAATAATGTCTGAAGTAGTGCTGGTGGGAACTGACACCATGGAATCCTGCCAGAGCCATCCATAAATCCGTACAAGTACGAGAGGGGTGGAGATCTCTTCTGAACAACATGTTGCAAGACGTCACAAATATGCTCAATAATGTTCATGTCTGGGGAGTTTGGTGGCCAGCAGAAGTGCTTAAACTCAGAAGAATTTCCCAAGTCCATCAGAATGTACAATGAACATGAATGGATCAGGTGATCAGACAGGATGCTTACGTGCATCTCACCGGTCAGAGTCATATCTAGACATATCAGGGGTCCCATATCACTCCAACTGCACACACCCCACACCATTACAGAGCCTTCACCAGCTTGAACAGTCCCCTGTTGACATGCAGTGTCCAGTTATTCATGAGGTTGTCTCCATACCTGTACATGTCCATCTGCTCGATACAATTTGAAATGAGATTTGTCTGAACAGGCAACATGTTTCCAGTCACCAACAGTCCAATGTTGATGTTGATGGGGCAAGGCGAATTTTGTGTCATGGAGTCATCAAGGGTACAAGAGTGTGCCTTCAGTTCCAAAAACCTATATCTATGATGTTTCATTGAGCAGTTCACTCACTGTCACTTGTTGATGGCCCAGCACTGAAATCTGCAGCAACTTCCAGAACAGCTGTGTTTCTGTCACATTGAATGATCCTCTTCAGCTGTCATTGATCCCATTCTTGTAGGATCTTTTTTCTGGCCACAGCAATGTTGAATATTTGATGTTTTACCAGATTCCTGATATTCATGACACACTCGTGAAGTAGTCGTATGGGAAAATCCCTACTTCATCACTACCTCGGAGATGCTGTGTCCCATCGCTTGTCTGCTGACTATAATGCCACATTAAAACTCACTTAAATGTTAATAACCTGCCATTGTAGCAGCAGTAACTGATCTAACAACTGCGTCAGACACGTGTTGTGTTATATAAGTGTTGTCGACCACAGTGCCATATTCTACCTGTTTACGTATCTCTGTATTTCGATATGCATGTGTGGTGTCACCACCAGACACCACACTTGCTAGGTGGTAGCCTTTAAATCGGCCGCGGTCCGGTAGTATACGTCGGATCCGCGTGTCACCACTGTCAGTGATAGCAGACCGAGCACCACCACACGACAGGTCTAGAGAGACATCCTGGCACTCGCCCCAGTACAAGCCGATTTTGCCAGCAAGGGATCACTGACAAATACGCTCTCATTAGCCGAGACGATAGTTAGCTTAGCCTTCAGCTACGTCATTTGCTACGACCTAGCAAGGTGCCATAATCCTTTGCTATATATATTGTGATGCCTGTACCATCAGACCAATGTTCACCAATTTTGGATTAAAGTTAAGTATTATACCAGTTACCTCCTGTTTTGCTAGTCTTATTTCTCTGACCTGTTCCAGACCACACGCCAGTCTGCGTGTTATTAAACGCGTGCATTTCGGCCTCCTCTAGCAGCACTTCAGCATGCCTATACCAGTTTCTTTGGTGCTTCAGTGTAGAAGGTTTTGGCATTGTTCTGTGCTTGAAAATGATCATTGGATTAAGTTTAGTACCATCAGTGCAACATGAAAGGATAACAGTGTATTGCATTTTTTCATGGCCAATTGTTTTTGCAGTTGCAGTTTTAGCACCTTTCATTGCAACAGTTCTGTAACTCAGCACATCAAATGTCAGACGAGTTTATTTCATATTCACTATCTGGCTTAGTTCCACACTGGTTTTCTTTTGATGTTGAATAATAAAAAGTTGGAAAGATAATATTTTCTCTTCATACTCTTGTGAAATTTTCTGAGACATTTTAGTTTTGGTTTGTAAGTTAAATCCATGATGCTTCATAAACCTGTAGCACCAACCTACTCCACCCTTAAAGTCTGTTAAGTTCCACTGCAGCACTAGCTTATGAGCAAGTATTTGAATCATTTTTATATTAATTCCAATGCCATTTTGACGGTATCCCTGAATCCATTATAAATGTCATTTTCCAGTTTTGGCCAGTTTGCATTCAGTCCTCATTTGCATATTTAGTGTTCATTTTTTATGTTCTTCTTTACTAGCCCCTCAATCGTGAATGTTTTTTCTGTTAGTGGAGGGCCAAAGTGCTGCTCAGCTGCTCTGTTTCTGTGTTCTTCTGCATATGCTGTTACTTTCACTTTATATAGTGTGCATCATATTAATACCTTTTATTTTTTTCCATTCCATAACTAGCTACTAACAAAAATATTGTGCTGTTACTGATAACACAAATGACTTTCAAATCAAGTTCACTGGCACCGTTGACTGCAATGATGCATTGCAGGCTGGGCAGTGTTGTGGGTTTGTGATGGTGGGGCAGGAGGGAGACAGTCTTAGCAGGCTTGATTCCCTACAACTCATGTTTATCACATCGATGCACTGCTGCTGCCGGTTGAATCCAGTAGATAGATTTCCTGCAGCATCTAATATATGGCCATTTGTAAGGCTGATGGGAGTTTTAAACCAAATGCTGGAAATTTTGATATTAATTTTGAGTATAAGACTCACCTGAATTTAGGATGCAATTTTTCAAAGAAAAATGTGTGTCTTATAGTCCTTAAAAATGGTCAGGAAACTCTCAGCATGGCCAACTATTTTAGATGGTTTGTCTGAAATGGAACTTCTGTTCAGGAGCTCCTCTGCCACACTTCAAGGCCAGGGTAACAAGCCCTTCCCATGGGTGCCATCCATGACAGCTAGCTTTGAAAACCCAAACACGACCTCACGAATGTGACTCTATAATGAGCATACAGCTCTGGAGTATAGTGAATGGCAATATGGCTGTAGCTAATAAAAAACATTATTGTTATAATATTTTGTAATACTGGCTAAGCATATTTTCTTGTCTGAGTTTAATGATTTACTTCAATGTTTGCCAACCCATATTCTTTATGTCATGTTTTATTTATCTTCTTTTATTTCTGGAAGCCTATGTCTTTGTGTTTTTGAGTTACTTAGGTGAAGCATTGATAATCCACTTACTAGTTATCAGCAGAGAATTTTGATCTTATCAACATAGTTTATTGTTTCAAAAACTAACTGATTTTCAAACTTAACAAAAATGCAGTTATTATTCAATGTAAACCATTCTATACATATGTCATCTGTGAACAAATATTTATGTGAATGATACTCTATGATGTCAATGTAAGACAGATGTCTTTCATTGATGTACAACTTTTGTAGCTTTGGTTTATGTCACTCTTGCTGGAGATAGTTATTAATGAGATGTGGAGATGAGAAGCTGTAATGTGACTGTGTTGATGGTCAGCCGTGGTGAGGCAAAACCGTAACTTGTCTCCATTGCACCCTTGTGAAACATATGGTTGATGTATGAAAAAATGTAAAAAGTTGTTTTGTGCTTACTCAAGAGTAAGAGAATATATACACTGCTGATTTCAATTAGTGTATCATTTGAAGGAATTTCATTTTATACTTGATTGTATTATTTTGAGACCTAGATACAAGATCTGTCCAATACATCGTCCCACCATCACATACTCCAGTCTGGTCACAAACATTACCTATCCCATCAAAAGGCAGGGCTACCTGTGGAACCAGACATGTGATCCACAAGCTAAGCTGCAACCACTGTGCTGCATTCCATTTAGGCAGGACAACCAACAAGCTGTCTGCCAGCATAAATGGCCACAAAACAAACCATGGCCAAGAAACAACTGGACCATCACGTTGCTGAACACGCAGCCAAACACAACATTCTTCATTTCAATGACTGCTTCACAGCCAATGCAATATGGATCCTTCCCACCAACACCAGATTTTCTGCATTGCAATATATCCTATTTTCCCATAACCCTCCTGGCCTCAACCTTCATTAGTCATTGTCCTCGCCCATCTAGCCCCTTCACTGTTCCCATTCCAGTACTACAGAGCCCTTTTCCCTTCTCTCCTTTTCCATTACCCCTCCCCCTACTTCTCCTCTGCCCAATGTCTAACCTCCTGACTGCAACTTGCTGCCATACCCTCACTCCACCTCACCCCTTCATGCTCCCCAGCACCCCTACCCAGCTATCTGTCCCCCTCCCCACCCCAGCCTCCTCTCCCATCATGTACTGCTACTACTGCTTGAAGTGCGTCTTCAGCTGCCGGAGGCTGTGGTCATGTGCGTGTGAGTTGCATTTATGTGTGTGTGTGTGTGTGTGTGTGTGTGTGTGTGTGTGTGTGTGTGTGTGTGTGTGTTTGTCATCTATTTTTGACAAAGGCCTTGTTGGCTGAAAGCTTATTTTGTGACAATCTTTTTGTTGTGCCTATCTGCAAATCAGCATTTCCGCTATACGGTGAGTAGGAACTAAACGTTTCAAAATATTGTTACATTCCATCCTGGATTTTCCATTGTTGATTTTGCCTTACAGTTTTCTTCTGTCACACAAGCACTGTTCGAGCAACAGGAGAGTTACCCCATAGTTTTATTGCATATTGGAGATGAGATTGAAAGAAAGCATAGGAAGAAGATTGTAGTTGTTGTTTACTAACTAATGTTTTTAATTTGCTTAACAAAAAGATTACTCTAGTCCGCATTGACAGTTAAGTTTATTTTCAATCTGACTCACACACCCAATATATCATTAACCCAAAGCTATTTTTCTTCTATTAATTTTTAGATAAAAATTACGCACCGTAATAAAACTTTGTGATAAATTAACTTGATCATGAATAAATTATGTGTGAAGAAAGCATAGATTTATACATAGGAAGAAATTTTTGTATTATAGTAAATGTGATTTCACTTTTCAAAGATTTTTCAACAAGAAAAGTAAGTAAATATTTTCTTCTCCATCATTTCTGGTTGTTATCAGTTTTTAGCATTTACATTTCAAAATAGTTTACATTATTACTGCAAGATCATCATCTGAATGTAAGACATCAATAAAGCTAGTACATAATACATAATTCTTTGTACATCATATAAGAAGATGGGGTGACAGTAGAAGATATTTTGTGAAAGATAAACAGATGAATCAGAGAAAAACATGCAGGATAGAAACTGAAGCCACTGAAATCATACTGTGAATGCAATAGGGCACTGGGTTTGCTAATCCCATGTCACACAAATATTATGTGATCCCTTGACAGTATATTTACAAGTCTGTCCCCAAGTCTACTAATAAATGAGGTTTGGAAATACAAAGTACGTATACCTCACAGGGATATGTTCTTCTCAGACATTCCTCAAACTTTTTGTTTTACATTTACAGTCCCAGAAATTCTAATAAATGAGACTTCATATAACAGTGACAATAAGAAATATATGTGATTTGTAATGACAAATATTGTTTCTCTCATAATTTATTCAAATATGGTTTTATACTAGAGTGTAGATCAAAATGAAGTTTTTAGTCCTAGAATATATGTAATAGGTACATTATTCAAAATATCAATATATCTAGAATACATTATGTAATATGGACATTATTCAAAATATCAATGTATTTATTACAGGTAATATGTTTTCCATTCAGCTGCGTGGGATTAGCCGAGCAGTCTAAGGTGCTGCGGTCATGGACTGTGCAGCTGGTCCCGGCAGAGGTTCGAGTCCTCCCTTGGGCATGGGTGTGTGTGTTTGTCCTTAGGATAATTTAGGTTAAGTAGTGTGTAAGCTTAGGGACTGATGACCTTAGCAGTTAAGTCCCATAAGTTTTCACACACATTTGAACATTCATGAAACTGTGCATGTGCAATAGAATGCTGAGTAGAGCTTAGTGGTGGCAAGAGATACAGGATGAATAGTTCCAACTCTTACACATTTACCAGTTCAAATCCGTTGAATAGAGCACCCTAGTGTCTAGGAACTTAACCACATAATGTTTGTAGACACTACTTGATGGCCAACATCATGCCAGCAGTATTTTACATCAGTTTTTTCTCCATGAACACTTTTTTATAAAGCATAAATTACGGGAAAATTATAAATATATTGACACAAAATGGGGTCGGATTAACATTGTGTACATAGGAAATTTGATGGAAGTGATACAAAATGTCATAAACAGCAGGAAAACGTTACTTCTGGTAACATAAAAGTGTGATTATACTGTATTAGGTGCTGTGACAATGTAAGGTGAAGTTTATGTGATACTATGATGATGATATTTACCAAGAATATTGAGATCATGTTTATGATATATGCTGCAATAATATTAGGGTTTGTGATAATGTTATGTTGAGGATGAGTTAGGAACATACTACTGCTTTCTGAATGAAATTTTCACTTAGCAGCACAGAGTGCGCTGATATGAAACTTCCCGGCAGATTAAAACTGTGTGTCAGACTGAGACCTGAATTTGGGACTTTTGCCTTTCATGGGCAAGTGCTCTACTGACTGAACTATCCGAGCTCAATTCATTATCCGTCCTCACAGCTTTAGTTCTGCCAGTACCTGATCTCCTACTTTCCAGACTTCACAGAAACTCTCATGCAAAACTTGCAGAATGTGAGCTTCTGGAAGAAAGGATGTTGTGGAGACATGGCTTAGCCATAGTCTGTGGGATGTTTCCAGAGTGACGTTTTCACTCTGCAGTGGCGTGTGCACAGATATGAAAATTCCTGGCAAATTAAAACTGTGTGCCAGACCGAGACTCGAACTTGGGACCTTTGCCTTTCTCGGGCAAGTGCTCTACTGAGGAATGTAGGAGACAAGGTACTGGCAGAATTAAAGCTGTGAGGATGGATCATGAGTCATGCTTGGGTAGCTCAGTCAGTAGAGCACTTGCCTGTGAAAGGCAAAGGTCCTGAGTATGAGTCTCGGTCTGGCATACAGTTTTAATCTGAGAGGAAGTTTCATACTAATGCTTTGTTATGTAATTTATATTATTCTTGTTCATGATGGTATGCTGTGTGTAATTAAGAGAAATGTCATGGTGGGTTTGTGTTGTTCATTGGAGTAAAACTTTAATCTATGATTATGCTCATAAGTTTCTGAGGTAATTGCTGTTGGTCTGACACATCAATAGTATGGACATATTGGGCAGAAACACTGCAGAATTGAAACAAGGTTGATTTGACTAAAACAACTAGAACGATAATGGGCAAAAGTGTGTGATAATAGGGCTGTACTGATCACCAAACAGTCAGATAAATGGATATTTTAAAAGAGTTAGAAGCCCTGTGAGATAAGGCTAGCAGGTGAATTCCCTTATATAATTGTAGCTGGTGACCTAAATATTGACACACTAAAACACAGCTGTTATACAAGGAGTTCTTGAGATGTGATGAAAACTTATGGAATTAATGTAGCAGTAGACAGTCCCACAAGATGCCATAAAAATACAGGAACATTAATAGATCACGTAATCGATCACGTAATAGATCACGTGTCAGTTGGTCACAGCCAGTGTGCTCCCCGTCGCCGCTGGATAAGCAGCTGCCAGTCGCAAGTTGTATACCCTTAGCTCACTTATTTATTACATAGTTTAATTCTTAATTTCTTTGCGTGTTTTTGGGTACTTGCATTGTTTAATTCACAAATTTCGGGCGTATTATAGTATTTGAGAGTTGTAGCATCGCATTTTAGTACCTGAATAGTGTAAAATCGCGTAGTCTCCTTCTGCCGCTGGGAAGTGTGTCAGCAGTGCGCAAGTAGCAGCTTTACTGCATTTACTAGGCAATCTTGTATTTTAATAACCGTTTAAATTTTGTGTCAAATTGTTTGTGCTCTCTGTAGATTAGTTCAGACATTCTTTGCACAACAATATTTAACATGGACAGGGACTGCGACTGCTGTGTTCGGATACGGGCTGAGTTAGCATCCCTTCGCTCCCAGCTTCAGGCAGTGTTGGCTTTGGTCACATAGCTTGAGGCTGTTGCCAATGGGCATCACTGTGGGGGTCCAGACGGGGGGTTTGCCGGGGACGGCCAGCTCATCCCACGCATCCCCCGATCAAACTACGGCTGTGGCTGCCTGGGATACTGCTCACACTGAGGCTGACCCCTCACCCTTAGTAGAGTGGGAGGTCGTCTCAAGGAGTGGCAGGAGGCGAAAGACATTCCGGAGGGCTGAATGGAAGGCCTATCCAGTTTGTCTGATGAACCGGTTTCAGGCTCTGTCTCTGGCTGATACTGATCTTCGGCCGGACATGGCACCTTGTCCTGTTCCAGAGGTGGCAGTCTGAAAGATCTGGGCAGTCACAGAGGGTGGGCTTACTGGTAGTTTGGAGCTCCAACATCAGGCGTGTAATGGGGCCCCTTAGGGATATGGCTGCAAGGGAGGGGAAGAAAACCAATGTGCACTCCGTGTGCATACCAGGGGGAGTCATTCCAGATGTGTAAAGGGTCCTTCCAGATGCCATGAAGGGTATAGGTTGCACCCATCTGCAGGTGGTCACTCATGTCAGCACCAGTGATGTGTGTTGCTATGGATCAGAGGAAATCCTCTCTGGCTTCCGGCGGCTATCTGATTTGGTGAAGACTGCCAGTCTTGCTAGTGGGATGAAAGCAGAGCTCACCATCTGCAGCATCGGTGACAGGACTGACTGCGGACATTTGGTACAGAGCCGAGTGGAGGGTCTGAATCAGAGACTGAGGCGGTTCTGCAACCTTGTGGGCTGCAGATTCCTGAACTTGCGCCAGAGGGTGGTGGGGTTTCTGGTTCCGCTGGATAGGTCAGGAGTCCACTACACACAGCAGGTGGCTACACGGGGAGCAGGGGTTGTGTGGCATGGACTGGGCAGTTTTTTAGGTTAGATGTCCTCAGGCAAGTACAGAAAGGACAACAGCCTCAAAGGGTGTGGGGCAAAGTCAGGACATGCGGAGACCAAGCAGCAATCGGTATTGTAATTGTAAACTGTTGAAGCTGCATTGGTATAGTACCGGAACTTCAAGCACTGATAGAAAGCACCGAAGCTGAAATCGTTATAGGTACGGAAAGCTGGCTGAAGCCAGAGATAAATTCTGCCGAAATTTTTGCAAAGGCACAGACGGTGTTTAGAAAGGACAGACTGCATGCAACCGGTGGTGTTTGTCACTGTTAGTAGTAGTTTATCTTGTAATGAAATAGAAGTGGATAGTTCCTGTGAATTATTATGGGTGGAGGTTATACTCAACAACCGAGCTAGGCTAATAATTGGCTCCTTTTACCGACCTCACGACTCAGCAGTATTAGTGGCAGAACAACTGAGAGAAAATCTGGGATACATTTCACATAAAATTCCTCAGCATGTTATAGTCTTAGATGGAGATTTCAATTTATCAGATATAGACTGGGGCACTCAGATGTTTAGGACGGGTGGTAGGGACAGAGCATCGAGTGACATTATACTGAGTGCACTATCCGAAAATTACCTCGAGCAATTAAACAGAGAACCAACTCGTGGAGGTAACATCTTGGACCTACTGATAACAAACAGACCCAAACTTTTCGACTCTGTAAGTGCAGAACAAGGAATCAGTGATCATAAGGGCATTGCAGCATCCCTGAATATGAAAGTAAATAGGAATATAAATTAGGGAGGAAGGTTTATCTGTTTAGCAAGAGTAAAAGGAGGCAGATTTCAGACTACCTAACACATCGAAATGAAAATTTGTGTTCTGACACAGACAATGTTGAGTGTTTATGGAAAGAGTTCAAGGCAATCGTAAAATGCATTTTGGACAGGTACGTGCCGAGTAAAACTGCGAAGGATGGGAAAAACCCACCGTGGTTCAACAACAAAGTTAGGAAACTACTACGAAAGTAAAGAGAGCTTCACTGCAAGTTTAAATGCAGCCAAAACCTCTCAGACAAACAGAAGCTAAACGATGTCAAAGTTAGTGTAAGGAGGGCTATGCGTGAAGCGTTTAGTGAATTCGAAAGTAAAGTTCTATGTACCGACTTGACAGAAAATCCTAGGAAGTTCTGGTCTTATGTTAAATTAGTAAGTGGATCGAAACAGCATATCCAGACACTCTGGGATGATGATGGCATTGAAACAGAGGATGACAGGCGTAAAGCTGATATACTAAACACCCTTTTCCAAAGCTGTCTCACAGAGGAAGATGGCACTGCAGTTCCTTCTCTAAATCCTCGCACAAACGAAAAAATGGCTGACATTGAAATAAGTGTCCAAGGAATAGAAAAGCAATTGAAATCACTCAACAGAGGGAAGTCCACTGGACCTGACAGGATACCAATTCGATTCTACACAGAGTACGTGAAAGAACTTGCCCCCCTTCTAACAGCCATGTACCGCAAGTCTCTAGAGGAACAGAAGGTTCCAAACGATTGGAAAATAGCACAGATAGTTCCAGTCTTCAAGAAGGGTCATCAAGCAGATGCGCAAAACTATAGGCCTATATCTCTGACATCGATCTGTTGTAGAATTTTAGAACATGTTTTTTGCTCGCATATCATGTCATTTCTGGAAACCCAGGGTCTACTCTGTAGGAATCAACATGGATTTCAGAAACAGCGTTCGTGTGAGACCAAACTCACCTTATTTGTTCATGAGACCCAGAAAATATTAGATACAGGCTCCCAGGTAGGTGCTATTTTCCTTGACTTCCAGATGGTGTTCAATACAGTTCCACACTGTTGCCTGATAAACAAAGTAATAGCCTATGGAATATCAGACCAGCTGTGTGGCTGGATTGAAGAGTTTTTAGCAAACAGAACACAGCATGTTATCAATGGAGAGACATCTACAGACGTTAAAGTAACTTCTGGCGTGCCACAGGGGAGTGTTATGGGACCATTGCTTTTCACAATATATGTAAATGACCTAGTAGATATTGTCGGAAGTTCCATGCGACTTTATGCAGATGATGCTGTAGTCTACAGAGAAGTTGCAGCATTAGAAAATTGCAGTGTAATGCAGGAAGATCTGCAGCAGATAAGCACTTGGTGCATGGAGTGGCAACTGACCCTTAACATAGACAAAGGTGTGCTGTCTTGGCAAGGTGTGCTGTCTTGGCAAGGTGCTGTCTTGGCAAGGTTGTGCTGTCTTGGCAAGGTAAGCTGTCTTGGCAAGGTGTGCCATCTTGGAAAGGTCTGCTGTCTTGGCAAGGTGTGCTGTCTTGGCAAGGTGTGTTGTCTTGGCATGGTTTGCTGTCTTGGCAAGGTTTGCTGTCTTGGCAAGATTTGCTGTCTTTGCAAGGCGTGCTGTTTTATTAAGGCCTGCTGTCTCAGCAAGGCATGCTTTCTCAGCAAGGTGTGCTGTCTTTGCAAGGCATGCTGTCTTAGCAAGGCATGCTGTCTTATCAAGGCATGCTGTCCTAGCAAGGCATGCAGTCATAGCAAGGCGTGATGTCTTAGCAAGATGTACTGTGTTAGCAAGGCATTCTGTCTTATCTGGGCGTGCTGTCTTGGGAAGCTGTGCTGTTTCGCACGGCATGCTGTCTTCAAAGGTCGTGCTGTCTTCGCAAGGCATGCGTCTTCACAACACGTGCTGCCTTCTCAAGGCATGCTGCCTTGGCAAGGCGTGCTGCCTTGGCAAGGTGTGCTGTCTTGGCAAGGCATGCTGTCTTGGCTATGTGCGCTCTCTTAGCAAGGTGTGCTGTCTTGGCTACGCATACTATCTTCGCTACGCATACTGTCTTATCAAGGCGTGCTGTCTACACATTGTGTACTTTCTACATATGGCGTGCTATCTACACATGGCGTGCTGTCTGCAGATTTCGTTCAGTCAACAAATGACATGCTGTCCACACATGGCGTACTGTCTACACATGTCTTTGGAAGACGTGCTGTCTACACAATGTGTTCTGTCTACACAAGGTGTGCTGTCTACATAAGGCATGCTGCCTACACAAGGCATGCTGTCTACACAAGGCGAGCTGTCTACACAAGGATGGCTGTCTGCAAAAGGCATGCTGTCTACACAAGGTGCGCTGTCTTCACAAGGCATGCTGCCTTCACATGCCATGGCATCTTTTGAAGGTGTGCTGTCTTCGCTAGCCATCCTGTTTTCGCAAGGCATGCTGCTTTAGCAAGTTGTGCTGTCTTGGCAAGGCATGCTGTTTTGCCAAGGCGTACTGTTTTCACAAGGTGTGCTGTCTTAGCAAGCTGTGCTGTTTTAGCAAGCCATGATGTCTTACCAAGGCATGCTTTCTTAGCAAGGTGTGCTGTCCTGGCAAGGCGTGCTGTCTTAGCAAGGCGTGCTGTCTTGGCAAGGCGTGCTCTCTTCATAAGGTGTGCTGTCTTCGCAAGGTGAGCTGTCTTCACAAGGTGTGCCATCATTGCAAGGCATGCTGTCTTCGCAAGGTGTGCTGTCTTGGCAAGGTGTGCTGTCTTGGCAAGGTGTGCTGTCTTGGCAAGGTGTGCTGTCTTCGCAAGGCGTGCTGTCTTAGCAAGGCATGCTGTCTTGTCGAGGTGTCCTGCCTTGTCAAGGCATGCTGTTCTGGCTATGCAAGGTGTTTTGTCTTGGAATTGTGTACCATCTTGGAAAGGTGTGCCATCTTTGAAATGTGTGCCATCTTTGCAAGGCGTGAATTCTTTACAAGCCATGAATTCTTTGCAAGGCATGCTGTCTTTGCAAGGTTTGCTGTGTTTGCAAGGTGTACTGTCTTTGCCAGGTGAGCTGTCTATACAATGCATGCAGTATTTGCAAGGTTTGCTGTCTTTGAAAGGTGTGCTGTTTTTGCAAGATGTGCTGCCTTTGCAAGCAGTGCTGCCTTCGCATGGCATGCTGCCCTACAAGGCATGATGCCTTCGCAAGGCGTGTTGTCTTTGAAAGGCGTCCTGCCTTCACAAGGTGTGCTACCTTCGCAAGGTGTGCTGCCTTCACATGGCGTGCTGCCTTTGCAAGACGTGTTGGCTTCGCAAGGTGTGCTGCCTTGGCAAGGTATGCTGCCTTCTTCAGGTTGGCTGCCTTGACATGGAGTACTGCTTTTGCTAAGCATTCCTCCATCACAAGGCGTGCTGTCTTTGAAAGCCGCGCTGTCTTTGTAAGGCTATTTGTCTTCGCAAGGCGAGCTTTGTTCAGAACGAGTTCAGCATTCACAAGGTGAGCTGATTTTGTAAGTCATGCTGCCTTTACAAGGTGTGCTGCCTATGCAAGTCGTGCTGTGTTGCCATGACATGCTGTCTTGGCAAGACATGCTGTCTTCGCAAGGTGTGCCATCTTTGCAAGTCATGCTATCTACACAAGGTGTGCTATCTTCACACGGTGTACTGCCTTTGGAAATCGTACTGTCTTTGCTGTCTTGGAAAGGCGGCACGCACTGTAAAGGCAATATGCACTATAAAACAAGCACACAAGGGAATGGCAGCACAAACTGCAAAGGCAGCACATGCTGCAATGGCTGCATATGCTACAAAGGCTGCATATGCTACAAAGGCTGCACACCATACAAAGGGTGCAAACGCTGCAACAGCAGCACATGCTGCAATGGCAGCACACACTACAAAGGCAGCACATGCTACAAAGGCGGCACACAATACTAGGCAGTACACACTGCAAAGGCAGCCCATGCTGAGAAAGGCAGCACAAACTGAAAAGTCAGCACATATTGGAAAGGCGTCACACAATGACAAGGTACTGCACACTGAAACCCAGCATGCACTGGGAAGCAAGCATACAATGAAATAACAACACACTGTAAAGTGTCACAATGTGGATAGGCAGCACACACTGAAAGGCCGGAAACACTAGAAAAGCAGAAGACAAAGGAAAGGCACCATGCATGGCAAAGGCAGCCTGCACTTTAAATACAGCACACGCTGCAAAGGTAGTAGGCACTGCAAAGAAAGCATGCACTGCAAAGGCAGCACACACTGCAAAGGCCGCAGGCACTGCAAACACAGCACATGCTGTGAAGCACATGATGAGAAGGCAGCACCTGGTGCAATGGCAGTACACACTGCATAGCCAGCACTCACTGAAAAGGCAGCACACATTGGGAATTCAGCAAATGCTGCAAAGGCAGCATGCACCTCCCTCTATAACAGCACATGCCTCTATGGCCACACTCGCTGCTATGGCAGCATTTGGTCCTATGGCAGCACATGCTGTAATGTCAGCATGTGCTACATTGGCAGGATATACAGGAAAGGTAGCACATGCTGGAAAGGTAATACACACTGCAAAGGCAGCATATGCTTGCACACACATTGGAAAGCCATACACACTTGAAAGGCAGCACACACAGAAAAATCACATACACTGGGAAGGCAGCTCACCATGGAAAGGCAGCATACTCTGGAAAGCCAGCATACCCCAGAAAGGCAGCACACCCTGGAAAGGCAGCACAACCTGGAAAGGCAACACTCCCTGGAAGGGCAACACACCCTGGAAAGGCAGCACACCCTGGATATGCATCACAACCTGGATATGCAGCACACACTATAAAGGCAGCACACTTTGGATATGCAACACACACTATAAAGGCAGCAGACACTGGAACACATCACAAACTGGACAGGCAGCACTCACTGGAGATGCAGTACACACTGGAAAGGCAGCACTCAATGGAAATGCATCACAAACTGGATAGGCAGCACTCACTAGAAAAGCGGTGCACACTAGAAATCCACACACAATGGTAGGCAGCATAAATTGGAAAGGAGCACATGCTGCAATGGCAGAACACGCTGCAATAGCAGCACACACTGCTGCGGCAGCAGCACGCTGCAATGGCACAACATACTGCAATGGTAGCACATGTTGCAAAGGTAGCACATATTAGAAAGGCAACACACATTGGAAAGTCACCTCATATTTTAAAGGCAGCACACATTGGGAAGGCAGCACATATTGGGAAGGCAGCAAACATCGGAAAGGAAGCACACATTTAATATGCAGCAACACTGGAGAAGCACACGTAGTGGAAAGCACCACGCTGGAGACCGCAGCTCGTGGTCGTGTGGTAGCGTTCTCATTTCCCGCGCTCGGGTTCGATTCCTGGTGGGGTCAGGGATTTTCTCTGCCTCATGATGACTGGGTGTTGTGTGCTGTCCTTAGGTTAGTTAGGTTTAAGCAGTTCTAAGTTCTAGGGGACTGATGACCATAGATGTTAAGTCCCATAGTGCTCAGAGCCATTCGAACCATTTTGAACCACGCTGGAAAGGCACCACACACTAGAAAGGCACCACATACTGGAAAGGCATCACACACTGGTAAGGCTGCAGTCGCAGCATGTGCTGCCTCTCATTGTGTGTGGTTTTCAAGTGATGTGGCTCCGCAGTGTGTTCTGCGTTTCCAGTGAGTGTTGCCTATCCAGTTTGTGATGCCTTACCAATGTCTGCGCCTTTCCAGTGTGTTCTTCCTTTCCAGTATATGCTGCCTTTCCAGTTTGTGCTGCCTTTCCAGTGTGTTTCAGGCTTCTCAATGTGTGCTGCCATTGCAGCATGTGCTGCCTTTGCAGCATGTGCTTCCTTTGCTGCAGGTGCCTCTTTTGCAGTCTGTGCTGCATTTGAGCATGTGTTGCATTTTCATTGTGTGCCGCCTTCGCAGCATGTGCTGCTTTTGCAGGGTATGCAGCCTTTACAAGGTGTGCATCCTTCATAAAATTTGTAGTATTTGCAATGCTTGCAGTGATTTCAAGGTGTGCAGCATTCGCTATCTGTGCAGCTTTCACAAGGTATGCTGCCTTAGCAAAGTGTGCTATGTTCACAATGTGTGCTGCCTTTGCGATGTTTGCAGCCTTCACAAGTGATCCTGTCTTCGCAATGTGGTTCAAATGGCTCTGAGCACTATGGGACTTAACATCTGAGGTCATCAGTCACCTAGAACTTCGAACTACTGAAACCTAACTAACCTAAGGACATCACACACATCCATGCCCGAGGCAGGATTCGAACCAGCGACCGTAGCAGTTGCGCAGGTCCTGACTGAAGCGCCTAGAACCTGTCGGCCACCGCGGCTGGCTTCTTCACAATGTGTGCTGCCTTCTCACTGTGTGCTGCATTTATACAGTGTACTGGCTTCACAAGGTGTGCTGCCTTCACAAGTTGGTCCTCCTTCACAATATGTACTGCCTTTGCAGTGTCTTATTTCTTCACATGGTCTTCTTCCTTTGCATGGTGTGCTACCTTCGCAAGGTTTGCTACTTTCAAAAGGTTGACTGCCTTCACCGGATATGCAGCTTCCGCAAGGTAACCTTGCAAAGGCAGCACATATTGTGGAGGCAACACACCTAGCTAATGCAGCATTTCTTGTGAAGCAGCACTCCTTGAGAAGCCAGCACATCTTGTGAAGGTAGCATATCTTCTGAAAGTAGAGACAGAAAACCTAGCATAGGCCGCACACCTTGCGAAGGCTACACACTGTCAAGGCAGAACAGCTTGCAAAGGCAGCACACCTCACGAAAGTAGCACACCTTGCGAAGACAGGACAGAATGCAATGGCAGAAAATCTTGCAAAGGAGAACACCTTGCAAAGAACAACTGCCTTGCAAAGGCAGCACACCTTGTGGAGGCTGCACACATTGCAAATGCAGGACACCTTGCAAAGACAGCACATTTCCTAAATACAGCTCTCCTCCAAAAGACAGCACATATCCCAAAGGCAGCACACCTTCTGGAGACAGTTTACTTTCGTGCATATTGTCCACAAACTGAGGAAAGAAATATAGGATGTGAAGTTACCTTCCCATTCCTGCATATTTTTGCGGGAACGGTCGCAGCATTCGGCATCTGGCAGTAGGTGTGCAGGGTTGAGGTTCCGTCATGACTTCTGGTGTGGTGGGCGCCCTGTCGCTCCACATCAGCTGTGCACGCGAGTGCAGCGTGCTCAGTGCAGCTGCTGCGCCACACTTCTGTGTGCAGCACGTTGGTCTCTGTTCCACAGGTGTAGCCTGTACGAGCGACCTTCCAAGCAGTTAATAATTAATGTAAACCCAGCCATGTCGCTGTTTTGTGCTCTATGTGTTAATTTAATGGTACTCTTGTCTTACGTTTTATAATTCAATAGAAGGGTTCCGATTAGGAGATTGACCTCTTGGACGTAGAACGCCTTTGATATCTTCTGCCAAAATGATATTACCTTAATGAAATCTGAATAGAGGGACAATTTCGTAATTAAAGAAACTCTGCTCGTTTACGTCGTTTACTGCTACCAGGTGGAACATATATATTAAATAGCCAGGTGTTGTAAACAGTACAAGCTACAACTGTATTACATGTGAGTTTTCAACGTGATCCACTATTATGCCCTCTTTCGCGAGTATCACGGTCTCTAATTCATCTCCAGTTCCAGCATTAATTACAGCGCTATATCCCAATACATCGTGTAGTGCAGTATCCTTTACTTCTGTAACTAGAATAATATCAATGTTTGCCCCATACATAAAGTCTTTCAAGCTACTTGCTTTTAGGGAGCTCCCTATGCTGTTTATGGATTCATAATGTATCACATTTCATAAATTCAACTCTTTTATCGCATGCAGTCAGTATGAAAGCTATGGATAAGTGTCACATACGTATCCACCTCTGTCGCTTGGTTTGGATGAGGTAACCATTCCCCCCCCCTTGCAATCTTAGTAAGCATGCAGCGAAAATCGTGCACAGACACACATGTGAAACTCTTAAATTGACCGAATCAGTTCGATAGCTGTGATTCCGGGCCTAGTGTAATGCCACCATGTGTTTGAAACCTCCGCAAAGAATTCTGTTGCATGGTTCATACTGATGTCTCGATATCGCCATCGTGTAACTTACAGCAAGTATTTTATTCTTGTCGTTCACCTACATTAAGGAATATGGGAAACATTTACCACCTTCCGATATTGTTGTCATTGTTAGTAAGTAGAATAAAAGTAGTCTCTGGTCAGGAGAAACTAAAAGCGATTATTTGTTTCCACAGACAGAGCTTAACAATTCGTATCGGTACACTGTCCCATCCAAGGGGCAGATTCGTTACTCTGTCGTATGCATATAACGAGATAACATAAAGACTTTACGTCACAGCTACTCAGTTTATGGGGCTAGGTAACCTACACACATCGACATCATTCACTTCTTGTTTGCTGAGATAGTATAAATTTCGTAAGTAAAATGACATTGCAAGTTGTTGTTGTAGTGAACATCTTCTAAAAGCTTAATGCAAAGACACTATTTACACACGGTCATCCTGACTGACGATGCGAGGAAGTAAATTGACTGGCTCGGTTAAGAGGTGTATATAATTTTGATTCGTTTCACAATAGATTCACGTAGAATGGTCATTTTTGAAAGTTTCGGCGAACAATACAGTTAAGACTTTGATTACGATACATGCATCACGTTCTTGTAAAGCTATTGTATTAATCGTGTGCTACTTTCGATATTAATCGCAATTGCAGAAAGCAGCAATGAATATGTCTCGTCTCGTTTCTCCGGCCGTTTCCCGTACTGTGCGACCCACAGAGCTCTATCGCTGCATCAGCGGTCGATTGTTGCTGTTGCCGCCACGGAATGATGGCAGTTAAATTCAAATTTCCTCCAAGTATAAGGGATTCTACGATATAAATGAAAATGGAAAGAAGTAACGAAAGCGACAACTAGCAGTCAAACTCAACGATCCTGGTGGTTTAATGCTATGACAATTTTAAACAATAAACTACGCAGTGGAACTAAGAGCTATCACAGAAATCTGCAATATACCCTCGGTGGACAAACTGATTAAAGTTTTCGTCCTTGCCACTTCTCATTTTACAGACAACTGATTCTGAGTACTTCTTATGAACTGCACTTAACTGAGGCCATAACTCATGTCCAAGTTGTCTGTTTCTATTACTACTATCGTATCTTTCTTAGGTAAAGAACGAGCAAAATAGCAGTTTTGCGTTTAGTGTGCAATCATCCAGGATACAATTTCTAGTCAGAGCATTTTCTGTTGCGGCATAGGAATGATTTTGTGATTACATCTACATGGAATTCATCTGTAACTTTATGTACTCAATATTTAGTAAGAGGGCCAACCGAATTACATACTGCACAGTGTGAATAATTGCTGCAATTTCGGTGGCAACAACAACAAACAACCAGTGAATGCCGAGATTTGGCTGTAGAATAGTGGCAACGCAGAGCTACCGTTGCAGCCGAGTGGTTCATGAAACCTTGGCCGTGACCACAGCGGCTGAGGCGCGTCTACCGCCGTAGCAACCGCACAGCAGCCCACACTGAGGTGTGACGTCACACGGCACCCCTGTCCCGGTTGACCACCCACAACGTGTTTCGCTACATTTGATCAATTCACTATTTGCTCATACCTGAAACAGTAAGTTTTTTTTTTTGTGATCGGTATAAACAAATGAAACGTGTATGATACTCCCCTAAGAGGGGCATTACTATTAACAATTTTACATTCAATTTTTATCAATAGCTTATTTGCTAGTTACCCCATTTCCTCTTTCTACGCTCAGCGTCAACCAAATCACGTGTACCTTCGAAACTTGGACCTTTTTACCAGGTACATCCCTAGAAGTATTAGGTGCATAACATGTCTTTGTAATTTACACGCAGAACTTAATTTTCTACGAAAAAGACAGACGTCAATCCTTATCTCTGTTTAAGATACCCGTCGGAATCTCTCCCTACTTGAAGCGGCGAGCGTATGTCCGAAACTCCGCCCATAGCTCATCCTCGCATATACTGCCGATTACAACGTGCGTGCCCAGTAGTCACTGATCAGTTACGCCATTGTAATCTGTCCAGAGTGAGCTGTTTCGCCGTCCACAGATTATTACAGAACGTGCACGGCCTTTATATCCAGTTTATGTATTTTAGACTTTCCGTTTCAAGGTTTGCCAAATGGCAGTCGCTCCCAGTCCGTGTTTCACGACCGCTTTCTTTGCAGTCTGCCGCCGATTGTGAACTTAGCTCCTTTTCCAGTCACATAACGTTTCTTCCAACGTTGATTCTAATGACTGATGCCTCTTGTTACTCCATGCCATGAATGGTTATCTGCATTCCGAAGAGCTAAATGAAAATTAATGCAACGTAGACTATTATTTTAAACTGATGGAAGTAACAGTTCTTAGCGAGTAGCCTCGAACCCGATATTCAATTCAGAGTTTACCTCGGACGAGAAAAAACGTTCTGTGTAGTGTTGAAAGCTGTGACGAAAAACGGAATCTATTTATTTCCATTCTCTAGAAAGGCAGTACAAAAAAAATCAACTTATCCCATATCTATAATACAAATTTATTTGAAAGCGCTGGCCATCGCTAAGGTCGTACGAAGGCGATCCAAAGTTTATTCCACACCGCCAGAGTGCGTTATGCGATACTCTCTGGCGCTGTGTGCTGACGGATTTGAAATCGCAGCCGCCTGTCTCTGTGACGTGGCAGTCTTGTTCGCTCACAGTTATTTCATATTTCGTGTTACCTCCTTTCATGCTAAAAGACCGCAGCCTTTTCTCCACGCACACAAAAACAGATTTCCTTTTCTTTTTTTTTTTTTTCATTTCACGAAAATGCGTGATACGCGCCGAACCAGCGATATGGAAAGACACGTTCTATTGGCGCCTCGCGTGGCAGAAGACGTTGACTGCGAAAGGAGTTTCGGAGGACGCAGTGCAGCCGTTGGTCGAGAGATGGCAGTAGGCGACTTGCAGTGTCCGGCAGTGATATAAACAATAAGACCTAAAAAGAAATAAACAGCGCGGAAAAGAGTAACATGTCTACTGAGCATCTTGTGACACGTTGCGATCTAGGACATTGTATATAATAGTGCACACGAAAATTCTGATAGCCTTTTGTTGAGAATTGTAAATATCGAAAGCGGGAGAAATGTTATGCGTAAAAATAAAATCTTTGCTTCTCTGTGTTTCCGTTTTGTAACAGGAAAGGTATGTTAATATTTACTTTCATTGCGTGAAACAAAAAGTAAAACATTCTTTAGCAGTTCTACGTATGTCTACCGAGTGTGTTTTTCACAAACCGATCTTCCACCACCGCTTGTGGTTCGTCATGTAAACACTATCATATCGCTTTTCGAAATGCGGTTACCGGTTACGGATTTTTTACTGTATTTTAAAAGTAAAACACACTACCACAACATTCCATCGTTTTACCGTTTGTAGCACAATCATTTTATCAGAGACTAAGTAAGTATTGAACTCCTGGGAATGCGGTCAGCGCTCTAGTCGGCTCATCTCTGGCGTGAACGACGGTGCACAATGACAAAATCTCGCTTAAACAGCACTGCTTAAGTTATGCCTTTTTTCACATACGTGGCACATACGTCTCTGGATGACTTCCAAACGGGTCGTCCCCCCATGTTCCGCCACGTCACTCGAATACCAGCACTGGTTACACGAAATCGCCAAATAATGACATTGTATTGACTTTAAACGCATTTAATTTTGCTTGCAGATCTTAGTAACGTAGAAGCCGAATGTGTTTTTCTGTTGATTCTCCCTCTTCTGCAGCCCACAGAGCTTTGTCAGTGCCCCAGCCATTGATTGTTGGTGCTAGCCTTCCGCAACGTCGGCAGTTGAACTTTCTAGCTAGTAATGTCGATTTTATTAAGTAAATGAAAACGGAGGAAAATGATAATAATTGCAAAACCACCAGTCAAACGTAACGTTTAGCGAAGTTATAGGCGAGCAAAGCCTTAAGCCATAAATTACGACAATGGGGCACACATAACCGTTATTGCATAAATCCACATTCAGAGTTGGGCCTTCCACGCACAATGTCGCAAAAGTTACCGTTATGTCCAAACGAAATTACGCATCGTATTCTTCGATGAAAAATGCCACTGACTTCCACTAATCACATGTGGCGTAATGTTTTCATAACTCTTCCACCTCACTACAGTAAACGGTTGTGAGCTCAATTACACATTCTGTCCGATGTAGAAGCACTTCAATATTTCCGCAATAGTAATTTAGGAGATACTCAAAGCTGTCACCTTTGGTCCTCTTAATTATCACGCCAGTATTCACATATGTTACGTGAGCGTCGACCACCGGTTTGTTCACACGGAGAGATAATGATTTATTGTCATCAAACAGCACATGTGGAAACCGAATCACCAAAATCGTCGTTCATCCGAACATGAGTTAACTATCGTATTCGTCTCTAGAAAACTGTACTTATTGATAAATGCGACAGTAATTTCCGTAACCGTTCTCTTTCCATAGCTAAATGTTTCGTCAACTGTTAATTGCATTCTTCTTAGTTCAAGGGTTTTCAGTTCTTCAGCAATACATAAAGCTACAGTTTCAAAGACGAGATATTTATAAAATGGCGCTAAAACAGCACTGTGCCGAAAATTCCGTTACGACTGGGAACGGAGTGTGTCGCAGCGACATTCTTCTGACACACACTTCCGGCGTTCTTGGCCGGCTTAAGCGTGAGTAACCAATCGAGGTTCGGATGAATGTCTCCACCGCCTCTTCCCGGACCAGCCGACACCAGCCGTGCTGCCGAACGAGGCGTCGACGTCTGCGACGCTGCTTCCCCCATGCTTAAAACGTAAACGAGTCTTGAGACTCCTCTGTCATCTGTCGATGCTACGGCGACAGCCGCCGTGCGGCTACAAGTTGCTGCTGTACATTCTCCTCTCTGCGGCCTGTCTTTTCACACAAGTAATGGGGCTCGGTTTTACGTGAATATAAGTAACGTATCTATTTTTGCGAACAACACCACAGCCAATATTTACAGTTACTAGTAACTGCTTTTTCTCATTATTCATCCTAAATGTATTCAGGTTTCGTAATACCTTAAATGTTTTCGTATGTGCTTGTGGTCGTCGGCAAGCAAATGCATCATTACCAGCGCAGAAAACTCATCGTCGTCAAACCGGCATCGGAGACGAATTTGCGTACCTGGAAAGGTAGCTACTTACGAGAGTTTACATGTATTCTGGAACCAACACAGCTTACTCTGTTATTGGCCACACTAAGAAAATAAAATTAGCACTCGAAAAATTCCGTCTGTTTAGGAACTTAGGGAATGTCAAGGGCGCACTTTTTGTTTGGCTCTCGCTTTAAAACGCCATAAAAACATATAGTCGTGTATATGTAACCGTTTGCAACTCTGCACCTTACATATTATTTTTCTCGTCTTACCCGTGTTTGCCGGCCGAAGTGGCCGTGCGGTTAAAGGCGCTGCAGTCTGGAACCGCAAGACCGCTACGGTCGCAGGTTCGAATCCTGCCTCGGGCATGGATGTTTGTGATGTCCTTAGGTTAGTTAGGTTTAACTAGTTCTAAGTTCTAGGGGACTAATGACCTCAGCAGTTGAGTCCCATAGTGCTCAGAGCCATTTCTTACCCGTGTTTCTACTAGCTGACTGGTGACATGTTTTCCTTATTACAGCATTTTCCATTGCGAAGTGGGGCTGTGGCCCTATACATATTCCGGCCACATATTAAGAGACTGTTATGATTGTCCTGATGACAATGATGATGGAAAAGAGAAAGTTGTTCTTATTGTGTCTCGTACTATCAAGAGCTTAGTGAGTATCTATGCAGTTTCTTTGCGACAGTACTTTAATGTCTAAAGATCAGGGCAGGCCTCTCTTGCTGATACACTTTGGTGACGTCATAACATCCACACTCGCGACTCATTCATTACGAATGAATCTGCACTGCCACATATGCTAACTCTGTAATGGAGTGGGGCTGGCCTCACATTCTCCTCACTAAAATAATACAGTGAGTGCTCTGACACATTATGGTTTTTTGAAAAAAGTAAATTCTTCGCTATTTCAAAGCGTCTCAATTTTGTTCTACTGTAAGTGTAAAACAGTTTGAAAACGTGGAAATGGCGGATATCTGTTCGACTGTCTTACTCTCTGGGCGATAAGCGCAAAAATACTTTTTTAAGGCATTGTCTTCGCCTCGACAAACGAATCTCCTGTCCTCTGTTGACAACATGCTGACATTGTTCCCGTCACGTCTTCCACCTCGAAACTCTACAGCATTCTGTTTCACATTTCTGCTATACGTTAAAAAATACCGCTATTTTTTTTGTTGACGACTAAAAACAAAATTATCATTTTTATTTCTTCTTCTGAAGTGTGCTATCCGTCGTGTTTAAATAACCGATATAGCACAGTTGTAGCACAAATTGGTACGATTTGTGTATCTACATACATACATACAACGTATTTTACACCTTGCTTCCTAACGATTTGGTTTAATGTATCGCATGTGCTTTTACTTAGTTACTGTCTACTGAACTTCAAAGTTACAAGTCGCTCGTAAGGCATTCCGTCATTTTGCCGTATTTAGTAGCCCTTTCTACCATAGACGAAGTGTATTGTATGACTTGAGAATTCGACCATTACTGTCGCGTCACGTCTAGAACAAACAGGGCGGGGAAAAACAATTTGACCGAAAGTGCAGAGCAGGAAGGCAGCATCAAATGAAGGAATTTCGGTATTGCAAGTGTCAGTTGAATATTTCGGGTGCTATGCCAACATGGCAACTGTGGTCAGTCTAAACATTTGCTATGACATACTTATAGCAATAAGTGGCGGATCGTTTTTTACTCATTTTCACCTTTTTAAGACATATTCAAACATGAGACATGCACATCTGATTCTCTTCATCTCTAAAAACGTGCTGTGTCCTAAGTCAGCTAAGTGCGATACACGTTTAAGTGGCGCTTTAAATTTATCTTGTTCTCATGGTGGCGGTTGGTTAGTTCACACAGCCTGTGTTTACGTATACATTTTCTGTAAACTACCAATCATTTAGAGCCAAGACGCTCGTGTGTGGGATTTTAATTACGTTCCGGTGCCGCCGAAAATATTCAGTCGCGAAGCCTAGTTGCTATACTCAAATTTTTGTGTTTCATGCTGCGTTTCCACGATACACTTTTGGTCAGATTGTTTCTATGCACCCTGTATAACGACGCCGGATGGCAAACTTCGCTGAATCAGAACAGCTTAAATTTTTCTTTTTTTACGAACGCTGGGTGACTGCCACCCATATTCTGCCACGTCACTGGAACGCTAGCACGCGACACATATAATCACGAAACCAGTATCAGATCCGCGTAATTACACTGTACCGATTATGTGCATATTTAAACGTTAATCACAAATGTAGATAGCAGTAATGTGTAAGATGAATTTCTTTTTCCGTTAGTCTTCCGCGTCCTGCAACCGACAGAGCTTTGTCGCTGCCTCGGCGACTGATTGTTGCTGATACCACGCGGAACGATGTCAATTTTAAAGTCTGCCGCGAGTAATGGCGGTTTTCTGAAGCAAACAAAAACGGGAGAAAAATGTATATGCATCATCTGATCGAGAGTGAATCCCTAATTGGCACAGCGACTTAATTTTTAATATTTACGAGCAGCAGAGCCTGGCGTAGCCGTCCAGTTGCGAGATGAGTGTCCATTCCGACACGTGAATCGCACCCCTAGTCGCTGGCAGTTGTAACATTGTAATGCATTCGAAGTGTGCTCTTTCGCACACCGCACCTACATGGATGGACTTGTGTCTCAGCTGCCTCCAGCTGATTGTATCCTACACTCCTAAGAAGTAGACGATGCTGTGAGAAAATCTTCTGGAAAACACGTATAGAAATCGCCAAAAAATACCTTCAGAACCTTTATATCCAAGCCAGTTAACGCTTGTGCTACTTATATTATGCTGACTTTAATGACACACGTGGTGCAGAATATGCGTAGCGGTAAGGGATGGAACTTATTTACACTCCACGGCTTTGAAGACGTATGATGGCTAGAAAAATTCCTGTCGAGTCGAGGCGAAACCTTAAACAAGTACACAGGATTAGCAGATATGTTGTCACCACCCATCGATTGTGAAGGTTTAATAAACAAGTTGACAGCGTCGTCTGTTTCGCATCGAGGCGGAATATAATCGCAGTGTGAGAACCTGTCTTAACTTCGTGGCAATGTGTCCAGCTGTTGTCCTTCTGTGTTTCTACAGACTGCATTCGTATCTGGTAACGGAAAAGGAAAAAGATCTATTATCGGCCCTAACACACTGCGCATGTGAAGAGGAGCACCGTATGGAAACTAACAAGTAATTTATTGGAAAGGTGATAAAAATGAAAAAAAAAAAAAAAATCTTGCGTCAGCGATATTATTCTGTCGCGTCTGGGCAGCGCCGAACGCGAGAACGAACACCACCAAAGCTTTATTTTACATCGCCTGTTTGCGTTGTACGGCGCTCGTTGGTGCACGTGAAACTTTGGACACACACAGCGTTTCATACCTTAGACCATAGACACACACATGTAGACGGCAAACGCATCTATCCTTGCCGTGTCGAGGTTCGAAACCAGGTGGATACGACAGTTGCAGTATTAAGCACTCATTTCAACGACGGATCTCCGTGTCGTATTAGCGTCACACGTGTAGCAATTCAGTTATGCTAATTTCCCCAAGACTCGCAGTGCTAATCCGGTATCTATCCTTGTTGCGTTTGGTCAGGTGGGACGACAGCAAACGTTTCACACACTGTCCTGACAAGTCTTTGTTTTCACGAACGACAGAATTCCTGTTCTTGTTATACTGTGGCTCATTTAGCTGGCCGCTTCTACAGAAGAGCAAATATCGGCCTGGCGGGAAGCAAACAGTTTTCTGGCCGTTTCCTCAGAAGTACGTGTGATGTGTGTTGTTATGCTTTATGAACTAACATCCGTGGTGTCCGAATTTACTCAGAATAAGAGGCTACGATCTCTGCATACTCCAGTAGAGATACCGACACAGTATCGAGAGATGAAGCGTGAAGAACCGAATACGTTACTGATGGAGGACGCCCGTACACTGAGTTAGAGATTAACATCCCGTCGCCTCAAAATCTTCGCCATTCGTAGCGTTTTAGACCTGCCGACCGACACGCATCCCTGCTTTCAACCCATGGAAGGATTCAGAAGCAGGTTTGGTGCGTAGCTTGTGGGGCCAGTTGGGTTAAAATTCTCCCTTTTGAAAGAAGTGTGTCCAACCATTACTCAGTGCTCCGTCACTGGGCAGACTGTAACGACTTTTGTTTCACGTGCGCTTGTGCCTGTCTGCAAGCACTTGCATAGTAAACAGTGCTGGTAATGCGCTGCCGTCCACCCAGCCCGGGAAACGCACAATATGCAGATGTAGACACCTAATTTGGAAAGTGTACGCACATTCTGTACCCATCGCGGCAGGCCTCGTTCCGTGGTGCACAACCGTGACGTCACAATACGGACACACTCGCCCTGTTTATCTCGGCCGACTCTGCAGCGCCACACGTGCAGCCCCTGCCATCGACAGAGCTCGGCCTTACAGTCTTCTAAGACGATGCGTTTAGTATTGCGAAAGATTTGTCCTATTATTAAGTTTTAGCGTTTAAATGGTGTACTGTTTGTTCTGCTACTGCTTTAATATGTTATCTAAACATATAAATGGCGTACATCTAATCGATCGTTAGGAAAACGGGGATTACATGTTCCAAACGCACAAATTTCCATCGCTTTATTTTCTGCATCGACATTCGAATTGCACAGCCTTTGTTGCCAAAGAGTTTTCGTTGTGGTTTGCTTCCTCCTCTGCGAAGTAGTGCTGTGATTTCTTACACATTCCATCCACGTATCAAATCAGCATGAAAGTTGCCCTAATGTGAATAGAGAAGAAATTTAACATTACTAGGTGCTCGTACGAAGTGTGGTGTCCGCTCTCCGACGTGTCGCAAAAGTCCATACCAGGAAATCGCACTACAAAATGGCACGCATTGTGTATGTTGATAATCTTTAAAAACTGTGTCCCAATTACGGCAAGCACAGTTGCTAAGCTAAAACTAGTGTGTACTAATAAAATGTTTAATATGTCTCCAATACACTGACTTTACATAGGAAAGCGTCTCACGTTGAATTGCTAGAACAATATTTATAAAATGTGGCAATGTAATTTACGCACTATCTTTTAAATAGATATGATGGTATCTGATTCTGAACTACTAATGCAAAGAAACGTACTGATGCTAAAATGCTTTAACTTCTTGCTATCATTTAATCTTTAAAATTTAATAATTCTCTTCCTGTTAATATTTAATTAATTAACTTACGTCGTTCAGATTTCGTAACGCTGACGGCCTTAAAATTTAAAGTTGTTCAGTCCCTGTTTTGTTTTCTTTCAATTGTTGCGAGCCAGCGATGGTGCAATATTGTTCGCTTTCAAGTCTACACATTTATAAAAATCAGGTCCAGGAAACACTTTTGTGATCACGGTTGCGATTCAGACGGTATTCGCGTCATTGTACTGATTAAGAGTTATCGTTTCCGAAAGATGCAGGTTCGATCAAAGCTGTGTGCACTTTTGCGCGTATAATGAAAATATTCCTAACACGTCGCGTAACAAAAACTAACATGCGAATCACAACCGTGGTCAAATGAAGAAAATATATGATGACATAAATGTTCTTCGCTGTTATTCAGGACAGGTTTAGATTAAACACCGCAATTTTCAGTCTTTTTAAATCACAGTACGATACGCTTTAGAGATATTTCTTGTGAATAACTTGTATTTACCTTTTCTTATACAATATGGTCATTGTCCGCAAGGATTATCTCCCTCTCTCCTTTTTATAGCTTTTATACATTCACATTACATACTTCGATTAAGAAACTTTTCTTTCTCTACCGACCAGTGAGAGAACAAAACCCGCCCAGACAAAATGTCTTACATAGAATTAGTTCTCACTTAAGAATCGTATATAGTTTCGTAGTACAAACAATGCTAGTTTATTTCGTGCAATAGAAAGTCTTTGATTCACTGAGCACAAAAATTAAAATAATAAAATTATAATTACAATTTTAATATCGTCAGTTATTCTTTATTTTATGAAAATAAGGCTTGACATTGTCGTAATATTATTTTTCATGGTTGTAGCACTATAACGTACTCTGAATATTTCTGTGAATGACGCTTACTACTTTTCTTTCGTTCTGACCGACGCTTCGAAGTAAATATCGAAACTGCTTTGGAGTTTATCCACGTACGGTTCCATAGGCTACATGTAGCAGCTTTCAGTCCAATCAGGATTGGTGACAAATGAAGCTGTTTTGTCTTCTGGTCTTAAGAAACTGATAGCATCTCTTTGTTCCGACAGACTATGCTTGACCGTTCCTACACGTGGACCACAACGTCACACGCGTTTTGCTCAGGTTGTGCCGCAGGTGTATATTGAGACCAGAAAGGAAAAAATGATGAAATCATGATATATGAGTTCCTCTCTTTCACTTCTGTGCCTGTTATTCAGTTCTCGCCGTATGCGATGCTTTATTTAGAAAGTAAGGAGCGTCTCTAGTTAGTTTCGGTAGCAAACTTTTGCCCACAGCTGAAACTCAGTTTCCAAACCACATCTGCCATGAAATGAGGTCGCCTTTACTAGTGAGGCGATGAAGCGATTTCCCAACTCTGGGTAAATCTGTTTTTTTACTTTGATTGCCTAGGGGAATTCACTGAAAGACCATAGTGTTGTCTCCCTTAACCCATAGAAAACATGATAAGAAATATTACGGTCTTCCGATTAAACTTCATCATCGTAATCGCATTTCTTTCTCGTTCACCGCTCTATAGCTCTTCGCTATGAGATAAACGGTCAACTAAAATGACGCGTTGTTTATAAATTGCCACGAAACCTGCTGTGGGCCGAAAATTCCGTTACAACTGGGAATGGAATTGCTCGGGACGGCATTTTTGCGTCCGACGCTGTCCGTGTTCTCGCCGAGTTAAACTTGAGTAGCGATTCAGGATTATCTTATAAAGTTCCATGGCTCTTCTTTTGGTGACCGTATCATTGTCATCGTGCTGCCAGGGAAGATGTCGATGTCTGCGACGCTGTTTCCCACGTTGGGGCGTCAATGATTCGACGAATTACGCTGGCGTACAGCCGCTGTCCAGGTTGAAACTACAGTTGAGAAATCTGATCTGTGCGGCCTCTCTAATGACAGAATACGTAAAACCCTTGTATGAAATAAAATAGTCTGTTTGTCTCGGTTTTGCGTTGTTAACAGTGCTGTCAATATTTTTGCTTAAAACCCAAGTGCGAAATATTATACTTAAGCCGAACATATTTCTCCGTCAGTTCTCCGTCCCCTGCGGCCTACAGAGCTTTGCCACTGATCCGGCTGCTGTCCTAGCAGTTCGACTCTCTCGCGAGTGACGGCTGTTATCTGACCTTTCTTAAAATCTACCCACAGCAGGATGTCGCGTCGCCCGCCATTCACGAGATGCGTGTCCGTTCCAACATGTGAATCACACGTCTAGTCGATGGCCATTGCACCTTTTTTAATGCATGCCGACAGTGCTGTTTCGCAGTCCGCACATTCATGGCCGGCCTTCTGTCACAGCTGCCTCCAGCTGATGGTATCCTAAATTTCTGAGGAGGAGGAGGAGGTTGTGTGAGAAAATCTTCCAGAAAACACGCACAGAAATCGTCAAAAACCACCGTCCAAACATTTTTATCCGGGTCAGTTAATGCATGAGATTCTGTTTCATTATGCTCACCCGGATCACACGCTTTGTGTGGTAAGAGTTGTTACGTATTTACGCTTCAAGGTTATCAAGACTTGTAACGGCTACAAAGATTCGTCTTGAGTCGCACCCAATTCTTAATCATATACGCATTATCAGCGTCTATATTGTCAACAGACATCGATTGTGAAGAAGTATAAAAAATTGTCGACAATGTCACCTGCTTTGTGCCGATGCGGAATTTAAACGCAGTGTGTATCGACAGTTCCATTCGTAACTGGAAACAGATTAAAATATATCTATCCAGAACCTTTACACACTGCACCTGTGAGTACCAAGAACACGTTCAAGTGAAACAGTAATTCACTGACAAGGCGGTAGAAAATTAAAACAAAAAAACTTGTCTCATCCATATTCTTTTGTCCTGTTGCTGGACAGAGCAGGTCGCGAGAACCAACGCCACAAGAGCTTTGTTCACGGGGCCTGAATGCGTTATACGCTGCACGTCGACCTGTGCAAAATTTTGGACACAAACCGTGTTCCGTACCTTCCGCCAATCTCGAAACTCTGCCGTAGTGTCCTTCATATTCTTGCCATATATTGAAACAATCTTGCAATTTTTTTTTGATTATCACGTAAAACAAAAGTTATTATATATTGATTGTCTCTTATTAAACGTGCTATCACTCGTGTTTCAATAGTCGACATCGCAAAGTTGTCCCACGAGCCAGTGCGATTTGTATGTCTACGTACTCTTTCTAAATGATTGCCCAGTGTGGGACAAGCACATCTGCGGGAAATTCGTTATGATACAATTATTATCTAGTATTCGAATCTCTGATTTGTCGGTTATATACATATTTGGGGAGGTGTATGCGACCCTCAAATCGTTTTGTGACAGTAAAGTAGTAGGACTGCTACTACATTCCACGTCTGCGATGTCGATGCTGGATGTGTCCCTACAACCACAGCCGCCTCTCGCTTAGTGGCAAATGCTCGAGCTCACAACAGTGGTTGGGGACAAAAACATCCCCTAACCCTGCGCACAGCGGTGGTAATGTGAATTTACTCCAAGTCTTCTGCCCACATCTAAACGCCTAATCTTTTCAGGTGCAAAACGCTTCCACCAGTGCCCGCCTCGTATTTCTTTCGACAACGAGCGTAATTCCGGTCTATTAATAAAGGAGCCACGAACGCTGTAATGGGCCTGGATAAGACTTTTGAACATCCCTTTACGTGTGATCTGCTCCTCACACTTCTCCACCTTATATTTTCGCTGACCTCCGTTAGGAATTCGTACTCTACATTACATGTTGACGTCTTCCTTTCACAATACGGAAACACCGCCAAGTTTGTTTCATCGTCGACAGTTGCTCAGCGGAGACCATAGGTGTGAAACGTATGAAGCTTGGAACGTGCCGCAGGCGTTCGTTCCGGCCAGTAGAATCGACTAAGGTCTCACATGTAACCGTCACAACAGAAAATTGGTTTCCGAAATTTTGGTCATCTAAATGTTGTGTCCCGCGTAGTCGATGTCTGTGTCGCGCCTTTCATCTTGACTGCTCAGTACAAACATGGAAACTCGCGGCAGGTATCCGATTCTGTTAGCCCACCTTGATGGACGGCTAGAAGCGATATTCACCACATTTCAGTATTGTCAAAACAGTTAATAAGTAGAATAGTGTTTGCCTCTGGTCAGGAGAAGGAATAGGGGCTACTTGGTTCCATAGTGTCTTAGATATTTATCGAACAAAAAAAAATATATACATATATATATATATATATATATATATATATATATATATATATATATATATATATATATACTCCAGGAAATGGAAAAAAGAACACATTGACACCGGTGTGTCAGACCCACCATACTTACTCCGGACACTGCGAGAGGGCTGTGCAAGCAATGATCACACGCACGGCGCTAGTTGCGCAGCATTTGTGCACCGCCGCCGTCAGTGTCAGCCAGTTTGCCGTGGCATACGGAGCTCCATCGCAGTCTTTAACACTGGTAGCATGCCGCGACAGCGTGGACGTGAACCGTATGTGCAGTTGACGGACTTTGAGCGAGGGCGTATAGTGGGCATGCGGGAGGCCGGGTGGACGTACCGCCGAATTGCTCAACACGTGGGGCGTGAGGTCTCCACAGTACATCGATGTTGTCGCCAGTGGTCGGCGGAAGGTGCACGTGCCCGTCGACCTGGGACCGGACCGCAGCGACGCACGGATGCACGCCAAGACCGTAGGATCCTACGCAGTGCCGTAGGGGACCGCACCGCCACTTCCCAGCAAATTAGGGACACTGTTGCTCCTGGGGTATCGGCGAGGACCATTCGCAACCGTCTCCATGAACCTGGGCTACGGTCCCGCACACCGTTAGGCCGTCTTCCGCTCACGCCCCAACATCGTGCAGCCCGCCTCCAGTGGTGTCGCGACAGGCGTGAATGGAGGGACGAATGGAGACGTGTCGTCTTCAGCGATGAGAGTCGCTTCTGCCTTGGTGCCAATGATGGTCGTATGCGTGTTTGGCGCCGTGCAGGTGAGCGCCACAATCAGGACTGCATACGACCGAGGCACACAGGGCCAACACCCGGCATCATGGTGTGGGGAGCGATCTCCTACACTGGCCGTACACCACTGGTGATCGTCGAGGGGACACTGAATAGTGCACGGTACATCCAAACCGTCATCGAACCCATCGTTCTACCATTCCTAGACCGGCAAGGGAACTTGCTGTTCCAACAGGACAATGCACGTCCGCATGTATCCCGTGCCACCCAACGTGCTCTAGAAGGTGTAAGTCAACTACCCTGGCCAGCAAGATCTCCGGATCTGTCCCCCATTGAGCATGTTTGGGACTGGATGAAGCGTCGTCTCACGCGGTCTGCACGTCCAGCACGAACGCTGGTCCAACTGAGGCACCAGGTGGAAATGGCATGGCAAGCCGTTCCACAGGACTACATCCAGCATCTCTACGATCGTCTCCATGGGAGAATAGCAGCCTGCATTGCTGCGAAAGGTGGATATACACTGTACTAGTGCCGACATTGTGCATGCTCTGTTGCCTGTGTCTATGTGCCTGTGGTTCTGTCAGTGTGATCATGTGATGTATCTGACCCCAGGAATGTGTCAATAAAGTTTCCCCTTCCTGGGACAATGAATTCACGGTGTTCTTATTTCAATTTCCAGGAGTATATATATATATATATATATATATATATATAGAGAGAGAGAGAGAGAGAGAGAGAGAAGTTAAATTCACCGTATTCATCAGTCTCTGAATCCACACTTCCACATCATAGACACTATAAATTTATTTCGTCTTCATTCACGATGATAGTTCCAATGTCATACACCCAGTTAAGTGTTTTGTTTAATTTTGAACGCTTTGGCAACTGAGCAACAGTGTGTGCTTTCACTAATACCGATTCTGTGGGGTCTCATACGTTGCTCCATAATAGCGTGACAGACACGCTTGTCACGACATTTATGCGGTTACCGCTCTACTAGAGAACTTTTTGTAATCAGAAAACATATTACACGTCTAATTCCGTAGTGCCTCGTTATATGTGTCACATTTCCTTTTACATAGTTACTGTCTACTGAACTTTAAAGTTACAAATCGCTACCAACGCATTCTGACATTTTGCCATTGTTAGAACATTCTGCGAACGATTAAGTGTACTGGACTCCTGAGAATTCGAACAACATTCTGTAACGCATCGTCTGGCGTATACAGGGCGGAAAAACTATTTGACCAAAAGCGTAGCGCACAAAGAGAGTGTCAAACGAAGGAATCTGAGTATAGAAAATACAGGTCCCAGTTAAATATTTAAGGCGCTACGGTGGTCAGTTTGAACATTTTGTATACATACTCCTGTTAATTAAGTGGCCGCTCATTTTTCACTCATTTTCACTTTTTTTAAATATACTCAAACAAGAAACATGGGCATGTGATTGTCCTCATTTCTGAAGAAGTACTGTCTCGTTCGTCAGCTAAATGCGATACACGTGTTTGTGACGCTTGAAATTTATCTTGTTCCTATCGTGACGACTGGTTAGTTCAAACATTCTGTTTATGTATACGTTTTCTGTAAAATACCTATCATTTTGAACAAGGGCCTCAGTATGGCAGATTTCAATTACGTTCCCGTAGCGCTGAAAATATGCATTTACGACTCGTAGTTGCCATATACGTATTCCTATGTTTCATGCTGTCCTTCCGCCTTGCATTTTTGGTCAAACTGTTTCTCCACGCCCTGTATAACGGTGCTGGATGGCAAACCTCGCTCAAACAGCACTATTTAAATTAGTCGCTTCATACGTTCGTTACACATACGTTGTGGCGGCAGCACCGTCCAACGCACGAGGGGCTGAACTACGGCACTGCCGACACAAGCAGGGGCAGCTGTACCGTTACGCGGAATTTCGGCAACGATGCGTCGCACACCGGACCGCACGGGAACAAAGCTGCCCCCAGTGCGAGCTAGTCGACGGGACGCGACACACGTCTCCCCAGTTCTTCCGCCGCGGACCACGTGCGTCGAGTCAACGTGACTCCGCCGTAAACGCGTACGCGCGGTCGCAAACGCAGTCGCCGTTCAATTGCCCTTCGTTTCTTCGCGGACGTTACGGCGCCTCCTGTCGCGCCAGGAGCAGAACATTCTGTGACGCGGCCTTTTGTCTCGCTCGGTCCACGCGGTCGCGCCTCGTCTCGTCACTGGAGTGTACACCCTCCGGGATCGGTGACCGAGCCGTGCCGCCAGTGCAACGCACCCGTATAGACGAACATCAGCGAAGATTGTTATGTGACATTTATTGTAGCTGTAGGAAAAATAAATGTGTCCAGTCTCGAAACCGCTCTAGTCGTTTATTGCCACAAAGCCTAACCATGAGCATAGTGCGTGGGCGCGGCGATAAATGCCGGTTCACTGCACATGAGTAACTGTAAGCGGAGATACAACACGTTCCCGCTTCAACGTCACTGAATGACACCCAGCCAGGTCGTCCGCCTATATTCCGCCACGTCACTGGAAAGCCACCACGCGATCCACAAAATCACGAAACCAGCACCAGATTCGCATAGTGACACTGTACCGGTCGTAACCACATTCGGACATTAATCGCAATTGCAGATCGTTGCAATGTAGAAGCCGAGTTCATCTTTCCGTTAATTCCCCGTCTCCCGCAGACCACAGAGCTCTGTCGCTGCATCAGCGGTCGATTGTTGCTGCTGGCGCCACGGGATGATGGCAGTTAGATACAGAGTTTCTCCGGAGTAACTGGGATTCTGTTAAATGAATGAAAACAGAAAGAAGTAACGAATGAGCCAACTCGGAATCAAACAGTACGTTTCTGGTAGTTTAATGTGTTGTGGACTGTTAAGGCAGCCAGTCCACAGTGAAGTAGCCGAAAGGGCACGCGTCAACTCACGCCGTCTGGTGTTAAGTCTGGAACAGGATTCGTAATGAATGTGATAAAGAAAAGAACGTAGCTACTAGAACACTTAACTTTTATATCGTCCTTTGGTATACAGCATTCTTGATGATACAAGTGAGACTATCTTGAGATACAAGCAATGGTACAAATGGCCCCTTGCTAGGTCGTAGCCATTAACTTAGCTGAAGGCTATTCTAACTGTCTCTCGGCAAATGAGAGAAAGGCTTCGTCAGTGTAGTCGCTAGCAACGTCGTCGTACAACTGGGGCGAGTGCTAGTCCGTCTCTCGAGACCTGCCATGTGGTGGCGCTCGGTCTGCGATCACACAGTGGCGACACGCGGGTCCGACATGTACTAATGGACCGCGGCCGATTTAAGCTACCACCTAGCAAGTGTAGTGTCTAGCGGTGACACCACATTCCTCCCCCGCAAATCGGCGAACGGTCGTGTGATAAGGCTTACGCCCGCCGTGAGGAGGACCCCATGTTGACGTATGCGATGAGGTGGGGAGCCTAACAACAGGCGAGGCTGTGCCACCCGCACCCTACCATTCGGTCCGAGGGGAGCTAGGAAACGCCTGAAAACCTAGTCCAGGGCGCACGTCAACATGCGGTGTATGCGCCCGTAAGGAGACAGGAGGGGCCGAAGGGTCGACCTCCATTGCGTCGGGGGATCCGACGCGCGATGACGACATCTGGTCCGGAGCGGGCAAGAGTTCCATGTCGGAGGACAGCTGGTCACGGGAAGCGAGCGGCGGCGCGTGACCCAGGGAGGCGCTGGGCGGCTGCAGCGAAGCGTCCACTGCGGGCGGCGCCGGCGGCGGCGGCGGCGCGACGCCATGAGGCAAAATGGAAGGCATCGTCGGTAACACCTGGGGATGAGGCGAGCCAGTAGATGGGTCCCCAGGGCGCTGGCCGGACGGCACCGTCGCTGAAAGCAGACGGGGAGCGGCAGAACCCAGACGACGACAGAGGCACAGCTGATTGAGATGCCGACGCACCTCACCAGAGGCCCCCAAAACCAAATACATCGCGCGGCCGAGGCAGCGAAGAATGCGCCCTGCGAGCCAACGCCGTGAACCTCGATAGGTGCGATAAAAGACAACGTCGCCAGGAGCAAAAACAGGAGTCTGCCGCTGCACAGGAACCTGATGCGGCGGATGCAGCAAAGACATCAAGGTTCGATGAGGATGACCATGGAGCAACTCAGCCGGCGAGCGACCATCGCGGGGCTGAGAGCGATACGAGGACAAAAAGAGCAATAACGCGTCCTCCCGAGAATGCGACTCTTTCAATTTCAACATCTGTGACTTGAAAGTCCGGACCAATCGTTCAGCGGCACCGTTCGACTGAGGCGAAAACGGCGCGGATGTCAGATGTTGAATACCATTGGCCTTGCAGAATGACTGAAATTCTGCAGACATGAATTGTGGGCCATTGTCGGAAACAATAGTCTGCGGAAGACCTTCAACGCAAAAAATAGCGGATAACGCTTGGATGGTGGCAGAAGACGTCGTGGAAGACATCCGGACAACAAAAGGAAAATTACTGAAAGAATCGACCACAACCAACCATCGAGCATTCCAGAATGGACCGGCAAAATCTATGTGCAAGCGTTGCCAAGGGGAAGTGGCTTTCGGCCATGCAAAGAAATTCCGCGGCGGTGCGGACTGCTGTTCGGCACACGCCATGCAAGAAGAGCACATATTCGTAATCGCAGCATCGATTCCGAACCAAGTACAGTGCTGACGAGCAAGTTGTTTCGTGCACACTATACCCCAATGTCCTTGGTGAAGAAGCCGTAAGACAGAGGACTGTAACGAACGTGGGACCACGACTCGGGATTGATCATTATCCGAACGCAACAACAAAACACCACGTCGTACAAAAAGTCTCTCCTTGTGAGCAAAAAATCGGCGAACCAACGGATCCTCGATCTGTGACTTTGACAAGGGCCATTGCGTAGCAACAAAACGCAAAACAGTAGCAAGGACAGGGTCAGCAGCTGTGGCTGTAGCTACACGACGAAAATCAATCGGAAACGATTCGACCACATCATCGGTTGCCGAGTCAATGAACATGCAAACAAGTTCGGAAGAATCGAATGCTTTATCCGCAGCAACAGGCAAACGGGACAATGCATCGGCGTTTCCGTGCTTAGCAGTGGACCGATACAAGATATCGTAGCGGTACTGCGAGAGAAAAATAGACCAGCGAATGAATTTCTGCGCTGTACGTGGAGGTACAGGCTTGTTCGGATGAAAAAGCGATGTCAAAGGTTTGTGGTCTGTGATTATGGTAAAGTGACGACCATACAAGAAATCATGGAACTTAGTAACACCAAACACGAGAGCCAAAGCTTCTTTCGCTATCTGTGAATAATTTCTTTGCGCCGACGACAGCAATTTGGACGCAAAGGCAATAGGGCGAACATGGGAACCATCTTTGTGCGCAAGCACAGCACCGATCCCGAAATCCGATGCATCAACCATCAACAAAAGTGTTTTCTGGGGATCGAATGGCGTAAGGCAAGTATTAGAAAGCAACGCCGATTTCAACTGGCGAAAGGCGCGTTCGCATTCTGTCGTCCAGACAAACGGAACACCTTTACGGCGTAAGCGATGAAGCGGAGCTGAAATGGAACAGGCATGGGGAACATATTTATGGTAGTAATTAATTTTTCCCAACACATTCTGTAGCTGCTTCACATTCTGTGGCGAAGGCAACTCCTGTATGGCACGGAGGTGCTCCGGACTCGAATGTATGCCTTGGGCATTGATGACATGTCCCAAGTATGGTAAGTCACGAGCAAAAAACACACATTTGTCCTTCCACAAGCGAAGACCATTTTGTCGCAAGACCTGAAATAACGTTCGGAGGTTTGCTAAATGTTCGGCTTCTGTCTTTCCGGAGATCACAATATCGTCCAGATAGTTCGCAGCAGTAGGGACCGACGCACAAACAGTTTGTAAATATTGCTGAAACAATGCAGGAGCGGATGCACACCCGAATGGCAGTCTTTTGAATCGATACAATCCAAGATGCGTGTTAACCACCAATACTCGCTGGGATTCTTCGTCCACTGGTAGTTGCAAGTACGCATCTGCTAGGTCCAACTTGGAAAAATATTTTCCCGGGCACAGTTTGTCAAAAAGTTCTTCCGGGCGGGGTAATGGAAAAGTCGCAGTCACAAGTTGCGGATTCACAGTTGCCTTGAAGTCCACGCAAAGTCTCAATTTTCCGGAAGGTTTTTGCAAAATAACTAAGGGTGATGCCCAGAGAGAAGCCTGCACGCGTTCAAGTACACCTTGCGATTCTAAATCGTTTAATGTTCTGGCGACCTCATCATGCAATGCATGGGGAACATTGCGCGCTCTGAAAAATTTCGGTTGCGCGTTGACTTTCAGTTCCAAATGTGCTTCATAGTTCTTAGCGCAACCAAGGCCCGGTGCAAAAATGTCTGCAAATTCTTCACATAGACTAGAAACACTGGCTGACGGCACAGTCTCGTTCACTGATAGGACGTGATTGACTATAGACATGTTAAACAACTGAAATAAATCTAAACCAAACAAGTTCACTGCAGTAGAAGAACAAAGAACGTAAAAAGACACAAGTTTTGTTTGTCCCTTGTATGTTGCAAGAAGGCTGCACTGTCCTAACACAGGGATGTTCTGACCCCGAATAACTCTTGAGCTGAACATTTGCGGCACGCAACGGAGGTGCGCCCAGTTGTTTGTACGTGGCGTGATTGAGCAATGAAACTGCAGCTCCGGTATCGAGCTGGAACGGTATCACTTGTCTGGCAAAGTCCAAATCTACAAAAAGTTTATTGTCCTGTTGACGACAAGAGCGACTGTTTTGTGCAGCGTGAACAGACACTGGAACAGAATCACGCGCGACGTGACGGGACTTCCGTCGACGTCGACGCACACTTTTTGTGGGACGAACACAGTCAGTGTTAGCGAGAGGAACACTGGGCGGAGTGGCATGAACAACATGAATGTCCATGGGCGAAGGTTCCCGAGCCCGAGTGTCCTTGGTTCGATTCTGGCGCGAAGCAAAGTGCCTGGAATGGTTGTGAGTGTCTGATCTGAGCTTTTTCTGGCAAACACTTTGAACATGCCCTTTCTTATTACAGAAAAAGCAAATAGCTTGGCGTGACAGGCAATTGTCACGCGAATGTCTAGTTGCACACCGCTGGCATGATTTCAGAACTGCATTGGCATGCTTACGCGGCACACGTGTGTGCGAGCTAGACCGCAGCTGCGCGGACGGGCGCGAGGGCCGTTTAGCGTTCCGTGCAGCGGGCCCGGCGGGCCGGTTAATGTGACACATGGCTGGCGAAGTTGCAAATGATTCCTGAGCAAAGTCAAGTGTGTCTTGCCTATCCAATATGTCTATCACTTGTTGAAGGGAGGGATTAACTAGTTTCAAAATCTGTTCCCTTATGCGAATATCAGAAACGTTCTGTGCTATTGCATCACGCACCATAGTATCTGAATAAGGGAGTCCACAGTCACATTCAAATGCACACTCCCTAGTAAGTCCTTGCAAAGTTGCAACCCACTCCCTATTAGTCTGACCGGCCGTACGGTTTGTACGAAAGAAAGTATACCTTTTTGCAACGACATTTACAGTTTCCTTGAAATAGGCATCCAAAGCAGCCAAAATTTCTTCGTACGACAGAGTTGCTACGTCGCGCCGGGGAAACAATTTCACTATCACACGGTAGGTGGACACACCTACATACGAAAGCAAAAACGGCTGCCGCTCATTACCTTGAATTCTGTAGGCGGCGAGATGATATCCAAATTGTCGAGACCATTCTGTCCAAGATTCGTTGGCTGCATCAAAACTACGGAAGGACGGTGCAACGGCGTGTTGTGGCTGCGGTAGCGATGAAGCGGCGGCGGCCGCATCGTTTTGCAGCGCACGTTGACCCTGGACGAGCTGTCCCAGGGCATCCAATAACGCCTGCGTCTGCTGATTCTGCAAGCGATAAAATTCGGACAGTACATCTGGAGAATGTGGCGAAGCCATGACACAAGTAAATGGAAGCAATTAGAAAGAACAAGATCCTGATTAATCCGCGTCGCCAATGTTGTGGACTGTTAAGGCAGCCAGTCCACAGTGAAGTAGCCGAAAGGGCACGCGTCAACTCACGCCGTCTGGCGCTAAGTCTGGAACAGGATTCGTAATGAATGTGATAAAGAAAAGAACGTAGCTACTAGAACACTTAACTTTTATATCGTCCTTTGGTATACAGCATTCTTGATGATACAAGTGAGACTCTCTTGAGATACAAGCAATGGTACAAATGGCGCCTTGCTAGGTCGTAGCCATTAACTTAGCTGAAGGCTATTCTAACTGTCTCTCGGCAAATGAGAGAAAGGCTTCGTCAGTGTAGTCGCTAGCAACGTCGTCGTACAACTGGGGCGAGTGCTAGTACGTCTCTCGAGACCTGCCATGTGGTGGCGCTCGGTCTGCGATCACACAGTGGCGACACGCGGGTCCGACATGTACTAATGGACCGCGGCCGATTTAAGCTACCACCTAGCAAGTGTGGTGTCTAGCGGTGACATAATGCGATGACAATTTTGAACGAGAACTTTCGTGATGCGATTTAGTTACCAGCAATTAGAGAAACCCAGGTTTTAAGTTGCGCCCTCCAGAGACAAACTCACTATAGTTATCGTCCGTGCCAAGTTTCATTTTACACACAACTAAATTACACTATTTCTTATGACCTACACATAACCTAGCCTGTAATTCATGACGAAGTTGACTATTTCTACTACCACTCTCGTATTTTTTTTAGGTAAGGAATTAGCAAAATGCTTACACGAGAAAGCAGTCTTGCGTCTGTCACGCAATCATCCTGGAAACAATTCCTCCAGCCAGAGCATTTCTTTTTCCGACACAGGAATGATTTTACAATTACCTCTGCATGTAATTCATACTTTACTGTATAAACTGAATATTTAATAAAAGGGCGAACCGAGTTAAGTACTGCATAGTGTGAATGAATGCTGCGATTTTGATCTTCTACGCAAAACGCAGACGTCATTTCGCGTCTGCTGCCAGTTGTAAGATGCATTCCAGTAACGTGTCCCACTCACTGACCAGTTACACCGATTTTAATCAGTCCACCCGGTGCCATATCGCCGCCCACAGATTTCTGGATAGTCCTCCTACGTAACAGAACTTTTCCGCTCTTTGCCTCCCGCTGCTGTCGATGTAGTTCAGATTTGCCGTTTCAAGATCCGCCAGACAGTCGATCGCTCGTAACACGCGATCCGCGACCGCTTTCTCTATAGACTGCCGCCGGTTGTTAATTTGCCTATTTCTCCATTCAGATGATGTATTTTCCAGCGTCGCACCTAACTGCTTATGCCTCCTGTTACTCCATGCTACGAATTGTGCCCTTTTACTGAAGAACTAAAGAAAAATTAATGCCACGTATTATTTTGAGTAGTTGAAAAGTACACTTCGTAGGCAATATACTTGCACCTCACATTGAAATCAATTTTTTTTCCTCTCAGGAAAATAGAAAAGATGTTCCGGGGAGTGTTGGAATGTGACGAAAAAAAAACAGTATTTATTTCCATTCTTTGCAAAAGAAATACGAAATATAAACTTATTTTATGTTTTAATATGCTACTACTTATTTGAAAGCGCTGAGCAACGCTTCGCTCGAGAACGAAAACAGTCTGAAATTTATTCTAAGACTCCTGACTGCGTTATACGATATTCTCTGGTGCTGTGTGGAGGCGAATTTGGAACCGCAGCCGCCTGTTTCTCTGGTGTGGCGGTCTTGTCCGCTCACAGTTATATTTTATCTTCTGTCATACATATAGGCTACAGCCCTCCCTCGTTGCCCACTACAAGAGATTTCGATGTACGGATGTTCTGTTTTTATTTCTGGGAAGTGCGTGATTCGCACCCGAATCAGCGGTATACGCTGTGATGGCGCCCCGTGTTGCAGAAGAAGGTAACTGCGAAAGGAGTTACAGAGGACGCAGGATCGTCGATGGCCGACAGATGGCAGCATGCGACTTCCCGTGTTAAGCTTTGATATGGGAATATGCCGGTGGAACGGAATACACAGCGCGAAAAATATGTATACGGGCTCCATTATGTATAATATGGACACTGAAATTCTGATACCTTTTTATAGTAAATTATAAATGTCGAACTGTGGAGATGTTTAGTGTAAAAATAAAATTTTTGAATCTCTTGTGTTTCCGTTTCGAGAAAGTAACGGTATGTTAATAATCGCTTCCATTCTGTGAAACAAAATATATACGTTATTTAACAGTTCCACACACGGCTAATGAATGTGCTTTCCATAAACCGATCTGCCGCTACCGCTTCTGGTTCGTCATGTAAACGCTATCATATCGACTCCCGAAACCTGGTCACCGATGCCGGATTTCTTGCTGTATTTCGAAGGAAAAAAACACTACCACAGCATTCCATCATTTTACGCTTTTAAGCACTTTCATTTTATCGAAGAATTGAGACTGCGGTCAGCACCCAGGTCATGTCTGATAATGTGTAACAGTGCAGGATGACAAAACCCCGCCCAACCGCCACTGCTTACGTTTGCGTTTTTTCACACACGTCAGTGACTGACTACCAAAAGAGACGCCACTCGAACGCCAGCACGGGTTGCACAAAATCGTAAAACCAGCGTCGCATTCGCATACTGACACGGTACTGACGTTGGGCACTTTTAATCGCGGTTGCAGATCGTAGAAAGACATAAGCTGAGTTTATTTTTCCGTTAATTCTGCGTCTGCTGCAGCCCACAGAGCTTTGTCGCTGCCTCAGCGACTGATTGTTGCTGCTGGCGCTCCACAATGTCGGCAGTGTATCACTTGCTCGCTGACAATGGCGGTTTTATGGAGAAAATGGAAACGGAGAAATTATAGTAAATGCACACCCACCAATCAAACTTTACATGTAAACGATAAACTAAATGAAATGATAAGTAAATGGACACCCTAGCTGCAACAGGCGTTGATATACTTCATTGGGGACATGTTGAAAATGTGTGTCCCGACCGGGACTCGAACCCGGGATCTCCGAGGCACACCTTTTCAACATGTCCCCAGTGAAGTATATCAACGCCTGTTGCAGCTAGGGTGTCCATTTACTTATCATTTCTAGCAAAGCTGCAAGGTCACTGTTCTTTCGGGAACATACTATCGTCATATATAAACGATAAACCTTTAAACGATAAACAACGTCGGTGGGGCACACATAACTGTATGTAGTCCATTTAAACCCTCATTTAGAGTTAGGCCTTCCACACACAAACTCGCTAAAGTTATCATTCTGTCCAATCGAAATTACGCATCGCATTCTTCAATGAAAAATACTACTCACTTCCACTAATCACTTGTGGCGTCGTGCTTGCGTGACAGTTCCACCTCCCTGTAGCAAACGATTGTCTGCTATATTAAACACTGTCCGCATATAAAAGCATTTCAATATTTTCGCAATAGTAATTGACGAGCTAAAAAGATTTTTCGTCTTGTTGCTGCTTAATTATCATGTCGGCATTCACAAACGTTGTGTGAGCTCCCTGTTAACAGGGATTGATAATGTTTTATCGCCCTGAAACAGCTGCTGCAAGTCGTATGCAGACGTAGAAACCGAATCGCAAAAGTCGTCGTTCATTCCAACGGAAACTACCTATGATACTGGTCGCTAGAAAATGATATTAACTTATATAAGCGAGAGTAATTTCCATAGCCGTTGTCTTCGCAAAGCTGAATCTTTTGTAAACTCACCATCGTAATTAGTTCAGAGGCTTTCGTTTCTTCAGCAATACGTAAACGAACAATTACAGAGACTTGGAACCGTGCCGAAACTTTCGTTACAAATGGGAACGGAGTGTATCGCAGCGACATTGCCCTGACACGCGCTTTCGGCGTTCTTCGCCGGATTAGCCGCGAATAACAAACCGAGGTTCGGACGAATCTCTCCGTCGCCTCTTTGTGGACCAGCCGACTGCAACCGTGCTGGTAAACAAGGTGTCGATGTCTGCGACGCTGTTTCCACCACGGGTTAAAAGTTATCAAGTCTAGGAGAGCCTCTACAGCTTCCCAGCAGCCGCCGTGACGGTACAAGTTACTGCTGTACACTCTCGTCTCTGCGGCCTGTCTTCTCACGGAACAGATGTTCCTTGGTTTTACCTGAATAAACATAACGTAAATAATGTTGCCAAAACACTATGGCGAATATTTACATTTATTACTAACTGTTTTCTCGCATTATCGTCCTAAGCATATTCAGGTTTCCTAATACCCTCACTGTGTTCACATGTGTTTGTGGCCGCTGGCAATCAAATCCGCCATTAGGAGTGCAGGAAACTCCGTCGTCAATCCAGCATCGGAGACAAATTTGCTTACCGAGAAAGCAACTTGTGAAGGTTTACATCTATTCTAGAGCCGACACAGCTTGGCCTGTTGTTGGCCACACTAAGAGAAGACATGTAGCACTCGAAAAAGACCGTCGTTTTAGGAAGTTAAGGAATTTCAAGGGCATACTTTTTGTTTGTCTCTAGCTTCAATACACTCTAAAATCATCCCAGAGGTGTTTATGTTACCGTCTGCAACTCTGTAGCTTACATATAATTAATCTGGGCTAAACTTTTGTTTTAGGAGCTGACTGCTTGAGATGTTTTGCTTAATTTGGCACCTTCCGTTGCGACGTGGTGCTGTGGTCCTTTACATGTTCGGCCACACACTAAAAGAGTGTTACAATTGTGATGATAATGGATAGAGAATGAGTTGTTGTTATTATTGTATCTCGCACTATCGAGAGCTTAATGCGTAGCTCTGCAGTCTCTTTGCGACAGTACTTCATTAACTAGAGACCACGGCCGGAGTTACTTGCTCATACACCACAGTGACGTCATAACATCCACACTCGCGTCTCATTAATTATGAACGGCTGCGCACTGCCACATATGCTAGCCCTGAAATCGGGTGAGCCCGGCCGTTTTGCTTCACACTAGAATAAGACGGTAACTACTCTCAAAAGAGCCATGCATTTCTGAACAGACGATTTTTTCCATTTAATACAACTTTTCTTTTACTACAGGTATTAACACACTTGGAAAGCGTGTAATCGGCGGATATCTGTCCGATCGTGTTTACTCACTGGGCTACAAGCGCAAAACTTGTACTCCTCATGGCTTTGTGTTCGCCTCGACAAACGGATTACGTGACGTCTGTTGCCAACATGCTGATTTTATTCCTGCAGCGTCTTTTATCTCCAAATTCTACCGTAGTCGGTTCCACATTCTTGGTATATATTAAAACAATCCCGCGATTTATTTGAATGACCGCGAAAACAAATGTTGTCATTTTTATTTCCTCTTCTTAAACGTACCATTCGTCGTGGTTCAACAGTCGACATCGCAAAGCTGTACCACAGATCGGCGCGATTTGTATATCTACACACTCTCTGCAAGTCATTGCCGAATATGGGACAAACACAACTGCGGGACATTTGCGATGATACAATTGTTCTCCACTATTCGAATCTCCGATTTCTCAGTAATATACTTAAATAGGGAAGCGTACCTGGTACTCAGTCCGTTTCTGTGAACGTCAAATAATAGGACAGCTACTATTTATTACATAGAGCAGTCTCTGCAAACGGATCTGCCAATAGCAGTTCCGTCTTATCACGCAACCTCTGCGATATGGATCCTGGAAATGTGCTTATAACCACAGCCGGCCTCTCGCTTAGAGGCAAGGGCTACGGCAAACAGTGGCCGGAGACAAGACAGCCCCTAACTCTGTGCACAGCCGTGTGGATGGGTCTGTGGTCTTTGAGAAGTTTTGTCGCGTTGCCTAAACGCCTAATACTTTTTGGTGAAATGTGTTTGCAGCAGTGCCCATCTCGCGCTTCTTTCCACAACGAGCGTAATCCTGATCGCTCAAGAAATCAGCTGTGAACGCTTCAATGGCCGAGCACGAGACTTTTCAACGTTCCTCTACTTCCAATCTCCTCCTCACCCTCCACATCAGGACTCCACTGGCGTCTGCGAGGATTTCGTACCCTCCACCATCCGTTAATGTCTCCACCTCGTATTACGCAAAGACTGATAAGTTTGCTTCGTCGAGGACAAAAATGGTTCAAATGGCTCTGAGCACTATGGGACTTAACATCTGTGGTCATCAGTCCCCTAGAACTTAGAACTACTTAAACCTAATTAACCTAAGGACACCACACACATCCATGCCCGAGGCCGGATTCGAACCTGCGACCGTAGCAGTCGCGCGGTTCCGGACTGAGCGCCTAGAACCGCACGGCCACTGCGGCCGGCCCGTCGAGGACAGCTGCATTGCAGAGACCACGCGTGTAAAAATTATGAAGCTCGGGACATGGACGTTTGCTCACTCTAGCCAAACCGATTACTGTTTAACATGTAACCACATGATTAAAACGGTTTCCGAAAGTTTCCTTATCTGAATGTTGTTTCCCTTGTAGTCGTCGTCTCTGTCGTATCGTTCATCCCGACTGCTCAGTACAAACATGGAAACTTGCTGCACGTATCAGATAGCTACATGGAGTACAGTCAAAACCGTAAATAGAATATAGTTCGCCTCTGCCAGGAGAACAAATCAGGGAAATTTGGTCTCATAGGTTACTGTGTCGCAGGGATATATCGAGATACAGAGAGCAGTTCATATCTCACTATTCATCGGTCTCTGAGACATCACTTCCACATCACAGAAACTATAAAATTAGTTCGTCTCTATGATAGAAGCAATGCGACCAACGCCATTAAAAGTTGCGTTTCATTTTCAGTCCATAGGGAACTGACAAATGGTGCATTGTACCTCTCGTTGCATTAAGACCGACGCTGTAGGGGCTCATAATATGTTGCCCCATAATAATGTGCCAGACGCTTTTCTCACCACATTTATACATTTACTACTTGCTTAAACGTTTCGCATTTTCTTTCACGTACTTGCCGTCTACTAAATTTTATAGTTGTATATCGCTACCAACGCATTCCGTCATTTTGTCGTTTCCAGCACTTTCTATGGAGTCGTGAGAGTTCGACTATCATTATGTCACTTGCTACAACATGCTTACTTAATTAAGTGGTGACTCATTTTTCATTTACTTTGACCTTTTTAAGACATCTTCAAGTATTAAACATGGACATGCGAATGTCTTCATTTCTAAGGAAATATTGTGTGGTACGTCGCCCAAGTATGATGAACGTGTATGTGATGTTTTAAAGTTTTCTTGTTCTCATCCTGAAGACTGGTTAGTGCAAACACTGTGTTCACCCGTACATTTTCTATAAATTACCTTTCATTTTGGGTAAAGAGGTCCCCATGTCACATTTTAATTACACTCCTGTAGCGCCGAAATTACGTATTTGCGGCTCTTACTTGTACTCAAATTCCTACGATTCGTACTGTCTTTCCGCCCTGCACTTTTGGTCAAATTGTTTTTCCGCACCCTGTATAACATTCCTGGATGGCAAACGTCGCTCAGCCAGCACCGCTTAAATTATTCACTTTTTACAGACGCCACACATATCTCACTGAATGACACCCAGCCAGGTTGACCGCCTACATTCCGCCACGTCACTGGAAAGCCAGCACGCGATCCACAAAATCACGAAACCAGCACCAGATTCACATGGTGACACCGTACTGATTGTAAGCACACTCAGACATTAATCGCAAACGCAGATCGTAGTATGCAGAAGCCGAGTTTATCTTTCCGTTAATTCTGCGTCTCCAGCAGACCACAGAGCTCTGTCGGTTCATCAGCGCTCGATTGTTGGTGTTGGCGCCACGGAATGATTCAGGCTTTCTCCGGAGTAACTGGGATTCTATTAAAGAAATCAAAACAGGAAGGAGTAACGAAAGCGGGAACTGGCAGTCAAACAGTACGTTTCTGTTAATTTAATGCGATGACAATTTTGAACGATAATGTTCGTGATGCGATTGAGTTACCAGCAATTACAGAAACCCAGGTTTTATGTTGCGTCCACCACAGACAAACTCACTAAAGATATCGTCCCTGCCACGTTCCTACGAACTACGCACAACTGAGCCTGTAATTCATGACGAAGTTGACTATTAATTTTACTAGTCTCGTATTTTTCTTAGGTAAAGAATGAGCAAAATGCTCACACGTGATAGAAGTGTTACGTCTATCATGCAATCGTGGAGGAGACAGTTGCTCCAGGCAGAGCAGAAATGCCCTTCATGTAATTTATATTTTTCTTTATAAACTGAACATTTAGTAACAGGGCGAGCCGAATTACACACTGCATAGTGTGAATAAATGTTTCAATTTTTTTAGCAACCGTGATAAACAAGAACAAAATACTAAGACTTGGCTACAGATGTCCGCCATCATAGGGCTGCAGTGTCAGCTGAGTCGTTCCTGAAGTCTTAATGGCGGCCACAGCGGCTGAGGCGCCACATCGCACTCCTGTCTCCGTAGAGCACGCGCGACCTGTCTCGCTGTATCCAATCATTTATTTATCTTTATCGAGCATTTCGATAGTTTCTCACCCTTGAACACCAGTGTATTTTCTCGGTATCACTATAATCAATTTAAACGCTCTGAATAACACTTTTTTACGAGCGGCATGATTATTAACAATTTTACATTCAATTTTTGTCTGGTTATTCGTTTGTTGCCGACTTTCCTCATTCTACACTCAGTAAACGTCAAGCATTTTTGCTTGTACATTTCAAAGTTGCCCCACTATTACCAGCTACATTTCTAGTAGTATTAGGCGCATAACATATCTTTATAATTCATATGCAAATTCCGATCTTCCACAAAAAAGACACATGTCAATCCGTGTACCTGGTTAAGAGAAACATTGGAGTCTCTCCCTACTCAAGCCAGCGAACTAATGTCCAAAACTGTGAGCACAGCATAATGCTGCGTATGCTGCCAGTTGTCGGACGCATTCCAGTACGGTGTCCCACTCACTGATCAGTTACGCAATTTTAATCTGTCCACACAGTGCCATGTCGCCGCCCACAGATTGATAGATACTCTTCCTGCGTAACAGAACTTGCCCGGCCTTTGCCTCCCGCTACTGTTGATGTTCAGATTTTCCGTTTCAAGATCCGCCAGGTAGTCCGTCGCACTCAACACCTGATTCGCGACCGCTTTCTCTGAAGACTGCCGCCGGTTGTTACTTTAGCTTTTTCTCCATTCAGATGATGTATCTTCCAGCGCCGCACCTAACTGCTTATGTCTCTTGTTCTCCATGCCAGGAATTGTGCCCTGTCACTGAAGAACTAAAGAGAAATTAAAGCCACGTAGTATATTAAATAGTTGAAAAGTACGCTTCGCAGGGAATATACTTGCACCTGACATTGAAATCAATTTTTTTCCTCTCAGGAAAAAAGAAAAGATGTTCCTGGTAGTGTTGGAACGTGACGAAAAAAAAAACTTTATTTATTTCCATTCTTTTCAAAAGAAATACAAAATATAAACTTATTTCATGTTTTAATATGCTACTATTTATTTGAAAGCGCTGAGCAACGCTTCGCTCGAGAACGAAAACAGTCTGAAATTTATTCTACGGCTCCTGACTGCGTTATACGATATTCTCTGGTGCTGTGTGGAGGCGGATTTGAAATCGCAACTGCCTGTTTCTCTGATGTGGCAGTCTTGTCGGCTCACACTTGTCTCAATTTACCTTCTTTCATACAAATAGGATACAGCCCTCCCTCGTTGCCCACTACAAGAGATTTTTATGTACGAATGTTCTGTTTTTATTTGTTGGAAGTGCGTGATTCGCACCCCAAAGAGCGCTATCGAAAGACGTTCTGATGGCGCCCCGTGTTGCAGAAGAAGGTAACTGCGAAAGGAGTTACAGAGGACGCAGTGTAGTCGCTGGCCGGCAGATGGCAGCATGCGACTTCCCGTGTTAAGCTTTGATATAAGGAGTAAAAGACGTTGAATCGGAATAAACAGCGCGAAAAAAATGTCTACGGGGGCCATTCTGTCACACAACGACCAAGGGCCTTGTATATAGTAATGGACACAGAAATTCTTATATCTTTTTGCAGAAAATTATAAATGAACGGAGGAGAAATGTTTAGCGTAAAAATAAAATATTTGACTCTCTGTGTTTCCGCTTCGAAAAAGTAACGATGTGTTAATAATTGCTTTCATTGTGTCAAACAAAATATAAAACGTTATTTAACAGTTCTACAAACAGCTAACGAATGTTCTTTTCATAAACCGATCTGCCGCTACCGCTTCTTGTTCGTCATGTAAACGCTATCATATCGACTGTCGAAACATGGTCACCGATGCCGGATTTCTTGCTGTATTTCGAAGGAAAAAAACACTACCACAGCATTCCATCATTTTACGCTTTTAAGCACTTTCATTTTATCGAAGAATTGAGACTGCGGTCAGCACCCTTGTCGTGTCATTTCTGATAATGTGCAACGGTGCAGGATGGCGAACCCCCCCCCCCCCCCCCCACAACCGCCGCTGCTTACATTTGCGTTTTCTCACACGCATCACTGACTGACTACCAAAAGGGATTACACAAAATCGTAAAAGCAGCGTCGGATTCGCATTATGACACGGTACTGACGTTGAGCACTTTTAATCGCGCTTGCAGATCGTAGAAATATAGAAGTTTTTATTTTTCCGTTAATTCTGCGTCTCCTGCAGCCCACAGGGCATTGCCGTTGCCTCAGGTACCTATTGCTGGTGCTGGCGCTCCACAATGTCGGCAGTTTTAACTTTCTCGCGAATAATGGCGGTTTGATGCAGAAAATGAAAACGGAAAAATGATAGTAAATGCACAGCCATCAGTCAAACTTTACATTCATCGGAGTTAGAAGCGAGTAAACCTTTAAGCGATAAATAACGTCGGTGGAGCGCACATGACTGTATTTAATCTATATAAACCCACGTTTAGAGTTAGGCCTTTCAGACACAAACTCGCCAAAGTTATCATTCTGTCCAATCGAAATTACGCATCGTATTCTTCAATGAAAAATACTACTGACTTCCAGTAATCACTTGTGGCGTCATGCTTGCATAACACTTCCACCTCCCTACAGCAAACTATTGTGTGCTATACGCACTCTGTTCGATAGTAATGGACGAGATATAAAGATTCAACGTCTTCTTACTTCTTACTTATCTTGTTGGCATTCACATACATAATGTGAGTGTCGAGCAGCGATTTGTTCACATGGAGAGACAATGATTTATTGCTCTGAAACAGCGGCTAAAACTCGTATGCAGACGTGGAAAGTAACAACCTATCGTATTCGTCACCAGGAAATGATACTAACTGATATAATCGACAATAATTTCCATGATCGTTCTCTTTCCAAAGCTAAATGTTTCGTAGACTCATCATCGTAATTAGTTCAGAGGTTTTCGTTTCTTCAGCAGTACATAAACGAACAATTACAAAGAGGTGAATTTTTCAAATGTCGCGAAAGCAGTACTGCGCCGAAAATTTCGTTTGCGAACGGAGTGTCTCGCAGCGGCATTCTGGATACAAATGCTTTCGGCGTGTTTGGCGCGTTAGATTCGGACGAATCTCTCCATCGCCTCTCTCTGCTCCAGCCGGCTGCAGCCGTGCTGTCAAAGAAGGCGTCGATGTCTGCGACGCTGCTTCCCCCCCCCCCCGCCCCCCCTCTCCATGCTCGAATCGCAACCAAGTCGGGGAAATCCTCTGCAGCCCCTCAAGGAAAGACGGTAGTCGCGGTGCCGGTGCAAGTTTCTGCTCTACGTTCCCATCTCCTGCGGCCTGCCTTTCCACGGAACTGGTGTACCTTGATTTTACCTCAATATAAATAACGCAACTAATTTTACCTAAAATACTACAGCGAATATTTACATTTATTGCTAACTGTTTTATCGCATTATCGTCCAAAGCATATTCAGGTTTCGTAATACCCCCTCTGTTTTCACACGTGTTGTTGGTCGTGCAAATTGCACCATTAGCAGAGCAGGAAACTCACCACCGTAAAACCAGAGACGAATTTGCTTACCTGGAAAGCTGCCTATGAAATTATGTATTCTGGAACCGACACAGCTTGGTCTGTTATTGGCCACACTAAGAAAAGACATTCAGCACTCGAAAAGTTCCGTCGTTTTAGGAAGTTAAGGAATTTGAAGAGCATACTTTATGTTTGTCTCTGGCTTTAGTACACTCTAGAAACATCTCAGTGGTGTGTACTACGTAACCGTTTGCAACTCTGTCGCTTACATGTATTTATTCAGGCCTTACTTGTGTTGTAAGGGCTGACCGCTTGACATGTTTTCCTTGATGCATGATTTTCTGAAGAGGTGATTGTTTCCGTTTAGTACGACACTTTTTTTTCTAGTGTATGTGTTGACCCTGTTTGAAAGCGTGCAAATGGTGGATATCTGTCCGATCGTGTTTAAGTCACGGGGCTACAAGCGCAAACCTTATACTCCTTATGGTTTCAAATTTCTAACGTAGTCTGTTTCACATTCTTGGTATATATTAAAACAATTCCGCAATGTTTTTTGAAAAACCACGAAAATAAAAGTTGTCATTATTTATACCCTCTTGTTAAACGTGCCATTCGTCGTGTTTCAACAGACGGCGTCGCAAAGCTGTACCACACATCTGTGCGATTTGTATTCCTAGATACTCTCTCGAAGTCATTGCCCAATATGGGACAAACACGTCTGCGGGACATTTGCGATGATAGAATCGTTCTCTAGTATTCGAATCTTCGATTTCTCCGTAATATACTTACATTAGGAAGCGTATCTGGTACCCAGTCCGTTTCTGTGAACGTCAAATAGTAGACATCTTCAACTTTTGTAGTCCTGTCTTCCTCAGTTGCGTGTAATATTACGGTATATTGATAATTTTTACTTATGGACCGTCTGACAGTCGGCAACAGAAACCAAAACATTGCATTGAAACAAGCGTTCAGTTCATAGTGCTGTGGAATGTGGGGAAAAAACCGCAAATTCGCATTCATAAGAAGAAGAACACCGAAAATGCAACAGAAGCGTAATATGTAAGAAATTGTCCACGCAACCTGCCACTGATGATGTCTTGCAGAAAATAAGGGCGAAACGCGTATGGCACTAAAATTGTGTTTTATTCAGTTGTTGTCAGACGGTCGTTAAGTAAAAATTATCAATATACCGTCAAATAGTAGGACTGCTACTACATAGTACGTAGGGCAGTATTTGCAAACCGATCTGCCAACAGCAGTTCTGTCTTATCACGCAAACACTGCGATATGGATCCTGGAAATGTGCTAATAGCCACAGTCAGCCTCTCGCTCAGTGGCGAGGGCCACAGCAAACAGTGGCCGGAGACAAGACACCCCCTGACTCTGTGCACAGCGGTCTGAATGGGTCTCCAGTCTTTGAGTAGTTTTGCCGCCGTGCGTAAACGCCAAACGCTTTTTGGTGAAATGTGTTTGCAGCAGTGCCCATCTCGCGCTTCTTTCCGCAACGAGCGTAATCCTGATCGCTTAATAAATCATCTACGTACGCTTCAGTGGCCGTGCACGAGGCTTTTGGACATCCCTTTACGTGCAATCTGCTCCTCACCTTCCCCCATATCACGACTCCACTGGCGTCTCCCAGGATTCCGTACTCTCCACTACTTGTTAATGTTTCCTCTTCATATTACACAAAATGACAAGTTCGCTTCGTCAAGGGCAGCTCCATTGCAGAGAGATGTGTGTAAAAATTATGAAGCTCTGGACATCGACGTTTGTTCATCCTATCAAAGCCGATTAATGTTTAACATGCAACCTCATCATTAGAGAAAAATGGTTTCCGAAATTTTCCTCACCCGAATGTTGTTTCCCGTGTAGTCGTCGTCTCTGTCGTACCGTTCATCTTGACTGCCGAATACAAACATGGAAAATCGCAGCAGGTGTCAGATACCTTGACGGAGGACTAGAGGCGAAATTCACCACGTTTGAGTACAGTCAAAAACGTAAATAAATTGAATGTGGTTTGCCTCTGATCAGAAGAAGAAATGAGGGCTACTTGGTTCCATAGGTTAACGTGTGGGGGGAGTTGATATGACGGTATTCATCGGTCTCTGTCATCACTTCCACGTCACAGAAGCTGTAAAAATACTTTACTTACGACGATAGGAGCAATGGGACCAACACAGTTAAAAATCGTGTTTTATTTTCAGTGCTTTTGGAACCGACCACCGGCGCACTGTCTCTCGTTTCATGAATACCGATGCTGCAGGGGCTCATATGCTGCTCCATAGTAACGTCACGGAGGCTATTGTCACGACATTTATACATTCACCACTTCAGTTGAGGACTTTTTGTGATCAAGAAACGTATTTTACATCTTACATTCTAGCTACATGGTTAAACATATCGCATTTTTTCTATTAAATTTTAAGGGTATATATCGGTACCAACGCATTCCGTCATTTTGCCGTTTCCAGCACTTTCTATGGACTCCTGAGAAGTTGACCATCATTCTGCCATGTCTTGTCTCACATATACAGTGTGTGAGAAAACAGTCTGACCCAAAGTGTAGGGCAGAAAGACAGCATTTAAAAAACCAATCCGAGTATAGGAACTAGAAATGGCTGTTGAATATTTACAGCGCTATGCCAGCATGAAAACGGTGGGCAGTTTGAACATTTGCTGCGACATACTTAACGCTAAGTAAGTGGTGGATCACGTTTCCTTTACTTTGTCCTCTTGAAGACATGTTGAAATATAAAACATGGACATGTGATTGACTTTATTTCTAAAGAAATGTTGTCTAGAACGTCGGCTAAGTATTACACAGGTGTATGTGATGCTTTGAGTTTTTCTTGTTATCGTCCTGAGACTGGTTAGTCCATAGGCTGTGATTACACTTACATTTTGTGTGAATTATCTTTCATTTTGAGTAAAGACCTCCACATGTCACATTTTAATTACGTTCCTGTAGCGCCCAAAATACGAATTTTCGACCCCGAGTTGTTGTACTCAAACTACTAAGTTTCACACTGTCTTTCCGCCCTACACCTTTGGTCAAATCGTTTCTCCGGACCCTGTATAACGATGCTGGATGGCGAAACCCTGCTCAACCAGCACTGCTTAAATTGTTCACTTTTTACGCACGCTACACATACGTCACTGAATGACTCCCACCCCGGTCGCCCGCCCGTATTGCGTCGCGTCACTGGAAAGCCAGCACGCGACACACAAAATCACGAAACCAGCATCAGATCTGCATAATTACTCTGTACTGATTGTCAGCACATTTAGACGTTAGTCACAAATACATATAGTAGTAATGTAGAAGCTGGATTTATTTTTCTGTTAATTTTCCGTCTCCTGCTACCGACAGAGCTTTGTCGCTGCGTCAGAGACAGATTGTTGCTGCCAGCACCGCGGAATGTCTGCAGTTTTAACTCTCCCGCGATTAATGGCGGTTGTGTGAAATAATCGAAAACGGGAGAAAAATTCAGATGCAAGTGTTCATCATCGAAATGAGAGTGAATCCCTACTTGACGCATGTCTACCCACAGCAAGAACACGCGTAGGTGTGTCAGTTCCCACGTGTGAATCACAGCCCTAGTCGCTGGCCAGTTGTACCACTGTAACGCATCCAGACTGTGCTGTTTCGTACTCGGCACATTCATGGATGGCCTTCTGTTACAGCTGCCTCCAGCTGATGTTACGCTACACCCCCGAGAAGGAGGCGATTGAGTGAAAAAATCTCCCGGTAGACATGTAAGGAAATCGTAAAGAAGTACCGTCAAAACGTCTTTATCGAAGCCAAATAACTAACTAATGCTGTTTTATTACGCTCGCGTGGATCACACGCGTCGTGCGGAATACGTGGAACGGTAAGAGCTGGAACGCATTTACACTCCATGGTTTTGAAGACGTATAATGGACAGGAAAATTGCTCTAGAGCCAAGGAGAAAACTTAGTCGTGTACGTAGAATTAGCGAATATGTTGTCACCAGGCATCGCTTGTGATGTTGTTGTTGTGGTCTTCAGTCCTGAGACTGGTTTGATGCAGCTCTCCATGCTACTCTATCATGTGCAAGCTTCTTCATCTCCCAGTACCTACTGCAACCTACATCCTTCTGAATCTGCTTAGTGTATTCATCTCTTGGTCTCCCTCTACGATTTTTACCCTCCACGCTGCCCTCCAATGCTAAATTTGTGATCCCTTGATGCCTCAAAACATGTCCTACCAACCGATCCCTTCTTCTAGTCAAGTTGTGCCACAAACTTCTCTTCTCCCCAATCCTATTCAAGACCTCCTCATTAGTTATGTGATCTACCCATTAATCTTCAGCATTCTTCTGTAGCACCACATTTCGAAAGCTTCTATTCTCTTCTTGTCCAAACTAGTTATCGTCCATGTCTCACTTCCATACAAATATTTTCAGAAACGACTTCCTGACACCTAAATCTATACTCGATGTTAACAAATTTCTCTTCTTGAGAAACGCTTTCCTTGCCATTGCCAGTCTACATTTTATATCCTCTCTACTTCGACCATCATCGGTTATTTTACTCCCTAAATAGCAAAACTCCTTTACTACTTTAAGTGTCTCATTTCCTAATCTAATTCCCTCAGCATCACCCGACTTAATTTGACTACATTCCATTATCCTCGTTTTGCTTTTGTTGATGTTCATCTTATATCCTCCTTTCAAGACACTGTCCATTCCGTTCAACTGCTCTTCCAAGTCCTTTGCTGTCTCTGACAGAATTACAATGTCATCGGCAAACCGCAAAGTTTTTACTTCTTCTCCATGAATTTTAATACCTACTCCGAATTTTTCTTTTGTTTCCTTCACTGTTTGCTCAATATACAGATTGAATAACATCGCGGAGAGGCTACAACCCTGTCTCACTCCTTTCCCAACCACTGCTTCCCTTTCATGCCCCTCGACTCTTATAACTGCCACCTGGTTTCTGTACAAATTGTAAATAGCCTTTCGCTCCCTATATTTTACTCCTGCCACCTTCAGAATTTGAAAGAGAGTATTCCAGTCAACATTGTCAAAAGCTTTCTCTAAGTCTACAAATGCTAGAAACGTAGGTTTGCCTTTTCTTAATCTTTGGTCCAAGATAAGTCGTAAGGTCAGTATTGCCTCACGTGTTCCAACATTTCTACGGAATCCAAACTGATCTTCCCCGAGGTCGGCTTCTACCAGTTTTTCCATTCGTCTGTAAAGAAGATGCGTTAGTATTTTGCAGCTGTGACTTATTAAACTGATAGTTCGGTAATTTTCACATCTGTCAACACCTGCTTTCTTTGGGATTGGAATTATTATATTCTTCTTGAAGTCTGAGGGTATTTCGCCTGTCTCATACATCTTGCTCACCAGATGGTAGAGTTTTGTCATGACTGGCTCTCCCGAGGCCATCAGTAGTTCTAATGGAATGTTGTCTACTCCCGGGGCCTTGTTTCGACTCAGGTCTTTCAGTGCTGTGTCAAACTCTTCACGCAGTATCTTATCTCCCATTTCGTCTTCATTTACATCCCGTTCCATTTCCATAATATTGTCCTCAAGTACATCGCCCTTGTATAAACCCTCTATATACTCCTTCCACCTTTCTGCCTTCCCTTCTTTGCTTAGAACTGGGTTGCCGTCTGAGCTCTTGATATTCATACAAGTGGTTCTCTTCTCTCCAAAGGTCTCTTTAATTTTCCTGTAGGCAGCATCTATTTTACCCCTAGTGAGACAAGCCTCTACATCCTTACATTTGTCCTCTAACCATCCCTGCTTAGCCATTTTGCACTTCCTGTCGATCTCATTTTTGAGACGTTTGTATTCCTTTTTGCCTGCTTCATTTACTGCATTTTTATATTTTCTCCTTTCATCAATTAAATTCAATATTTCTTCTGTTACCCAAGGATTTCTATTAGCCCTCGTCTTTTTACCTACTTGATCGTCTGCTGCCTTCACCACTTCATCCCTCAGAGCTACCTATTCTTCTTCTACTGTATTTCTTTCCCCCATTCCTGTCAATTGTTCCCTTATGCTCTCCCTGAAACTCTGTACAACCTCTGGTTCTTTCAGTTTATCCAGGTCCCATCTCCTTAAATTCCCACCTTTTTGCAGTTTCTTTAGTTTCAATCTGCAGTTCATAACCAATAGATTGTGGTCAGAATCCACATTTACCCCAGGAAATGTCTTACAATTTAAAACCTGGTTCCTAAATCTCTGTCTTACCATTATATAATCTATCTGAAACCTGTCAGTATCTCCAGGATTCTTCCATGTATACAACCTTCTTTCATGATTCTTGAACCAAGTGTTAGCTATGATTAAGTTATGCTCTGTGCAAAATTCTACAAGGCGGCTTCCTCTTTCATTCCTTCCCCCCAATCCATATTCACCTACTATGTTTCCTTCTCTCCCTTTTCCTACTGACGAATTCCAGTCACCCATGACTATTAAATTTTCGTCTCCCTTCACTACCTGAATAATTTCTTTTATCTCGTCATACATTTCATCAATTTCTTCATCATCTGCAGAGCTAGTTGGCATATAAACTTGTACTACTGTAGTAGGCATGGGCTTTGTGTCTATCTTGGCCACAATAATGCGTTCACTATGCTGTTTGTAGTAGCTAACCCGCACTTCTATTTTTTTATTCATTATTAAACCTACTCCTGCATTACCCCTATTTGATTTTGTATTTATAACCCTGTAATCACCTGACCAAAAGTCTTGTTCCTCCTGCCACCGAACTTCACTAATTCCCACTATATCTAACTTTAACCTATCCATTTCCCTTTTTAAATTTTCTAACCTACCTGCCCGATTAAGGGATCTGACATTCCACGCTCCAATCCGTAGAACGCTAGTTTTCTTTCTCCTGATAACGAAGTCCTCTTGATTAGTCTCCGCCCGGAGATCCGAATGGGGGACTATTTTACCTCCGGAATATTTTACCCAACAGGATGCCATCATTATTTAATCATAAAGTAGAGCTGCATGTCCTCGGGAAAAATTACGGCTGTAGTTTCCCCTTGCTTTCAGCCGTTCGCAGTACCAGCACAGCAAGGCCGTTTTGGTTAATGTTACAAGGCCAGATCAGTCAATCATCCAGACTGTTGCCCCTGCAACTACTGAAAAGGCTGCTGCCCCTCTTCAGGAACCACATGTTTGTCTGGCCTCTCAACAGATACCCCTCCGTTGTGGTTGCACCTACGGTACGGCCATCTGTATCGCTGAGGCACGCAAGCCTCGCCACCAACGGCAAGGCATGGTTCATGGGGGGGGGGGGGGGGGGGGGGGTGGCTTATGATGACGTAATTAAAAAGTTGACAGCATCGTTTCTTTGTATCGATGTGTTAAATGGTAACGGATAAGAAAGGATTCCTCGAATGCCTTTACACACTGCTCATGATAGGAGGACTACTGCATTCAAGTCTACAATTAATTCACTGAGAAGGCAAAGAAATGGAAAAAGCTTGGGTCAGTGATATTATTCTGTCGTGTAGCTGGGTGGCGCCTATCACGAGAATGAAGTCCGCCAAAACTTTGGTTTACGATGCCTGACTTCGTTATGTGCTCCTCGCTGGCGTATGTGAATCTGTGAACACACACCGGGCTTCATGTGTTCGACCGTAGAGATACACATATACACGGCGCCTGCATCTATCCTTCCCGTGTTGTGGTTCGAAACCAAATGGATTAGACGGTTGCACTACCTGCAACTGGAATCAAGTGCTGACTTCAACAACTTATCTTGTTGCATTAGTATCACTCATTTGGTAATTCAATTAATCTACGTTCTACAAGATTCGCGGCGTTAATGCGACAACTATCCTTGTTACGTTTGGCCATGTGGAACGACAGCAAACGTTTCAAACATTGTCCTGCCAACTCTTTATTTTCACAGATGGCAGAATTACAGGAATGCGACCAATTTCTCTTCTTGTTGGACTGTGGCTCATTCAGCTGGCCTCTTCCACAGAATCGGTTGGCGGGAATCATATAGTTTTCTGGCCATTTCCTCACGACTACGTCTCATGTGTGGCATTATGCTTTAAGAAGTGACATCCGTAACGTCCTATATTTACACGGAATAAAAACCTACGACTTGTGCTTTATCTAGTACAAATGACGAACCAATATCGAGATAAGAAGAAAACGTTGCTTGTAGAGTAAATTCATAATAGTGGGTTAGAGATTAACGCTCTGTCGTGTCAAAAATTTTCGCCATACGTAGAGTTTCAGAAATGACGACCGACACAGCCAACATCCCTGCTTTCATCCAACCCAAGGATTTTGGGAAATGTTTGCCGCGTAGCGTGTGCTGTTGTCATTTGAGTTGCAATTCTCCCTTTTGAATGAGTGTCCAAACATTTCTCAGTGATCCGTCAGTGGGCAAACTGTAACGACTTTTGTTTCACGTGTCTTTGTGATGGTCGGCAAGCGCGGGAGCTCACCGCTGTCAGCCCAGTATATGCAGATGTGTAGTCATACTGTGGGAAATTTACATACGTTCCATACACATGGCGTTCCATGATACACAACCGTGACGTTGTAACCTCTACACTCCCGTCCTGTTTATTACGAGAGATTGTCACAACCCACATATGCAGCCCCTACCTTATCCTCTGTTCACCAAGATGATACGTTCAGTGTTCCAAAAGATTCCTCCGTGTTAACGTTGTAGTTGCATCTTCCTCCGCAAAGTAGTTCTGCGACATCTCACACATTCCGGCCACGTATCAAATCAATATCAGAGTTGCCTTGATGACGACACAGAGTAAATTACTCATTAATATCTGCTTCTACAAAATGCGTTGTGCACTCTCCGTCATGTTTAAATGGTCCTTACTAGAAGACTGTAGTAGAAACTGGTGCCAGTCATACATGTACGTAATCTTTGAAAACTGTGACCCAATTACGGGAAACACAGTTGCTGTACTAGAAACACTGTGTACTACTAGAAGTTTTAATTTGTCATTGATACACTGACTTTTGTGTAAGAAAGCGTCTGTTGTACTCAGGAGATTTGCATGAATAATGCATACTACGGCACTTCTGTTTCTTTCAGACCGATGCCTCGACGTAAACATCGAAACTTCCAGTTGCTATTAAAGTTTTGGAGCCAGTGAAGATGTGGTTCTGGAGGAAGTATTTTGCTGCTTTCAGTTTAGTCAGTATTGGTAACATTTGAAGCTACTTTGTCTTCTGGTCAGAAGAAACTGATAGCACCTCTTAGTTCCGGCAGATTATACTTTACCGTTCCTGCACGTACAGCCACCACGTCACACAGTGTGTGTTACTCTTGTGCCGTAGCTTTATAGTGAGAGCAGAAAGGAAAAAAAAAGACAGCTGATATCTGTATATTTAACGAAGTCATTTATTTCCGTGTACGTTATTGACCTCTCGCTGTGTGCCCTGCTCTGTTTGGGAAAAGAGGAAGCGTCGGTAGCAAACTTTTGTCAACGGCTGAATCTGGAGGTCGTCCGTACTAGCGAGGCGATGAAGACATTAGCGAACTAGGGGTAAATCTGTTTAATTTTTTTTATTTCATGAAATAGGTGAATAGACTGAATCAGCATAGTGTGGTCTCCCCTAATCCACAGAAGATACGATAAGAAATGTTACGTTCTTCCGATTAATCTACAGCTAAGAGAAACCATCAACTTCTCATCGTAATCGCAGTTCCTTCCAGTTCACCGCCCTGTAATTCGTCAGAATCAGATAAACGGACAATTCAAATGACGCAGTGTTTGCAATAAACTGTTGCGAAAACAGCTGTGCGCCTAAAATTCCGTTACAACGGGGAACGGAGTCGCTCGCGACGGCATTCTTGCGTCAGACGCTGTCCGCGCTCTTGCCGAGCTAAACTTTTGTATCTGTTCAGGACTACTTTAGAAAGATTCGTCTCCTTTACTTCGGCTCCGCATCACTGTCGTCGTGCAGCCAGACGAGGTGTCGACGTCTGCGACGCTGCTCCCCCACGTCCGGACGCAAATTATTCGACCAACTGCCCCGTAGAATAGCCGCTGCACAAATTGAATTTTTTTTTGGGGGGAAATCTGATTTTTGCGGCATCTCTGACGACAGAAAAATGTGAAGCCCTTTTCTTATACAGAAGTCTGTATTCCTATATTTTTTGTTGGTAACAGTACTGTAAATATTTTTACGTAAAACGCTAGGCAAAGTATTACACTTAGATGAGGCAAGTGGCAAACGAGGGAAAATGTTAGAAATATGGCGCGCTTCCCAGAATTGACTGTTCCCTTCGCTTCAGTTGTGTTACACATATTCAGGTCTGGGGAGGGCGGCTCCTGCTGATACACTGTGGAGACGTCGCAACATCGACACTCGCGACTCATTCATTACCAACGATCCTGCACTGGCAAACACGCCACGCCTGTAATCTAGTGGCCCTGGCCTCACACTCTCATTACTAAAGTACTGAAGAAACAATTTTTTTTTCCATTTCAATGTGTCTCATTTTTGCTCTACTATACGCTTAATACACCTTGAAAACGTAAACGGCGGACATCTTTCCGAGTGGTTTCAACTCTGCTAGCTACAGCTGCCAACTAATATAATTATTAATTGCTCTGTCTGCTGATTGTGCAAAAGGATGGCGCGAGCCGAGTAGACGACATGTTTACATCGCTGTGACGTCTTCTTTCCGGAAATAGTGCTGTGGTCTCCTGTACATTCCGGTCGTGTATAAAACAGGCCAGTACCCGTCTTCTTGACAATGTGGAAACACGTAAAGTTATCCTTTGTGTAACCTGTTGTCAAGTATGCCGTCCATTCTCTATCGTGTTTGAATAGTGGGTACCACAAAGCCGTAAAAGAAATAAGTGCGCAACCTGTATCTACACTTAGTTCACAACCGTGCACCAGTAAACGTAACTTTTGTCGCTCAATACAGTACCTTCCAACGCTTTAACGGACGTGGATACTTTTGAACACCCGTCTAAGTGCAACCTCCTCCTGCTCCCCATGTTTTCACTGGCGTCCGTAACAAGTCCGTACCCTCCACCATTTGTTAATGTCTCCTCTCGATATTAGGGAAACACCGAAAAGTTCGCTGTACCAAGGATAGTTGCATTGCAGAGGCTATGAGCGTAATTGTTATGAAGCTCGCAAAATAGAGGCTTCTTCGGACTAACGTTTCATATGCAAACATCACTAGATAAAAGCAGTTGCCCAAAGTTTCGTCTTGTGAATGTTGTGTCCCGTGTAAACGTCATATCTGTCGTACCGTTCACCTTACCTGCTCAGTAACCAGGCTAGGTGTTAAATCACAGAAAATATTAAATTCTGGTCGAGGTCTACGCGGTTTCATAGATTGTTGTCCAAATGTTTCAGATGTTTATTGAAATACAAAGAGAAGTTAATATCGCCGTATTCGACAGCCTCTGAGTCATCAATACCGAATCACAGACGATAAAAAAGAGTACCGCCGTTACTCACGTTGATGGTAACAATGTGACCAACGCAGTTAAAAATTTTGCTTCGTTTTCAATGCTTTGGCAGTTGACCGACGGTGCATAGTCTTTACTTTCATTAATATTGACTCTGTGCGGTCTCACGTATTGCCCCATAATAGCGTGACTGATACGCTTGTCACGACACTTGTACATTTACTACTTTACCTGACGACATTTTGTATTCAAGAAACGTATTTCACATCTATTTCCTTAGCGCCTTTGTTAAACGTATCATAGTTATCATCCACTGAATTTTAAAGTTACAAATTGCTACCAACGCATTCCGTCATTTTGTCGTTTTTCACACTTCCACCAAAGATTAAGTGTACTGGACTCGAGAGAATTCGACCAACCCTCTGTCACGCCTCGTCTGGCATATGCAGGGTGCGGAAACACAATTTGACCAAAAGTGTAGGGCACAAGGACGGCATCAAATGAAAGCCAGAAGCCGCACGTGAATATTTAAGGCGCTGTCAGCTAGACAACGGTGGTCGGTTTGTACATTCGCTACAGATAATTATGTTAATTAAGTGGATGCTTATCCGTCATTCATTTTGGCTCTTTTATGAGATACTGAAAAATAAAACATGGTGCGTCAGCCAAGTCCGATACACGTGTGATACTTTAAATTTATCCTGTTCTTCAAATATTCTGTTTACGTATACACGTTCTGCAAATGCAGATCGTAGTAATACAGAAGCCGAGTTTATCTCTTCGTTAATTCTCCATATCTCGCAGACCACAGAGCTCTGTCGGTGCATCAGCGGTCGATTGTTACTGTAGGCGCCATGGAAAGATGGCAGTTAGATTCTGACTTTCTCTAGAGCAACTGCGATTCTATTAAAGAAATGAAAACAGAAAGAAGTAACGAACGCGGCGGCTAGCAGTCAGACAGCACTTTTCTTTTAGTTTAATGCGACGACAATTTTAAAAGATAAACAGTTTTATCTATTAAAAAAATCAAAGTTTAAAGTTACGCTCGCAACGGACAAACTCACTAAAAGGTATCGTCGTTGCCGCATTTCATTTTACACACAACTGAATCAGACTATTTCTTATGAGCTACACATAATTAAGCCTGCAATTCATGACGAAGTTGACTGTTACTATTCCTACTGTTGTATCTTCCTTGCGTAACGAACGAGCAAAACGCTCACATGAGATAGTAGCCTTGTGTCTAACACGCTATCACCCAGGAAACAATACCTCCAGCCAGAGCATTTCCTGTTGCCACACATGAATGATTTTGTCATTACCTCTACATGTAATTCATGTGACCTTCCAAACTGAATTACGTGAATGAATGCGGCAGTTTTCTCGGCAACAACTATAAACAAGCAAAAAAATAGAAAGACTTGGCTATAGATGTCTGCCATCACAGGGCTGTCGTGACAGCTGAGTCTTCCGTGACGTGTTAATGGTGACGACAGCGGCTGAGGGGCGTTTAGAGACGGCAGCAGCCCACACTGACGTGTGACGTCACTTGGCAACCAAGTCTTCTAGTATCCGCTGCAATTAATCATTTATTTTTATCGATAATTTCATAGGTATACATTTTCGGTAAATTAACCATCATTTGGTGCCAAGATGCCCCTGTGGGAGATTTTAATTACGTTCCGGTACCGCCGAAAATGTGCAATTGCGACGCCTAAATGCTATTCTCAAATTTCTGTGTTTCATGCAGCCTTTCCAGGCTACACTTTTCATCATATGTTTTGTATGTACCCTGTACAACGATGCGGGATGGCAAACTTCACTGAATCGGCACTGCTTAAATTTTTAATTTTTTACGTACACTGCACATATGTCATTCAATGACTCCCACGCCGATCGTCCACCAATATTTTGCTACGTCATTGGAACGCTAGCACGCGACACACAAACCGTGAAACCAGCATCAGATACTCATAATTACACTGTACGGAGTGTGAGCAAATTTAAAAGTTAATCACAAATGTAGACAGTAGTAATGTAGAAGCTGAATTTCTTTTTCTGCTAGTCTTCCGTCTCCCGCAGCCGACAGAGCTTTGTCGCTGCCTCAGTGGCTGATTGTTGCTCCTACCGCGCGGATCGGTGTAAATTTTAGCTCTCCCGCGAGTAGTGGCGGTTTTCTGAGATAAACGAAAACGGGAGGAAAATATATATGCAAGTGTTCGTCATCGAAACGATAGTGAATCCCTAATTGGCACAGATACTAATTTTTAATATTTAGGAACAGCAGAATCTTGCGTTGCCCGCCAATTGCGAGATGCGTGTCCATTCCCACACGTGAATCACACTCCTAGTCGCTGGTAGTTGTACCATTGTAATGCATTCGGAGTGAGCTGTTTCGCACTCCGCACCTACATGGATAGCCTTCTGTCTCAGCTGATCTTACCCTACACTCCTGAGAAGGAGGAGATTCTGTGAGTAAATCTTCCGGAAAACACGTATACTAATCGTCAAAAAAAATACCGTCAAAACGTTTTTATCCAAGCCAATTACCGTATGTGATACTTTTATTATGCTCACTTGCATGACATGCGTTGTGCGGAGTATGCGTAGCGATAAGGGACGGAGCTCCACGGTTTTGAAGACGTATGATGGCTAGAAAAATTCCTCTCGAGTCAAGGCGAAACCTTAAACACGCACATAGGATTAGCAGATATGTAGTCACCACCCATCGATTGTCAAGACATAATAAAGAAGTTGACAGCGTCGTGTGTTTCGTATCGACGCGGATTATAATCGCGGTGTCAGAACGTGTTTTACTTCGTACAATGTGTCCAGCTGTTGTCTTCCGTTTCTACAGATTGCGTTCGTATGTGGTAACGGATAAGAAAAAAGATCTGTCGTCGGCTTTTACACACTGCATATGTGAAGACGAGAACCGCAGTGAAGGTCACAACTAATTTACTGGAAAGGCGATAAAAACAAAAAACAAAAAATCTTCTGTCCGCGATATTACTCTGTCATGTCGCCGGAGAGCAATGATCGCGAGAACGAAAGTCACCAAAGCTTTATTTTACGGTGCCTGACTGCGCTATACGCTGCTCTTTGGCGCATGCGGACACACACCACGTTTCAAAATGGTTCAAATGGCTCTGAGCACTATGGGACTCAACTGCTGAGGTCATAAGTCCCCTAGAACTTAGAACTACTTAAACCTAACTAACCTAAGGACATCACACACATCCATGCCCGAGGCAGGATTCGAACCTGCGACCGTAGCGGTCGCGCCGTTCCAGACTGTAGCGCAGGGCTTAAAAACTGGCCGGTTTTGAGCGCGAGTACTCGCGTCTGCTCAGGCCCGTGCTCGCTAGCAGGTGCAAGGTCGGGTAGTAGGGAGGGAGGGGAGGGAGGGGAAATGCGCGCGCACGTTTGAATAGGGCCGCAGCGTGCCTATTGAATTCGCGCCGACTGTGTAACGTTTAAAGTACTACGATCAGCTCTAACAGTCACTTCGCTGGTTAATAATCATGTGAAGTCGCCGTTGTGTAACCCCAACCATGCTTTCGCAGTTGAACCCCCACTGGGAGGAATTGAATATGTTTACAGAAAAAGATGGTGTTGCAAAATGTTGAGCATGTCACAAAACGCTGAATTCTTTTAGGAAATTTAATTTGCAGCGACATTATATGTCGTACCACGCGAAAGACTACGGAAGAGGTGTTGTGTCTAGACCATACAGCCCAGACACAATGCTGTAGCCGATAGGGCACGCAAGGCTAACGCAGACGGGCGTGAAGTCTGGAACATGAGACTTATAAATGCACTAAAGAAAAATACGTAGCTTTTTTAATACTTAACTTTATTCTCTTGTTGGAATACATCTCTCCTGCATACTCGTAAGCTATTGGCACTGATACAAATGGCGCCTTGCCAGGTGGTCGCCATTTAACTTAGCAGAGGGCTATTCTACTGTCTATCTCTCGGCAAATGAGAGCAAGGTTTAGCACGTCCAATCGCTAGCTATGTTGTCCGTACAACTGGGGGCGAGGTCTCCTCAGTCTCTCGAGACCTGCCTTGTGGTGGCGCTAGGTTTGCGATCCCACAGTGGCGACACGCGGGTCCGACATGTACTACAGGACCGCGGCCGATTTAAGTTACCACCTAGCAAGTGTGGTGTCTAGCGGTGACACCACAAGAGGAAAATGTGATGGACCAGATCGTGCACGGGAAGTTATTAAACTTAAAAGGAAGCTATCCGAAGAAGATCTGGACGACGAAGAAAAATCAACTGAGGCAGCTCTCAGAGTGAGTTACAAAATTGCTTTGCTTTTAGCAAAATCCCTGCGCCCCTTGACTGATGGCGATTTAATAAAAGAATGTTTGGTAGTTGCAGCGGAACATTTGTGTCCATCTCAAGTTGAACAGTTTCGGATTGTGCCATTATCTAACATCACAATTATGCGTCGCATACATGACATGGCAGACGACGTCCAGAGCCAGCTTCCAAATATCTGTAAAGATTGTATGGCGTATTCTCTAGCTCTGGACGAAAGTGTTGATATCACTGGAACAGCGCAGCTTGCCATATTTATTAGAGGTGTTAACAGAGATCTTCAGGTGAGGGAGGAGCTCCTCGATGTAGTAGCCATGAAGAACACTACAACCGGAGGTGATATTTTAAGTAGTGTTGAAGAAAGTGTTGAAAATATAGGATTGTCGTGGAATTCTTTAGTTTCAGTGTCTACAGACGGTGCACCAGCGATGACAGGGAACAAATCAGGTTTCGTTGCGGTGTTGAAGGAGAAAATGCAAAAACTGACCGTGCCGAATAAAATAAGGGGCGTTCAGTGTGTGATCCACCAGGAAAACTTATGTGCAAAGAGTATCACTCTAAAAAATGTGATTAGTGTTGTTGTTCGTACAACCAATTATATAAGGAAGCATGGGCTACAACACAGGCAATTTAAAAGCTTCCTTGAGGATGTAGAAAGCCAGTATGGTAGCCTGCCTTATTACAGCGAGGTCCGCTGAGTTGGTCGTGGCGAATTATTAAATCGATTTTTTCCCCTAATAGATGAGATAAATATGTTCATGGGAATAAATAACATGTGTGTTCCTGAATTGAAAGAGCCTTCATGGAACTGTGATCTCGCGTCGTTAGTAGATTTAACTAGCCATCTGAATGCTTTGAACATTTCACTACAAGGTAAGGATCTGCTAATTACTCATTTCATAGATCGAATACGAGCTTTTAAAATGAAATTTACACTTTGGGTGAGCCAGCTGGAAACAGGAAATCTAGCTCATTTTCCTAAATTATCATCCATGCAAGATGTTCACAAAGACTGTGAACGTTATTCACATAGTTTAGTTGCCTATAAGGAAGAATTTGATCAACGCTTTCAAGATCTGACAGCACTAGACAGTGATTTTGATCTGTTCTCCTCTCCATATTCAGCGAATATTGAAGAGATTCGTCCTGAGCTGCAACTAGAAATTATTGACCTCCAGTGAGACAGAATACAGAGACAAATTTCAGAACAAGAAAAACATTTTGGAATTGTACAGACACTTCCCTCAGGATAGATTTCCTCGTTTGCACAAACTGGCGGCTACAATAATATCAATGTTCGGTTCCACGTATGTTTGTGAACAACTGTTCTCGGCAATGAAATGTAACAAGACGTGCCTGAGAAACGCATTGTCTGATCGAAATTTAAACTGCTCGCTGCGCCTACAATGCGCAAGAACATTACTTCGAACATAGACGCAATTGTAAAGGGCAAAAAGTACAAGATAACCGAGAATCCCACACTTCAGTGACACCTTTCATTGTGTAACAGTTCACAAATTAATACGAATGTAGATGCATACACTAAGTAAAATTATGTGGCACGTGTACATTCTCCTTTATTTGTTTCATTTGTCGCAGTAATAATTCGTGAGTGATATCCCTGCAGGTGGCCGCGGATTTACATTGACTGGCGGCAGCCGTTGTGTGCCCCACGTGACTCCCCACTCTCCGCTCTAGTCCGGTAGTGGGGGTAGCGTGCTCGCGCTGCTCCGTGCTCGCGCCTTGCTGCTCACAGCTTGCTCCGCGAGCACGTATGTTGTGAAGCCCTGCTGTAGCGCCTAGAACCGCTCGGCCACACCGGCCGGCACACCACGTTTCATACCTTAGGCCATAGAGATACACATATTAAGGCACGTGCACATATCCATACAGTGTTGAGGTTCGAAACCAAGGCAGTTGCAGTATTTATAAAAATTTCAGTCTGCAGTATTTATAGGTAGAATCAAGGACTGATTTCAACAACTGATCTCCTTGTTGTATTAGTATCACACACGTAGCAATGAAGTTGAGCTAATTTCCCCAAGATTCGCAGTGTTAATCCGATAACTGTCCTTATTGCAGTTGGCCACGTGAAACGACATCAAACGTTCCAAACACTGCCCTGACAATTCTTTATTTTCACAAACGACAGAATACAGTAATACGACGAATTCCTGTTCTTGTTGGAATGTGGCTCATTTAGCTGGCCGCTTCCACAGAATCGGTTTGGAGGGGAGTATATAGTTTTCTGGCCGTTTCATCGGGAGTGCGTGTGAGATGTGTTATTATGCTTTAAGAACTAACATCTGTGATGTCCGAATTTACACAGAATATGAGGCTATGATCCCTGCAGAATCCAGTACAGATACCGACACAGTATCGAGATATGAAGCGTGATGTACCGAATACGTCACTGATGGAAGACATTAACATACTGAGTTAGAGATTAACATCCTGTCGTCTCAAAATTTTCGCCATTCGTAGCGTTTTAGACCTGACGACCGACACGCATCCCTGCTTTCAACCCGTGCAAGGATTCTGAAGCAGGTTTGCTGCGTAGCTTGTGGAGTCAGATGGGTTAAAATTCTCCCTTTTGAAAGAAGAGTGTCCAAACATTCCTCAGTGTTCCGCCACCGGGCAGACTGTAACGACTTTTGTTTCACGTGTGTTTGTGCTGGTCTGCAAGCACTTGTATAGTAAGCAGTGCTGATAATTCACTGCCGCCCACGCAGCCCGGGAAACGCATAATATGCAGATGTAGACACCCGATTTGGAAAGTGTACGCACATTCTGTACCCATCGCGGCAGGCCTCGTTACGTGGTACACAACCGTGACGTCACAACACGGACACACTCGTCCTTTTTATCTGGGCCGACTCTGCAGCGCCACACGTGCAGCCCCTGCCATCGACAGAGCTCCGCCTTACAGTCTTCTTACTAAGACGATGCGATTAGTATTGCAGAAGAATTGTCCTATTATGAAGTTTTAGCATCTAAATGGTGTACTACTACTGCTTTAATATACTATCAAAACATATAAATGGCGTACATCTAATCTATCGCTAGAAAAAAAGGGATTACAAGTTCCAAACGCACAAATTTCCGTCGTTTTTTTCTGCATCGACAATCGAATCGCACAGCCTTTGTTGCCAAAGAGTTTTCGTTGCAGTTTGCTTCTTCCTCTTCGAAGTAGTACTGCGATTTCTTACACATTCCATCCACGTATCAGCTCAGTATGAAAGTTGCCTTGATGGCAATAGAGAAGAAATTTACCATTTCAAGGTTCTGGTACGAAGTTTGGTGTGCGCTCCTAGACGTGTCCGAAAAGTCCATACTACTAGGAATCTGTACTACAAATTGGCACACGCCGTATATGTAATGCAATTATTTGGAAACCATGTCCCAATTAGGGCAAACGCAGTCACTACTGTGCACTATTAGAATATTTCATCTGCCTGACTCTACATAGGTAGCGTCACAGGTACTCTGAACATTTGAGTGAATGTCGGCTACTACTTTTGTTTCGTTCAGAACGATGCTTCGAAGTAAATATCAAAACTTCCAAGATGAAAGAGCATCGTGTTGTCCTCCTTAATCCACAGAAAACACGATAAGAAATGTTACGCTCCTCCGATTACGCCGCAGCTAAGAAAAGCCTGCAGCTCATCATCGTAATCGCATTTCTCTCCGCGTCACACCTCTGTAATTCGTCAGTACGAGATAAACGAACAACTAAAATGACGCGGTGTTGATAAATTGCCGCGAAACCTCCTGAGGACCGAGAATTCCGTTACAACTGGGAAGGGAGTTGCTCGCAACGGCATTACTGCGTCAGACGCTGTCCGTGTTCATGCCGAGTTAAACTTCAGTGGCAGTTCAGGATTATTTTAAAAAGGTCCATCGCCCCTTTTTTTGGGCACCGTATCACTGTCGTCGTGCTGCCAGGGAACATGTCGATGTCTCCGACTCTGTTTCCCCGCGCCGGGACGTAAATGATTCGACGAGTTGCTCTGGACTACAGCTGCCGTCCCGGTTGTAATTACTGTCGCAAAATCTGATCTGTGCGGTCCCTTTGTATGAAATAAAAAAGTTTGCATCCCTCAGTTTAGCGTTGATAACAGTACTTTAAATATTTTTGCCTAAAACACAAGTGCGAAATATTATACGAAGTTGTTGTTGTTGTGGTCTTCAGTCATGAGACTGGTTTCATGCAGCCCTCCATGCTACCCTATCCTGTGCAAGCTTCTTCATCTCCCAGTGCTTATTGCAACCTACGTCCTTCTGAATCTGCTTAGTGTATTCATCTCTTGGTCTCCCTCTACGATTTTTACCCTCCACGCTGCCCACCAGTGCTAAATTTGTGACCCGTTGATGCCTCAGAATATGTCCTACTAACCGATCCCTTCTTCTTGTCAAGTTGTGCCACAAATTCCTCTTCTCCACAATCCCATTCAGTACCTCCTCATTAGTTATGTGATCTACCCATCTAATCTTCAGCATTCTTCTGTAGCACCACATTTCGAAAGCTTCTATCCTCTTCTTGTCCAAACTATTTATCGTCCATGTTTCACTTCCATACATGGCTACACTCCATACAAATACTTTCAGAAACGACTTCCTGACACTTAAATCTATACTCGATGTTAACAAATTTCTCTTCTTCAGAAACGCTTTCCTTGCCATTGCCGGTCTACATTTTATATCTTCTCTACTTCGACCATCATCAGTTATTTTGCTCCCCAAATAGCAAAACTTCTTTACTACTTAAGTGTCTCATTTCCTAACCTAATTCCGTCAGCATCACCCGACTTAATTCGACTACATTCCATTATCCTCGTTTTGCTTTTCTTGACATTCATCTTATATTCTCCTTTCAAGACACTGTCAATTCCGCTCAAGTGCTCTTCAAGTTCTTTGCTGTCTCTGACAGAATGACACTGTCATCGGCGAACCACAAAGTTTTTATTTCTTCTCCATGGATTTTAATACCTACTCCGAATTTTTCTTTTGTTTCCTTCACTGTTTGCTCAATATACAGATTGAATTACATCGGGGATAGGCTACAACCCTTTCCCACTCCCTTCCCAACCACTGCTTCCCTTTCATGCCCCTCGACTCTTATAACTGCCATCTGGTTTCTGTACAAACTGTAAATAGCCTTTCGCTCCCTGTATTTTACCCCTGCCACTCTTCTATACACAGTTAAGCCGAATACATTTTTCCGCCAGTTCTCCGTCCCTGCGGCCGACAGAGCTTCGCCACTGCCTCAGCTGCTGACTGTCGCTGCTGGCGCTCCGAAATGTCGGCAGTTCCACTCCCTCGCGAGTGATTGCGGTTTCCTGGCGTAAAGGAAGGCAGGAAAAGTTTTTCGAATATGCCCACAGAAGAACATCGCGTCGCCTACCATTTACGAGATGCGTAACCATTCCCACATGTCATAATCACACTCTTAGTCGGTAGCCAGTTGCACTGTTTTAGTGCATCCGGAGACTGCTATTTCTCAGTCTGCACATTCATGGGTGGCCTTCTGTCACAGCTGCCTCCAGCTGATGGTATCCTAAACTTCTGAGGAGGAGGGGGAGGAGCTTTTGTGAGAAAATCTTCAAGAAAACACGGATGGAAATCGTCAAAAAATACCGTCAAAACATATTTATCTGTGCCAGGTAATGCATTTGATTCTGCTTTATTGTGCTGACCTGGATGACACGCGATGCGTGGTAAGAGGTGTAACGTATTTTTACGCTCCAAGATTATGAAGACTTGCAACGGCTAGAAAGATTCGTCTTGAGTCAAGGCGAAATCTTAATCACATATGTATTATCAACGTGTATTTTGTCAACAGGCATCGATTGTGAAAATGTAATAAAAACAGTCGACAAAATCATCTGTTTGGAGCCGATGCGGAATTTAAACGCCGTGGGAGAAACTGTTTCCTTCCTTGGGGCAATGTGTCCAGCAGTTGCTTCTCTGCTTATACATGTTCCACTAGTAACTGGCAACTGAAGAAAAAGATCTATCCAGTACCTTCACACACTGCATCTATGAGAACAAAGATCACGTTCAAGACAAACGGCGGTAGAAAATTAAAACAAAAAACTTGTCTCATCCATATTCTTTTGTCCTGTTCTGGGCAGAGCCGGTCGCGTGATCGAACGCCATCAAAGCTTCATTCACGGTGCCTGAATGCGTTATTTGCCGCTCGTTGGCAAGTGAAAACTTTGGACTCACACTATTTTCCGTATCTTCGGCCGACCTCGAAATTCTGCCGTAGTGTCCTTCATATTCCTGCCATTTATTAAAGCACTCTGAATTTTTTTTTTATTATCACGTGAAATAAAAGTTATCATTTTGATTTCCTGTTATTGAATGAGCTGTCCCTCGTGTCGCATCACAGAGTTGTCCCACAAGTCAGTGCGATTTGTATATCTATGTACTCTTTCTAAATAATTCCCCAGTGTGGGACAAGCACATCTGCGAGAAATTTGTTATCATACAGTTATTATCTACTGTTTGAATCTGTGATTTGTTGGTAATATACATATTTAGGGATGTGCGTGAGGTCTTCAAATCGTCTCTTTGACAGTAAAATAGTAGGACTGTTAATACATTCCACATAGGGCCGTCATTGCAAATCGATCTGCCAATAGCAGTTCTGTTTTATCACGGAAATGCAGCAATATCGATGCTGCAAATGTCCTTATAACCACAGCCAACCTCTCGCTTAGGGGCATAGGCTCCATCACACAACACTGATTGATTACTGGATCACAAGTTTTCTGGCCATCCCTAAACGCCTAATCTTTTCAGGTGCAAAACCCTTCCACCGGTGCCCGCCTCGTATTTCTTTCGACAACCAGCGTAATCCTGGTCGGTTAACAGAGGAGCCGCTAACGATGTAGTGGGCTTGGATAAGACTTTTGAACATCCCCTTACGTCTGACCTCACCCTACTCTTGGTTCAAATGGTTCAAATGGCTCTGAGCACTATGGGACTCAACTGCTGAGGTCATTAGTCCCCTAGAACTTAGAACTAGTTAAACCTAACTAACCTAAGGACATCACAAACATCCATGCCCGAGGCAGGATTCGAACCTGCGACCGTAGCGGTCTCGCGGTTCCAGACTGCAGCGCCTTTAACCGCACCCTACTCTTCCAACTTATATTTTCACTGGCGTCCGTAAGGTATTCGTACTCTACATTACTTGTTGACCTCTTCGTTTCGCAATACGAAAACACCACTAAGTTTGTTTCACTGTCGATAGTTGGCTCAGCGGAGGCCATGGGTCTGAAACGTATGAATCTTGGAACGTACTGCAGACGTTCGTTCCGGCTAGTAGAACCGATTAAGGTTTAACATGTAAACATGACTACAGAAAAGTGGTTTCCGAAATTTTGGTCACGTCCCGCGTGGCCGCCGTCTGTGTCGCGCCGTTCGTCTTGACTGCTCAGTACAAATATGGAAACTCGCAGCAGGTATCCGATTCTGTTAGCCCACCTTGATGCAGGGCTAGAAGCAATATTCACAACATTTTAGTATAATCAAAACAGTTAGTAGGTAGAATAGTGTTTGCCTCTGGTCAGGAGAAGGAGTAGGGGCTACTTGGTTCCATAGAGTATCGTCCTTGTGTCGTAGATATATATCTAACTAAGAAAGAGTAATCAATTTCACCTTATTCATGCTGCTCCGAAACATTACTTCAACATCATAGACGGTATAAATTTATTTCTTCTTTAATTTTAAACGCTTTGGCAACCGACGAACGGTGCTTGCTTTCACTAACACCTGTTCTGTGAGGCCTCATACGTTGCCCTACAATAGCGCGACAGACTCTCTTGTCCGACATTTCTGCGTCCATCACTCTACTAGAGGACTTTTTGTAATCAAGAAACGTATTTCACGTCTAATTCAGTAGTGCTTTGTTATAAGTGTCACATTTCCTTTTACGTAGTTACTGTCTACTGAATTTTAAAATTACTAGTCGCTACCAACGTACTCCCGCCATTTTGCCGTTCTTAGCACTTTCTACCAAAGATTAAGTGTACTGGACTCGTGAGAATTCGGACAACAGAGTGTAATGCATCGTCTGGCATACACAGGGCGCGGAAAACCAGTCTGACGAAGACAGTATCAAATGAAGGAATCTCAGTATAGAAAATACAGGTCGCAGTTAAATCTTTGAACCACTATGCCAGCATGAAAACGGTGGTCAGTTTGAACATTTTCTATACATACTCATGTTAACTAAGTGGTGCCTCATTTTTCACTAATTTTGAGCTTTTTGTGATATATTCGAACAAGAAACATGGACATGTGGGTGTCCTCACTCCTGAAGTAGTACTATCTCGTTCGTCAGCTAAATACGATAGACGTGTTGGTGATGTTTTAAATTTATCTTGTTCTCATCGTGACGACTGGTTAGTCCGAACGTTCTGTTTACGTATACATTTTCTGTAAATTACCTATCATTTTGAACAAGGTCCTCCGTATGTCAGATTTCAATTACGTTCCTGCACCACTGAAAATATACATTTACGACTTTTAGTTGCCATACACAAATTCCTATGCTACATGCTGCCCTTCCGCCCTGCAATCTTGGTCAAATGGTTTCACCACGCCCTGTATATCGGTGCTGGATGGCAAAACTCGCTCAAACGGCACTGTATAAGTTATTCACTTCATACGTTCGTTACACGTATGTCACTGAACGACACCCAGCCAGGTTGTCCCCCTACGTTCCGCCACGTCTCTGGAAAGCCAGCACGCGATCCACAAAATCACGAAACCACTTCCAGATTCGCATACTGACACTGTACTGATTGTAAGCACATTCAGACATTAATCGCAAATGCAGATCATAGTAATGTAGAAGCTGAGTTTATCTTTCCGTTAATTCTCCGTCTACTGCAGACCACAGAGCTCTGTCGCTGCATCAGCGGTCGATTGTTGCTGCTGGAGCCACAGAGTGAAGGCAGTTGCGTCCAGAGTTACTCCGGAGTAACTGGGCTTCTGTTAAAGCAATGAAAACAAAGAAGTAACGGACGGGGCCACTAGGAATCAAACAGTACGTTTCTGTTAGTTTAATGCGGTGACAATTTTGAACGATGAGCTTCGTGATGCGATTGAGTTACCAGCAATTATAGAAACCCAGGTTTTAAGTTGGGCCCTCCACAGACAAACTCACTACAGTTATCGTCCTTGCCAAGTTTCATTTTATACACAACTAAATTACACTATTTCTTATGAACTACACGTAACCGAGCCAGTAATTCATGACGAAGTTGACTATTTCTACTACCACTCTCGTATTTTTCTTAGGTAAGGAATGAGCAAAATGCTCACACGAGACAGCAGTCTTGCGTCTGTCATGCAATCATCCAGGAAACAATTCCTCCAGCCACAGCAATTCCTTTTGCGACACTGGAATGATTTTACAATTACCTGTGCATGTAATTCATATTTAACTTTATAAACTGAATATTTAGTAAAAGGGCGAACCGAATTACGCACTGCATAGTGTGAACGAATGCTGCAATTTTGGTGGCAACAAAGAACAACGAGCACAAAATACTAAGACTCGGCTACAGATGTCTGCCATCATAGAGCCGTAGTGACAGCTGAGACGTCCGTCAAGTCTTAATGGCGGCCACAGCGGCTGATGTCCGTTACAGACGTAGCAGCAGCCCACACGGACGTGTGACGTCACATGGCACCCCTGTCTCCCTGGAGCACGCGCGACGTGTTTCGCTGTATCTAATCATTTATTTCGCCTTATCGAGCATATCATCACATTCGAACACCAGTATATTTTTTAGGTATCAATATAACCAATTTAGACCATCTTTATAATACCGTGTTACGACCAGAATGATTATTAACAATTTTACATTCAATTTTTGTCGGGTACTTATTCGTCAGTTCCTGTCTTTCCTCATTCTACGATGATGAGCCTACAAACCAATTAGCTTTGGAAAGAGAACGATTATGTAGATTATTGTGGCTTATATCAGTTAATATCATTTTCTAGTGATGAATACGGTAGGTAGTTTCTGTTGGAACGAACGACGACTTTTGCGGTTCGCTTTCCACGTCTGCAATCGAGTTTTAACCGCTATTTCACAGCAATAAAACGTTACCACTGCATGTTAACAAACCGGTGCTCGAAGCTCACATTACGTATGAGAATGCCGACATGATAATTAAGAAGCGATAAATCTTTATAGTTCGCCCATTACTACTGCGAAATATTGAAGTGCGTTTATGCGCAGACAGAGTGTGTAAAGTAGTACACAATCGTTTGCTGTCGAAAGGTGGAAGTGTTATGCAAGCAAGACACCACAGGTCATTAGTAGAAGTCAGTAGCATTTTTCATTGAAGAATACGACGCGTAATTTCGATTGGACAGAACGATACCTTTTCGAGTTTGTGTGTAGAAGACCTAACTCTAAATGCTGGTTTGTATAGACTACATACAGTTAGGCATGCCCCACCGAGGTAATTTACAGTTTAAAAGTTTACTCGCTTACAACTTGGATAAACGTAAAGTTTGACTGGTGATTGTACATATGTTATAATTTTTTCCCGTTTTCATTTTCTCCATAAAACCGCCATCATTCGCGAGAATGTTATGAACTGCCGATATTGTGGAGAGCCAGCAGCAACAATCAGTCGCTGAAGCAGCGACAAAGCACTGTGGGCCGCAGGAGACGGAGAATTAACGGAAAAATAAACTCAACCTTCTATATTTCTAGGGTCTGCGATCGCGATTAAATGCGTTCAAAGTCAGTACCGTGTCCTTGTGAATCCGACGCTGCTTTTACGATTTTGTGGAACCCGTGCTGGCGTACGAGTGGCGTGGAATAACATAGGCGGACATGTCTTCTAGAAGTCATTCAGTGACGTATGTGAGAAAAAGCAAACGTGAGCAGTGTTGTTGGAGCGATGTTTTGTCATCCGGCACCGTTACACATGACGTGCCGAGGGTGCTGCCCGCAATCTCAAGAGCTCCGCACTCATTCCTCGATAAAATGAATGTGCTTAAAACGGTAGACCGGACGAGGTGATGCGCCGGTTAGCACACTGGACTCGCATTCGGGAGGACCACGGTTAAAACCCGCATGCGGCCATCCTCGTTTAGGTTTTCCGTATTTCCCTGAATCGCTTCAGGTCAATGCCGAGATAGTTTCTTTGAAAGGGCACTGCCGACTTCCTTCCCTGTCCTTCCCTAATCCGACGACCTGGCTGTTTGGTTCCCTCCCCCATCAAACTCACTAAAACGGTAAACAAGGTGACGATGTCTGCGACGCTGCTTCCACCATGCTTGAAACGTTATCAGGCCTTGGAGATCCTTTGTAGCTTCTCGACGCTAAGACAACAGCCGGCGTGGCGGTAGAAGTCGCTGCCGCACATTGTCATGTCTGCGGCCTGTCTGTTCACGGAACTGATGTCCCTCGGTTGTACCTGAATATAAATAACGTAATTAATTTTGCCTAAAACACTGCAGCGAATATTTACATTCATTACTAACTGTTTTCTCGCATTGTCGTCCTAAACATATTCAGGTTTCGTAATATCTTCACTGTTTTCCCATGTGTTTTTTTGGCCCTCGGCAAGCAAATGCACCATTGGCAGTGCAGAAAACTCACCGCCGTCAGACCAGCATCTGAGACGAATTTGCTAGCCTAGAGAACTGGTTATTATAGTTCGCAAGTATTCTGGAAGCGACAGAACTTGGTCTATTATTGGCCACACTAAGACAATACATTTAGCATCCGAGCAGCTCCGTCGTTGTAGGAAGTTAAGGAACTTCGAGGGCTTACTTTTCGTCTGGCTCTGGCTTTGATACACTCTAAAAACATCTCAGCCGTTTGTATGTAACCGTTTCCAACTCTGTCGCCTACATGTAATTATTCTGGCCTTACTCGTTTTCTAGGAGCTGACTGCTTGATATGTTGACCTTATTATGGCATTTTCCATTCCGACGCGAAAAGAAAAAGTTTTTATTATTTTCTCTCGTACTATCAAGAGTTTAGTGAGTATCTGTGCAGTTTATTTTTATTTTTATTTTCTTGGATAGTACTTCATTAACTAAAGGCAACGGCAGGCGTCTCTTGCTGATACCCTATGGTGACGTCCTAACATCCAGACTCGCGTCTCATTCATTACGAACAGTTCTGCACTGCCACATATCCTAGCCCTGGAATCGAGTGAGCAGGGCCTTTTAGCTTCTCACTAGAATAATACATTAAGTACACTAAAAAGATCACGCTTTTCTGGACAGATTATTTTTTCCCCATTTAATACGACTCTTTTTGCTAGTATAGATACAAACACACTTTGAAAGCGTGTAAATGGTAGATATCTGTCCGATCGTGTTTTAACTCACCGGCCTACAAGCGCAAGACTTTACGCTCCTCGTGGCTTTGTGTTCGCCTCGACAAACGGATCACGTGCTCTCTGTTGGCAACATGCTAGTATTATTCCTGCAGCGTCTCACATCTCGAAATTCTACCGTAGACGGTTTCACATTCTTGATTTATGTTAAAACAAACCCGCAATTTTTTTGATGACCAAGAAAACAAATTTGTCATTTTTATTTCCTCTTATTAAACGTTGCTATCCGTCGTGTTTCAACAGTCGACATCGCAAAGCTCTACCACAAATCGGCGCGATTTGTATATCTACCAGACTATCTCGAAGTCATTGCCCAATATGAGAGAAACCCATCTGCGGGACATTTGCGATGATAGAATTGTTATCTAGTGTTCGAATCTCCGTTTTCTCAGTAAAATAATGACGTAGGTAAGCGTATCTGGTACGCAGTCTGTTTCTGTGAACGTCAAATAGTAGCTTCCTGGCAGATTAAAACTGTGTGCTCGACCGAGACACGAACTCGGGCACACAGTTTTAATCTGCCAGGAAGTTTCATATTAGCGCACACTCCGCTGCAGAGTGAAAATCTCATTCTATCAAATAGTAGGACAGCTACTGCGTAGTGCATAGGGCCGTCTTAGCAAACCGATCTGCCAATAGCTGTTCTGTCTTATTACGCAAACTCTGTGATATCGATCCTGGAAATGTTCTTATGACCACAGTCAGCCTCTCGCTTAGGGCCAAGGGCTACGGCAAACAGTGGTCGGAGACAAGACACCCCCTGACTCTGTGCACTGCGGTGTGAGTGTGTTTTTACTCTTTGAGAAGTTTTGTCGCCGCGCCTAAACGCCTAACGCCTTTTGGTGAAATGTGTTTGCAGCAGTGCCCATCTTGCACTTCTTTCCACAACGAGCGTAATCTTGATCGCTTAATAAGTCAGCTATGAACGCTTCACTGCCCGTGCACGAGGCTTTTGAACATCCATCTGCCCGCAGTCCCTTCCTCGCCTTCCACCACCGCATCATGATTTCACTGGCGTCTGTCAGTAATTCGTACTCTGCAATATTTGTTGATGTCTCCTGTTCATATTACACAGAGACTGAGAAGTTCGCTCCGTCAAGGACAGCTGGATTGCAGAAAACATGCGTATAAAAATTATGAAGCTCGGGACGTCGACGTTTGTTGACCCTAGCAAAGACGATTAATGTTTAACATGTAAGTACATGATTAGTGAATGTTGAGATCCGCGTTTGCCGTACCGTTCATTTTGACTGCTCAATACAAACATGGAAGCTTGCAGCAGGTATTAGATACCTACTTAGAAGACTTCAGCCAAATTTCAGTACAGTCAAAACCGCACAGAAATAGAACAAATGAAGGCAGCTGGGTTCCATAGGTTACTGTGTTGCAGGTATACATCGAGATACGGAGAGCAGTTGATATCACACAATTCATCGGTCTCTGAGTCATCACTTTCACATCACAGACGCCATAAAATTATTTCGTCTCTAGTCACGATGATAGGAGCTATGCAACCGCGCCAATAAAAGTTGTGTTTCATTTTCAGTGCATTGGGAACTGCCTAGTCGTGCATTGTCTCTCGTTTCATTAATACCGATGCTGTAGGGGCTCATAATATCTTGCCCCATAATAATGTGACAGACGCTTTTGTCACGACATTTATACATTCACTACTTCGGTCGAGGACTTTTTGTAATCAAGAAACGTACATTACATCTTACACAGTAGCACCTTGGTTAAACGTATCGCATTTTCTTTCACGTACTTACCGTGTACTAAATTTTAAAGTTGTATATCGCTACCAACGCATTCCGCCATTTTGCCGTTTCCGGCGCGTTCTATGGACTCGTGAGAAGTCGACTATCGTTATTAGCTACGACATACTTACGTTAATTATGTAGTGGTTCATTTTTCTTAGACATCTTGAAACATTAAACATGGACATATTACTGTCTTCATTTCCAAAGAAGTACTGTCTGGTAGGTCGGCTAAGTATGATAAACGTATATGTGGTGTTTTAACTTTTTCTTGTTCTCATCCTGAAGACTGGTTAGTCGAAAGTCTGTGTTCCAGGTAGATTTTCTGTCAATTACCATTCATTTTGAGTGAAGACGTCCCTATGTCAGATTTTAATTACGTTCCTGTAGCGCCGAAAATACGCATTTGCGACCCTTAGTTGCGTTACTCAAATTTCTGTTTCCCACTGTCACTCCACCCTGCACGTTTGGTCAAATTGTTTTCTTTCACCCCGTATAACGTTGCTGGAAGGCAAACGTCGCTCAGCCAGCACCGCTTAAATTATTCACTTTTTCACATACGCTACACGTATGTCATTGAGCGACTCCAACGCCCATCGTCCGCCTATGTTCCGCCACGTCACTGGAACGCAATCACGCGACACATAAAATCACGAAAGCAGCATGAGATCCGCATAACTTAACTGTACTGATTACGAGCACATTTCGACGGCCGGCCACTGTGGACGTGCGGTTCTAGGCGCTTCAGTCTGGAACCGCGCGACCGCTACGGTCGCAGGTTCGAATCCTGCCTCGGGCATGGATGTTTGTGATGTCCTTAGGTTAGTTAGGTTTAAGTAGTTCTAAGTTCTAGGGGACTGATGACCACAGAAGTTAAGTCCCATAGTGCTCAGAGCCATTTGAACCATTTTTGAACCACTTTTCGACGTTAATCACAAATGCAGATAGTGGTAATGTTCAAGCTGTATTTATATTTTCGTTAATCTTCCGCCTCCTGCAACTGAGGGAGCTTTGGCGCTGCCCGAGCGACTGTTGCTGTTACTGTCAGCATCGCGGGACGTTGGCGGATTTAGCTCTCCCGCGAGATTTGACGGTTTCTGAAGTAAATGAAAACGGGGAAAAAAATGTTCATCGTTGAAAGCAGAGTGAATCCGTAGTTGATGCACCGATTTAATTTTTAATTTCTACCCACAGCAGAACCTCGCGTATCCCTCCAGTGGCGAGAGACACGTGTCCTTTCCCACGTGTGAATCACTCTCCTAGTCGTTGGCCAGTTGTGCCATTGTAAGCATCCGGACTGTGTTGTCTCGCACTCCGTACATTCATGGATGGCCTGGCCTTCTCGCCACAGCTGCCTCCAGCTGATGTTACCCTACACTATTGAGAAGGAGGCGATTGTGTGAGAAATACTTCCGGAAAACACGCATAGAAATCGTCTAAAAATACCGTCGAAACGTTTTTATCCAAGCCAGTTAACTCATGTGATACCGTTTTATTATGCTCACCTGGGTATGCGTTTTGCGGAATAGGCGTAGCTGAAAGGGGTGGGACGTGTCTACACTCCATGATTTTGAAGACGTATAATGCCTAGAAGAATTCCTCTAGAGTCAAGGCGAACTCTTAATCATGTACGTAGAATTATCGGGTATGTTACCAGCCACTGGCTTGTAAACATGTAATAAAACAGTTGACAGCATCGTTTGTTTTTTATCAGTGTGAAATTTAAACCCAGTGTGAGAATCTGTGTTACTTCGTCGCAATGTGTCCAGCTGTTCACCTTCGTTAAATGGTAAAAGATGGAAAACGATCCGCTGAGGGCCTTTACACACTGCACATGAGAGGAGACACAGCGCATTCAAGTCAACAATCAATCCACCGAAGAGGCGGCAAACAGGGAAAAGCTTGCGTCAGCGATATTATTGTGTCTTGCCGCTGATCAGCGCCGATCGCGAGATCGAAGACAGTGAAAGCTTCATTTTACGGTGCTTGACTCCGTCATCCGGTCTTCGCTGGCGAGTGTGAAGCTGTGGACACAGACCACATTCCATACGTTCGACCATACAGATACACATATGCTCGGCGCCTGCCTCTACCCCTGCTGTGCTGATGTTCGAAACCCAATGGATTAGACAATTACATTATCAATGCCTGCAATCAAACACTGATTTCAACATCTCCTCTTGTTGTATTTGAATTAACCTAATTTCCCCAAGATTCGCAATGTTAATGCGATAACTATCCTTATTACGTTTGGCCAGGTGGAACGACAACAAACTTTTCAAACACTGTCCGGACAACTTTTTATTTTAACAAACGACAAAACGGCAACAATTCGAGGAATTCCTGTTCTTGCTGCACTGCGCCTCATTTAGCTGGCCGCTTCCGCGGAAGACTGAATATCGGTTTGGCGGGAAGCACGTAGCCACCTCACGTGTGGCACTATGCTTCAAGAAGTAGCATCCGTAATCTCCGATTTTTACACGGAATAAAGAGCTATGACTTGTGTTTCATCCAGCACAGATGTCGAGACAAGAAGCGAGATGTACCAGAAAACGTTACTTGTAGAGTAAATTCATAATAGTGGGTCAGAGATTAACTTTCTGTCGTGTCAAATATCTTCGCCATTCGTAGAGTTTTAGATGTGACGACCGACATAGCCTACATCCCTACTTTCATCCAACCCAAGGATTTTGGAATACGTTGGCCGCGTAGCGTGTGCGGTCGTTTGGCTTGAAATTCTCTCTTTGGAAAGAGACTGTCCAGACATTCCTCAGCGCTCCGTCAGTGGGCAAACTGCAACGACTTTTGTTTCACGTGTGTCTGTCGTGGTCGGCAAGCACAACCGGGACGTTACAACATTGGCACTCGCGTCCTGTTTATTACGACCAACTCTCAAACCCCACGTGTTCAGCCCATACCGTCGCCAGAGCTTGCCCTCATACTCTCCTCACTAAGATGATACGTTTAGTGTTTTGAAAGATTCCTCCTATTATCAAGTTTACGTGTTTTAAAGGCGTACTTTTTGTTCTGCTACAGCTTTAATAAACTTTTATAACAAATAAATGGCGTATAAGTAGCCGGTCGTTTGGAACACGGCGAGTTACAAGTGCCAAACCCACAAATTTCCATCGCTTCGTTTTCTACCACAACAATCGTATCGCGCAACTTCTGCTGCCAAAGTGTTAACTTTGTAGTTGCGCCTTCATCCGCGATGTAGTGCTGCAATATCTTACACATTCCGGCCACGCATCAGTATCAAAGTTGCCTTGATGACGGCACAGAAGAAATATATAATTAATATCTGCTTTTACCAAATGTGTTCTCCACTCTCTGGTGCGGTTAAATAGTCCATACTAGAAAACTGTACTAGAAATTGGCGGGAATCGTACATGTACGTAATCTTTGAAAACTGTGACCCGATTACGGGAAACACAGTTGCTGTACAAGAGTTATTCTGTTATATTAGAATTTTTAATTTGTCAGTGATACAATGAATTTTATGTAGTAAAGCGTTTGCCGTACTCGAGAACATTTCTATGAATGATGCATACTACCCATCTTGTTTCGCTCAGACCGATGCTTCGATGTAAACATCGAAACTTCCGGCTACTCTTAAAGTTTCGGAGCCAGTGCGGATATGGTTTTGGACGCAGTATTTAGGTGCTTCCAGTTCAGTCAGAATTGGTAACATTTGAAGCTATGTTGTCTTCTGGTCAAAAGAAACTATAGCACCTCTTTGTTGCTGCATGTACAAACCCCACGAAAGAAAAAAAAAAAGACGCTTCGTGTCAGTATATTTAACGACGTCATTCGATTCTGTGTATGTCATTCACCTATCGCTATGTGTTCTTCTTTATATCAGAACTAAGGAAGTGTCTCTAGTTAGTAACGGTAACAAACTTTTCTCAACGGCTAAATCTCCATTTTCAACCCGGAGGTCTCCCTACTAGCGAGACGATGAAGTGATTTGCCAACTCGGAGTACATCTTCTGTTTTTTTTTTTATTTATTTACTTAGGGGAATAAACTGAAACAAAATTGACAGCAAACACGGTAAGAAATGGTACGTTTTTCCGATTTAACTACAGCTAATAAAAGCCTTAACGTCATCATCGTAATAGCAATTCTTTCCAGTTCACCGCTCTGTAATACGTCAGTATTATATAAACGGACAATTACAATGACGCTGTGCTTATAAATTGCCGCGGAAACAGCTTTGGACGGAAAATTCCGTTACAACTGGGAACGGAGTTGCTCGCGACGGCATTCTTGCGTCAGACGCTGCCCGTGTTCTTACGGGTTAAGCTTTGGTAACATGTCATGATTATTTTGAAAATGTCCATCGCCTTTTTTTCGGCACCGTGTCACTATCCTCATGGTGCCAGAGAAGGTGTCGTGCGCAAATTTTGCCTGCTTATTTTTCTGAGTATTGTGGCTTCCAATGCGCTCTCAAATTACGGAATACCATCACAAAGATACGCCTGTCTCTTTCAGTTCAAGTTATCTTGCTGTTGCACACCCCAGTTCCGACATCACTGAAGCCTGGGAAATGTGTCAACACGAACACACACGGCAACATTTCAGTTCAGTAGTCGACGGGAGGGCGAATTACACGAGACTTAGTACGGGAGAGGACCCATCCGCTACCGCACCGAGCCAATCGAATATGACAATCCATGTTTGATTGACGCACTCAATCTTTCTGCTGGTCATAATGCGTATGCTAAAACAGGTCAAAGCACATTTAATGCACGCGAACGAACAGCCCAGGAAAGGGTGTTGTATTCGAGAATGACCTGTAAGGAATGCTCCAGATGTGGACGTATTTCTAAAAAATTAATCTAGTATGACCTTTATTGTCTCTATCTGAACGGCCAACAGACGCAACATCAAACAGGGGCGAATCGTTTCTGCTGGCCACTCTCCCAAGTGCTGATAAGGCGCAGCATTGCCAGACTTGAGTGGTCGGAAGTTGTCAGGTGTGCGGTCTTTGGCGCAAGTATAAGCAAATCTCAGGCCACAAGTATCGTTCGGCATCTCTCCACACACACACAGTCGCAATTATCGGTCGAAATACAACTTTAGCCTCCCTCCACTGTGTTGTTGTTGTTGTTGTGGTCTTCAGTCCAGAGACTGCTTTGATGCAGCTCTCCGTGCACACAGTAAAGCTGCATGCCCTCGGGAAAAATTACAGCTGTAGTTTCCTCTGGGTACAATGCGACAATTAAAACACGTGTGTACAAGATGACGAAATATTGGTTCGTTTGTAGTGTACACAAGTCCGTTGCACCCTCGATTGGTTTCACGAGTTGATATTCCCGCTAAACGCGGGGCACGCGGTGCTTAAAAAATGCCGGTAATTTAGTTAAAATGCGAGGAGTACATATGTCGTTACCTTCGTGAGGAGATGTGTGCAGTCAATACCGGCGTGTTTGACCGTGTGAAGAACGGACAAGGAGTTTTGAGTGGTTTTCAATCTACTGAAAGAGTGCTGTACCGTTCCTGTGGACCGTAGCAGCAGAGAACAACAGATGGAGTGTGTCAGGCGCACACGCCGAATTTTCGGCGTTTCGGTATGAGATTGCACTGTGTTGGCGCTGTGGAGACTGTGCAGCGATTTAGCGTGAGATAGTGCGAAATGTTTAATGCACTTCCTATCGGAATAGTTGGTCATTTCTAAGGCGAGACGAGATGTGGCGGTTTCATTTTCTGCACATACAGAAACTCCGTTAGCGGATTTTCCTCGTCTACACTGAGCGACAATACATGAACACAGTTTAAGGCGAACGCTTGGGTAAATATCTGGTCCGCAGTTGCTCAGCGACAGACGACGGCATATCTGGGGATCTACAATTTCGTTAGATGCAAACATCACAACTTGCTATTAATACAGTGATCGCCGACCTCTGCGGACGCAGTAAGCTGAAGCGTGCGCCAGCCGAGTGGCAGGCAGGTGGGAACGTTTCACAGTGGGAGCTGAGTGGTGTTCTGGATGTGCCGGCTCTGGGATTCCCTCCGGCAGGGCTGGCCGCTCAGCCACAAAGGCGGCATTAAGGGGCTCCGGAACGCCCTACACTTGCAATGTTAAAATAACGCTTATAAATTACATCTTTCCTCACAAAGTACTTGAGGTAGGAAGTTGAACTTTTTACAGATTATTTATTGGAATATGGGCAACAACTTAACACAGGGATTTTACAAAATTTTAGTTCAGTTATTAAAGATGATTTTTTTTCAATTGTAATGAAAATTCACAACATTTTTTTGCAATTTTTTATTTATATATTCAAAAATATACAGTTTTTTGGAAAAAGGCTGTGTTAAATTATGCAGAAGGTACTGTGTAACATTTACTGAAAGTTTGAAACAAATATGTTTGGAAGATCCTCAGAAAACATGTAATTAGTATGAGAAAATAAAAGTTTTGGGAATCGAGCGACAAAGATTGGATTAACTTTTTAGTGCATTCCAGACCCATAGGATGGATTATCTTCATCCTCTGCAAACTCCTCCTCAAGCTTCCTCTTGTTCCTCCTCCTGTTTACTCTTGCTTGTATTTCTAGACTCTTTACAGCCCTGTCTGCAGCCCGAAGGCGTTCCTTGTCTAAAGGAAGCATCGCTCGTACCATGTTAGAACCTATCTTCATTCCCATATTTCTAAATACCTTCGGCTTTCCAACATTTCTCCTTTTCTTAAAAGCCTTCAGAGGATTTCTAATAACTTTAATTTTACTCATTATTATACTTCAACAAAACAGAGACTCAAGAAACAGAATTAATTACGAATATTTTCGAGATAACGACAGAGTAAATAAACATGAAACAATCGACAGTCACACCGGCGATATATATTGAACTATCACAGGTTAGCCACAACACATACTTTATCTCGCATCACTAAAATGTACCTGATGAACACGGACGTTAAAAATAACACCATTTGACAGCAGTTTAACAGCGCCACAGACGGGTCGGGCCCATGCAGAACACATTTCAAAAAAAAATTAAAAATAGTTGTAGTCTTCGGAATTGAATAAATTATATATCTATTAAAAGGTAATAGTCTGCAGATTCAGAAAACGCAAAAAAGTAAAAATTGAACTTTTCATGATTTTGAGCCTTTCCGTAGCCCCTTAAGGCAGGTACCGGCGGGCTCCAACCCGAGGTCTGGAGTGCGTGGCTCTGGACACTGGGGACAATCTGACGGAACGCACTTTAACAGTACTGCATGCGGCTAGCAGATCTGTTTTTCTTGAACCGATCGAATACCACTTCCGATTCGTCATGTCAACACTTTAGTATCGATCGTCGAAATGCGGTTTCCGTTGCCGGATTTCTTATTGCACTTTAAAAATGAAAATCGATATCACAGCAATCCATCGTTTTGCTGTTTCGAAGCACATTCGACACTGTGAAAGAATAAATATTCGACGCCTGAGGATGCGGTTAGCGCTCTCGTCACGGGTTACAGAGAATCGTGAAACCGCCTTCGGTTTCGCATACTGACGCTGTATTGACTATGAAGACTTTTAATCGCTCCTTCAGATCTCACTAGTGTAGAATCTGACTTTATCTTTCCGCCATATTTTCTCCGTATCCTGCAGTCGACAGAGCTTCGTCGGTGCCTCAGAGGCTGGCAGTTGCTGCCAACGCTCCGAAATGTCAGTCGCGAGTAATGGCTCCTTTCTGACGTAAATGAAAACGGGAAGAAATGATAATAAATGCGCAACCACCAGCCAGACTTTGGGTTCGGCACAGTAATAAGCGAGTAAACTTGTAAACGCTAAGTTACGTCGGTAGGGCACACACAGCTGGAACTACGCTACGTAAACCCACGTTTAGAGTTACGCCTTCGCAGACAAACTCGCAAAGCTATCTTCCTTCCCAAACGAAATAATGTATCCTATTCTTCACTCAAAACCGATACTGGCTTCGAGTAACCACTACTGGCGTTCTTATAACACTTGCACTTTGCAACATCAGATGATGCGTGCTCCGTTACACCCTCTGCCCGCATATTAAAACAGTTCAGTGATTGTGACGGAGGAGATATAAAAAAATATCACCATCTGGGTTCATTATTATTGTCTCTGCGTTCACACATGTCATGTGACGGTCGACCACCGGTTCCTTCACATGCGGTGATAACGATTTATTGTCGTGAAACAGCGTCTGAATCTCGCACGCACGGAGGGGAAGGGTTCAAATGGCTCTGAGCGCTATGGGACTCAACTGCTGAGGTCATTAGTCCCCTAGAACTTAGAACTAGTTAAACCTAACTAACCTAAGGACATCACAAACATACATGCCCGAGGCAGGATTCGAACCTGCGACCGTAGCGGTCTTGCGGTTCCAGACTGCAGCGCCTTTAACCGCACGGCCACTTCGGCCGGCTGGAGGGGAAAGCGAATCGCAAAAGTCGTCGATCATCCCAACAGAAAGTAGCTATCGTGTTCGTCACTATAACCTGACAGTAAGTTCCATAATTGTTCTCTTTCCAAAGCTAAATCTTCCGTCAATTATTTAATGCATTTCTCCTCAGTTCAAGGACGTTCAGTTCTTCAGTATTACGTAAACCCACAGTTTCAAAGACGTGAAATTTATAAAATGCCGCTAAAACAGCACTGTGCCGAAAATTTCGTTCAAACTGGGGACGGAGTGTGTCGCAGCGACATTCTTCTGACACACACTTCCGCCGTTCTTGGCCGGGTGAAACGTGAGTAACAGATCAAGATTCGGACGAATCTCTCCACCGCCTCTTTCTGGACCAGCTGACACCAGCCGTGCTGCCGAACAAGGTGTCGACGTCTGCGACGCTGCTTCCCTTATGTTTAAAACGTAAACAAGTCAGGAGAGTCCTCTGTAATCTCTCAACGCTATGGCAATAGCCGCAGTGCGGCTGCAAGTTACTGCTGTACATTCCCCTCCGCATTTCACACAAGTGATGGGCCTCGGTTTTACTTGAATATCAGTAAGGTAACTAATTTTGCGTACAACACCACAGCCAATATTTACAGTTACTAGTAACTGCATTCAGGTTTCGTAATACCTTAACTGTTTTCGTATGTGCTTGTGGTCGTCGGCAAGCAAATGCATCATTAAAAGCGCAGAAAACTCATCGTAGTCAAACAGGCATCGGAATTTGCGTACCTACAAAGGTACTTACAAAATTTTACATGTATTCTGGAACATACACAACTGTTATTGGCCACACTAATAAAACACAATTAGCACTCGAAAAGTCCCGTCTGTTTAGGAAGTTAGGGAATGTCAAGGGCGCACTTTTTGTTTGGCTCTACCTTTAAAACGCCATAAAAACATCTAGCGGTGTATATGCAACCGTTTGCAAAAATGGCTCTGAGCACTATGGGACTCAACTGCTGACGTCATAAGTCCCCTAGAACTTAGAACTACTTAAACCTAACTAACCTAAGGACAACACACACATCCATGCCCGAGGCAGGATTCGAACCTGCGACCGTAGCGGTCGCGCGGTCCAAGACTGTAGCGCCAGAACCGCTCGGCCACCAGCGGCCGGCCAACCGTTTGCATCTCTGCACCTCACATATTATTTTTCTCGCCTTACCCGTGTTTCTTCAAGCTCACTGGTGACATGTTTTCCTTATTACAGCATCTTACATTGAGAAGTGGAGCTGTGGCCCTATACATATTCCGGCCACATATTAAGAGAGTGTTATGATTGTCATGATGACAATGATGATGGAAAAGAAAAAGTTGTTATTACTGTGTCTCGTACTATCAAGAGCTTAGTGAGTATCTATGCAGTTTCTTTGCGACAGTACTTCATTATCTAAAGATCAGGGCAGGCGTCTCTTGCTGATACACTATGGTGACGTCATGACAGCCATACTCGCGTCTCATTCATTACGAATGGCTCTGCACTGCCACATATGCTAGCCGTGTAAGAAAGTAAATTCTTCGCTATTTCAAAGCGTCTCATTTTTGTTCTACTGTAAGTGTAATACAGTTAGAAAACGTGGAAATGGCGGATATCTGTTCGACTGTGCTTTACTCTCTGGGCGATAAGCGCAAAAATACCTTTTTAAGGCATTGTCTTCGCCTCGACAAACGGATCTCCTGTCCTTTGTTGGCAGCATGCGTCTTCCATCTTGAAATTCTACAGTAGTCTCTTTCACATTTCTGTGCTATATGTTTAAAAAATCCCGCTTTTTTTCACCACGAAAAACAAAATTATCATTTTTATTTCCTCTTCTGCAGTGTGCTATCCGTCGCGTTTAAATAACCGACATAGCACAGTTGTACCACAGATTCTCACTATTTGTGTCTACACACTCTTCAGAATTCATTGCCCACTGTGGGCAATGATTTCTAATCAAGAAACTTATTTTACACTTCGCTTCGTAACGATTTGGTTAAATGCATCACATGTGCTTTTACGTAGTTACTGTCTACTGAACATCAAAGTTATAAATCGCTCGTAACGCATTCCGTCATTTCCGTCATTTTGCCGTATATAGCACTTTCTACCATAGACGAAATGTGTTGGATGGCTGAGAATTCGATCATTACTGTCACGTCACGTCAGGAACCAACAGGGTGGGGGAAAACAATTTAACCGAAAGTGCAGAGCAGAAAGGCAGCATCAAATGAAGGAATTTCGGTATCGCAAGTGTCAGTTGAATATTTCGGGTGCTATGCCAACATGGCAACTGTGGTCAGTCTAAACATTTGCTATGACATACTTATAGCAATAAGTGTCGGCTCGTTTTTACTCATTTTCACCTTTTTAAGACATATTGAAACATGAAACATGGATATCTGATTCTCTTCATCTCTAAAAACGTGCTGTGTCCTAAGTCAGCTAAGTGCGATACACGTGTAAGTGGCGCTTTAAATTTATCTTGTTCTCATGGTGACGGTGTGTTAGTTCACACAGCCTGTGTTTACGTATACATTTTCTGTAAACTACCAATCATTTAGAGGCAAGACGCTCGTGTGTGGGATTTTAATTATGTTCCGGTGCCGCCAAAATATTCAATCGGGAAGCCTAGTTGCTATACTCAAATTTTTGTATTTCATGCTGCCTTTCCGCACCCTGTATGACGACGCCGGATGGCAAACTTCGCAGAACCAGAATAGATTAAATTACTCATTTTTTACGAACGCTGAACATGTGTCACTGGGTGACTGCCACCCATATTCTGGCACGTCACTGGAACGCCAGCACGGGACACAGAAAATCACGAAACCAGTATCAGATCCGCGTAATTACACTGTACCGATTATGTGCATATTTAAACGTTAATCACAAATGTAGATAGCAGTAATGTGTAAGATGAATTTCTTTTTCCGTTAGTCTTCCATGTCCTGCAACAGACACAGCTTTGTCGCTGCCTCAGCGACTGATTGTTGCTGCTACCACGCGGAACAATGTCAATTTTAAAGTCTCTCGCGAGTAATGGCGGTTTTCTGAAACAAACGAAAACGGGAGAAAAATGTATATGCATCATATGATCGAGAGTGAATCCCTGATTGGTACAGCGACTTAATTTTTTAATTTTTACGAGTAGCAGAGCCTGGCGTAGCCGTCTACTTGCGAGATGCGTGTCCATTCCCACACTTGAATCGCAAATCTAGTCGCTGGCAGTTGTAACATTGTAATGCATTCGAAGTGTGCTCTTTCGCACACCGCACCTACATGGATGGACTTGTGTCTCTGCTGCGTCCAGCTGATGGTATCGTACACTCCTAAGAAGGAGACCATTCTGTGAGAAAATCTTCCGGAAAACACGCATAGAAATCGTCAAAAAATACCTTCAGAACCTTTTTATCCCAGCCAGTTAACGCTTGTGCTACTTTTATTCTGCTCACTTTAATGTCACACGTGGTGCGGAATATGCGTAGCGGTAAGAGGTGGAACATATTTACTCTCCATGGTTTTGAAGACGTATGATGGCTAGAAAAATTCCTCTCGACCCGAGGCGGAACTTTAAACAAGCACATAGGATTAGCAGATATGTTGTCACCACCCATCGATTGTGAATGTTTAATAAACAAGTTGACAGCGTCGTCTATTTCGCATCGACGTGGAATATAATCGCAGTAGGAGAACATGTTTTACTTCGTGGCAATGTGTCCAGCTGTTGTCCTTGTTTTTGTACAGACTGCATTCGTATCTGGTAACGGATACGGAAAAAGATCTCTCAACGGCCTTAACACACTGCACCTGTGAAGAAGAGCACCGTATGGAAACTAACAACTAATTTACTGGAAAGGTGATAAAAATATAAAACAAATCTTGCTTCAGCGATATTGTTGTCATGCCTCTGGGCAGCGCCGAACGCGAGAACGAACGCCACCGAGGCTTTATTTTACGGCACCTGTTTGCGTTGTACGGCGCTCGTTGGCGCACGTGAAACTTTGGACACACACAGCGTTTCATACTTTAGACCGTAGACACACACATGTAGACGGCAAGTGCATCTGTCCTTGCCGTGTCGAGGTTCGAAACCAGGTGGATAAGGCAGTTGCAGTATTAAGCACTCATTTCAACGACGCATCTCCGTGTCGTATTAGCGTCACACGTGTAGCAATTCAGCTAAGCTAATTTCCCCAAGACTCGCAGTGCTAATCCGGTATCTATCCTTGTTGCGTTTAGCCAGGTGGAACGACAGCAAACGTTTCACACACTGTCCTGACAATTCGTTATTTTCACAAACGACAGCTTTGAGCAAGAGAACGGTGTCCCCCAGGGCAGTGTTTTAAGCGTTACCCTCTTTGCCATAGCCATAAACAGTATAACGTCTACAGTGAGGAGTCCAGTACAGTGCTCCTTGTTTGTGGACGACTTTGCTGTTTTCTGTTCCTCCTCTAGTGTTGCATCCGCGAGCCGTCAATTGCAGCTAACAGTGCGGCGGTTAGAGGAGTGGGCTGCAAAGACGGGTTTTCGGTTTTCTGCCGATAAGTGTGTTTGTGTTCATTTTAATCGTTCTCGTCGTCTTTTTACGTTGCCTGCCTTGCATATGGGGGATACTGTCCTACATTTCAGAGACACAGTGCGGTTTCTGGGCCTAATTTTTGACTCCAGGTTGTCACGGTTGCCACACCTACGTGACTTGAAAGCCAGAACGCTGAAGGCACTGAACATCCTAAAGTGGCTCAGGCACAGGTCTTGGGGAGCGGACAGGGCGCGTCTCCTTCAGTTTTATCGAGCTTTTGTGCTCTCACGGCTGGACTATGGGTGCACAGTATATGGGTCAGCGAGGCCGTCTTATTTGCGGATCCTTGACGCTGTTCACCGTGCTGGGATCCGACTGGCCACGGGTGCTTATCGGACCAGTCCTGTACCCAGCCTCTGTGCTGAGGCTGGCGAACCGCCACTTACCATCCGGCGGCAGCTCCTGCTGGTGCGCCAGTGTTTTAAGTTTCTTGCAGCTCCCAGCTCGCCTGCCCACCGTCTTGTTGCCCCTCCACCTTTGGACCGCCTTTTTTCCCGCCGTCCCCGGGCTACGTTGCCGTTTGGGATACGTGTGCAACGTGTCCTTGAGTCCCTCGGTGTGGAGTCTGTACAACCCCAAATCCTGGGTTTTAACCGCCTGCCACCCTGGTTACTGAAGAGGCCCCGTGTGATTTTAGATTTATTGCAGTACAAGAGAGATTGCACTCCTGCCAGCGTTTTTAATGCAGCATTTTCTGCCATTTTATCTGAGCACCACGACTATGTAGCTGTTTTTACGGATGGCTCGAAACAAGGGGATTCCGTGGGTTGCTCAGTTGTTTCTCCGGATCGTGTCCTCAAGGTCCGACTGCCTCAGACTTTTCTGCGATCTTGCGGGCACTGGAGCAGATGAGACTTTCTTCCTCTCCTAAATTTCTTGTCTGTTCCGATTCACTCAGTGCCCTTCACTCATTGCAACGTTTGTCTGCGGCAGACAAAATAGTCCAGACCATCCAGGATGGCCTCCTCCGACTACAGCGACTGGGGAAGGTTGTAGCTTTCTGCTGGGTTCCGGGGCATGTCGGCATTGCTGTGAATTAAAGGGCAGATCTCGCCCCACAAGTATCTCAGTGTGCCATCCCCTTGCACGCACTCACCTCGCTGTTGAGCTCACGAGTCATGCGTCGGTTGGAGGATGAGTGGCTGGAAGTGACTGACAATAAGCTCCGTATAGTCAAGCCCACAACGTGTGTGTGGTGTACTTCCTTTCAGCCCTGTCGACGGGACGAGGTTCTCCTCACGCGGCTTCGAATAGGCCACAGCCCTATGACGCATGGCTTCCTGCTCCGGCGAGAGGACCCTCCGATGTGTGGTGCATGCGGCGTCCACGTCACTGTGCGCCACGTTTTATTGGATTGTGTTTTATTTTCTGACCAGCGGGCCGCGGCTGACTTGCCGGCGGACCTGACATCTCTTTTAGCCAACACTCGGACCAATGTGGTTAAAGTTTTACAGTTCTGTGCCATGTCAAATGTTTTTATAAAGATTTTAGGGAGTGGATTTTAACTTGTTCACTGTGTGACAAGCTCGCCCATATTTTATGTCAGTGGCCAGCTAATGACAATTTCCTGTGGCATTCTTGTTGCTATGTTTTCCCTTTCCTTCGGTTTTACTTTCTTATATAGTATTTTCCTTCTTTTCCTGCTTTCTTTGTGTTTTTCAGTTTTATTAGGTCTGTCCACATTCGTTCCTTTTAATGTGTGTCAGGGCGCTGATGACCTCGATGTTGAGCGCCCATAAGCCCCAACACACACACACACACACACAAACGACAGAATTCCTGTTCATGTTGGACTGTGGCTCATTTAGCTGGCCGCTTCTACAGAAGAGCAAATATCGGCCTGGCGGGAAGCATATAGTTTTCTGGCCGTTCCCTCAGGAGTACGTGTGACGTGTGTTGTTATGCTTTAAGAAGTAACATCCGTGGTGTCGGAATTTACACAGAATAAGAGGCTACGATCTCTGCATACTCCAGTAGAGATACCGACACAGTATCGAGAGATGAAGCGTGAAGAACCGAATACGTTACTGATGGAGGACGCCCGTATACTGAGTTAGAAATTAACATCCCGTCGTCTCAAAATCTTCGCCATTCGTAGCGTTTTAGACCTGACGACCGACACGCATCCCTGCTTTCAACCCGTGCAAGGATTTTGAAGCAGGTTTGCTGCGTAGCTTGTGGAGTCGGTTGGGTTAAAATTCTTCCTTTTGAAGGAAGAGTGTCCAACCATTACTCAGTGCTCCGTCACTGGGCAGACTGTAACGACTTTTGTTTCACGTGCGCTTGTGACGGTCTGCAAGCACTTGCGTAGTAAGCAGTGCCGATAATTCACTGCCGCCCACGCAGCCCGGGAAACGCATAATATGCAGATGTAGACACCTGATTTGGAAAATGTACGCACATTCTGTACCCATCGCGGCAGGCCTCGTTACGTGGTACACAACCGTGACGTCACAACACGGACACACTCGCCCTGTTTATCTGGGCCGACTCTGCAGCGCCACACGTGCAGCCCCTACCATCGACAGACTCGGCCTTACAGTATTCTCACTAAGACGATGCGTTTAGTATTACGAAAGATTTGTCCTATTATTAGGTTTTAGCATTTAAATGGTGTACTGTTTGTTCTGCTACTGCTTTAATATGTTATCAAAACAAATAAATGCCGTACATCTAATCGATCGTTCTGCTACTGGCCACAGCAGCACATCGCGTCGCCCGCCATTCACGAGATGCGCGTCCGTTGCAGTATGCGAATCACACGCCTAGCCGCTGGCCAGCTGCTCCATTTTAAAGCATCCGGACAGTGCTGTCTCGCAGTCCGCACATTCATGGCCGGCCTTCTGTCACAGCTGCCTCCAGCTGATGGTATCCTAAATTTCTGAGGAGGAGGAGGAGGTTGTGTGAGAAAATCTTCCAGAAAACACGTACAGAAATCGTCAAAAACCACCGTCCAAACATTTTTATCCGGGTCAGTTAATGCATGAGATTCTGTTTCATTATGCTCACCCGGATCACACGCTTTGTGTGGTAAGAGTTGTTACGTATTTACGCTTCAAGGTTATCAAGACTTGTAACGGCTAGAAAGATTCGTCTTGAGTCACACCCAATTCTTAATCATATACGCATTATCAGCGTCTATATTGTCAACAGACATCGATTGTGAAGAAGTATAAAAAATTGTCGACAATGTCACCTGCTTTGTGCCGATGCGGAATTTAAACGCAGTGTGTATCGACAGTTCCATTCGTAACTGGAAACAGATTAAAATATATCTATCCAGAACCTTTACACACTGCACCTGTGAGTACCAAGAACACGTTCAAGTGAAACAGTAATTCACTGACAAGGCGGTAGAAAATTAAAACAAAAAAACTTGTCTCATCCATATTCTTTTGTCCTGTTGCTGGACAGAGCAGGTCGCGAGAACCAACGCCACAAGAGCTTTGTTCACGGGGCCTGAATGCGTTATACGCTGCACGTCGACCTGTGCAAAATTTTGGACACAAACCGTGTTCCGTACGTTCCGCCAATCTCGAAACTCTGCCGTAGTGTCCTTCATATTCTTGCCATATATTGAAACAATCTTGCAATTTTTTTTTTATTATCACGTAAAACAAAAGTTATTATATATTGATTGTCTCTTATTAAACGTGCTATCACTCGTGTTTCAATAGTCGACATCGCAAAGTTGTCCCACGAGCCAGTGCGATTTGTATGTCTACGTACTCTTTCTAAATGATTGCCCAGTATGGGACAAGCACATCTGCGGGAAATTCGTTATGATACAATTATTATCTAGTATTCGAATCTCTTATTTGTCGGTTATATACATATTTGGGGAGGTGTATGCGACCCTCAAATCGTTTTGTGACAGTAAAGTAGTAGGACTGCTACTACATTCCACGTCTGCGATGTCGATGCTGGATGTGTCCCTACAACCACAGCCGCCTCTCGCTTAGTGGCAAATGCTCGAGCTCACAACAGTGGTTGGGGACAAAAACATCCCCTAACCCTGCGTACAGCGGTGGTAATGTGAATTTACTCCAAGTCTTCTGCCCACATCTCTACGCCTAATCTTTTCAGGTGCAAAACGCTTCCACCAGTGCCCGCCTCGTATGTCTTTCGACAACGAGCGTAATTCCGGTCAATTAATAAAGCAGCCACGAACGCTGTAATGGGCCTGAATAAGACTTTTGAACATCCCTTTACGTGTGATCTGCTCCTCACACTTCTCCACCTTATATTTTCACTGACCTCCGTTAGGAATTCGTACTCTACATTACATGTTGACGTCTTCCTTTCACAATACGGAAACACCGCCAAGTTTGTTTCATCGTCGACAGTTGCTCAGCGGAGACCATAGGTGTGAAACGTATGAAGCTTGGAACGCACCGCAGGCGTTCGTTCCGGCTAGTGGAATCGATTAAGGTCTCGCATGTAACCGTCACAACAGAAAATTGGTTTCCGAAATTTTGGTCATCTAAATGTTGTGTCCCGCGTAGTCGATGTCCCTGCCGCGCCTTTCATCTTGACTGCTCAGTACAAACATGGAAACTCGCGGCAGGTATCCGATTCTGTTAGCCCACCTTGATGGACGGCTAGAAGCAATATCCACCACATTTCAGTATTGGCAAAACAGTTAATAAGTAGAATAGTGTTTGGTCAGGAGAAGGAATAGCGCAGGGCTTAACAACTGGCCGGTTTTGAGCGCGAGTACTCGCGTCTGCTCAGGCCCGTGCTCGCGAGCAGGTGCAAGGTCGTTGACTAGGGGAGGAGGGGAGGGAGGGGAAATGCGCGCGCACGTTTGAATAGGGCCGCAGCGTCCCTATTGAATTCGCGCTGACTGTGTAACGTTTAAAGTACTACAATCAGCTCTAACAGTCACTTCGCTGGTTAAGAATCATGTGAAAACCCCAACCATGCTTTCGCAGTTGAACCCCCACTGGGAGGAATTGAATATGTTTACAGAAAAAGATGGTGTTGCAAAATGTTTAGCATGTCACAAAACGCTGAATTCTTTTAGGAAATTTAATTTGCAGCGACATTATATGTCGTACCACGCGAAAGACTACGGAAGAGGAAAATGTGATGGACCAGATCGTGCACGGGAAGTTATTAAACTTAAAAGGAAGCTATCCGAAGAAGATCTGGACGACGAAGAAAAATCAACTGAGGCAGCTCTCAGAGTGAGTTACAAAATTGCTTTGCTTTTAGCAAAATCCCTGCGCCCCTTCACTGATGACGATTTAATAAAAGAATGTTTGGTAGTTGCAGCGGAACATTTGTGTCCATCTCAAGTTGAACAGTTTCGGATTGTGCCATTATCTAACATGACCATTATGCGTCGCATACATGACATGGCAGACGACGTCCAGAGCCAGCTTCCAAATATCTGTAAAGATTTTATGGCGTGTTCTCTAGCTCTGGACGAAAGTGTTGATATCACTGGAACAGCGCAGCTTGCCATATTTATTAGAGGTGTTAACAGAGATCTTCAGGTGAGGGAGGAGCTCCTCGATGTAGTAGCCATGAAGAACACTATTTTAAGTACTGTTGAAGAAAGTGTTGAAAATGTAGGATTGCCGTGGAATTCTTTAGTTTCAGTGTCTACAGACGGTGCACCAGCGATGACAGGGAACAAATCAGGTTTCGTTGCGGTGTTGAAGGAGAAAATGCAAAAACTGACCGTGCCGAATAAAATAAGGGGCGTTCAGTGTGTGATCCACCAGGAAAACTTATGTGCAAAGAGTATCACTCTAAAAAATGTGATGAGTGTTGTTCGTACAACCAGTTATATAAGGAAGCATGGGCTACAACACAGGCAATTTAAAAGCTTCCTTGAGGATGTAGAAAGCCAGTATGGTAGCCTGCCTTATTACAGCGAGGTCCGCTGAATTGGTCGTGGCGAATTATTAAATCGATTTTTTCCCCTAATAGATGAGATAAATATGTTCATGGGAATAAATAACATGTGTGTTCCTGAATTGAAAGAGCCTTCATGGAACTGTGATCTCGCGTCCTTAGCAGATTTAACTAGCCATCTGAATGCTTTGAACATTTCACTACAAGGTAAGGATCTGCTAATTACTCATTTCATAGATCGAATACGAGCTTTTAAAATGAAATTTACACTTTGGGTGAGCCAGCTGGAAACAGGAAATCTAGCTCATTTTCCTAAATTATCATCCATGCAAGATGTTCACAAAGACTGTGAACGTTATTCACATAGTTTAGTTGCCTATAAGGAAGAATTTGATCAACCTTTCAAGATCTGACAGCACTAGACAGTGATTTTGATCTGTTCTCCTCTCCATATTCAGCGAATATTGAAGAGATTCGTCCTGAGCTGCAACTAGAAATTATTGACCTCCAGTGAGACAGAATACAGAGACAAATTTCAGAACAAGAAAAACATTTTGGAATTGTACAGACATTTCCCTCGGGATAGATTTCCTCGTTTGCACAAACTGGCGGCTACAATAATATCAATGTTCGGTTCCACGTATGTTTGTGAACAACTGTTCTGGGCAATGAAATGTAACAAGACGTGCCTGAGAAACGCATTGTCTGATCGAAATTTAAACTGCTCGCTGCGCCTACAATGCGCAAGAACATTACTTCGAACATAGACGCAATTGTAAAGGGCAAAAAGTACAAGATAACCGAGAATCCCACACTTCAGTGACACCTTTTATTGTGTAACAGTTCACAAATTAATACGAATGTAGATGCATACACTAAGTAAAATTATGTGGCACGTGTACATTCTCCTTTATTTGTTTCATTTGTCGCAGTAATAATTCGTGAGTGATATCCCTGCGGGTGGCCGCGGATTTACATTGACTGGTGGCAGCCGTTGTGTGCCCCACGTGACTCTCCCCACTCTCCGCTCTAGTCCGGTAGTGGGGGTAGCGTGCTCGCGCTGCTCCGTGCTCGCGCCTTGCTGCTCACAGCTTGCTCCGCGAGCACGTATGTTGTGAAGCCGTGGAATAAGGGCTACTTGGTTGCATAGTGTCGTAGATATTTATAAAAAAAAAAAAGAGAGAGAGAAATTAATTTCACCGTATTCATCAGTCTCTGAATCCACACTTCCACATCATAGACACTATAAATTTATTTCGTTTTCATTCACGATGATAGTTCCAATGTCATACACCCAGTTAAGTGTTTTGTTTAATTATGAACGCTTTGGCTTTCACTAATACCGATTCTGTGGGGTCTCATACGTTGCTCCATAATAGCGTGACAGACACACTTGTCGCATTTGTGGTGTCACCGCCAGACACCACACTTGCTAGGTGGTAGCTTAAATCGGCCGCGGTCCATTAGTACATGTCGGACCCGCGTGTCGCCACTGTCAGGATCGCAGACCTAGCGCCACCAAATGGCAGGTCTAGAGAGACGTACGAGCACTCGCCCCCAGTTGTACGACGACGTTGCTAGCGACTACACTGACGAAGCCTTTCTCTCATTTGCCGAGAGACAGTTAGAATAGCCTTCAGCTAAGTTAATGGCTACGACCTAGCAAGGCGCCATTTGTACCATTGCATGTACCTCAAGATAGAGTCTCACTTGTATCATCCAGAATGCTGTATACCAAAGGACAATATAAAAGTTAAGTGTTCTAGTAGCTACGTTCTTTTCTTTATCACATTCATTACGAATCCTGTTCCAGACTTAACGCCAGACGGCGTGAGTTGACGCGTGCCCTTTCGGCTACTTCACTGTGGACTGGCTGCCTTAACAGTCCACTACAACATTTATGCGGTTACCGCTCTACTAGAGAACTTTTTGTAATCAGAAAACATATTACACGTCTAATTCCGTAGTGCCTCGTTATACGTGTCACATTTCCTTTTACATAGTTACTGTCTACTGAACTCTATAGTTACAAATCGCTACCGACGCATTCTGACATTTTGCCGTTGTTAGCACATCCTACGAACGATTAAGTGTACTGGACTCCTGAGAATTCGAACAATATTCTGTAACGCATCGTCTGGCATATACAGGGCGGAAAAACTATTTCACCAAAAGCGTAGGGCACAAAGAGAGCGCCAAACGAAGGAATCTGAGTATAGAAAATACAGGTCCCAGTTAAATATTTAAGGCGGTACGGCAGCATGGAAACGGTGGTCAGTTAGAGCATTCTCTATACATACTACTGTTAATTAAGTGGTGGCTCATTTTTCACTCATTTTCACTTTTGTAAAATATATCCAAACAAGAAACATGGACATGTAATTGACCTCATTTCTGAAGAAGTACTGTCTCGTTCGTCAGCTAAATGAGATACACGTGTTTGTGACGCTTGAAATTTATCTTGTTCCTATCGTGACGACTGGTTAGTTCAAACATTCTGTTTATGTATACATTTTCTGTAAAATACCTATCATTTTGAACAAGGACCTCAGTATGTCAGATTTCAATTACGTTTCCGTAGCGCTGAAAATAAGCATTAACGACTATTAGTCACCATACACACATTCCTATGTTTCGTGCTGTCCTTCCGCCCTCCATTTTTCGTCAAACTGTTTCTCCACGCCCTGTATAACGTTGCTGGATGGCTAACCCCGCTCAAATAGCACTGTTTCAATTATTCGCTTTATACGTTCGTTACACATATGTCACTGAAACCAAGCCAGCTTGTCCGCCTATATTCCGCCATGTCGCTGGAAAGCCAGCGCGCGATCCACAAAATTACGAAACCGCACCAGATTCACATAGCGACACTGTACTGGTTGTAAGCACATTCAGACGTTAATCGCAATTGCAGATCGTTGCAATGTAGAAGCCGAGTTTATCTTTCCGTTAATTCCCCGGCTCCCGCAGACCACAGAGCTCTGTCGCTGCATCAGCGGTCGATTGTTGCTGTTGGTACCACGGGATGATGGCAGTTAGATTCAGACTTTCTCCGGAGGCAGTTAGATTCAGACTTTCTCCGGAGTAACTGGGATTCTGTTAAAGGAATGAAAACAGAAAGAAGTAACGAATGAGGCAACTCGGAATCAAACACTACGTTTCTGGTAGTTTAATGCGATGACCATTTTGAATGATAACTTTCGTCATGCGACTGAGTTACCAACAATTACAGAAACCCAGGTTTTAAGTTGGGCCCTCCACAGACAAACTCACTATAGTTACCGTCCGTGCCAAGTTTCATTTTAAACACAACGGAATTACACTATTTCTTATTAACTACATATAACTGAGCCTCTAATTCATGACGAAGTGGACTATTACTACTACTACTCTAGTATTTTTTTTTAGGTAAAGAACTAGCGCAATGCTATCACGAGATAGCAGTCTTGCGTCTATCGCGCAGTCATCCTGGAAACAATTCCTCCGGCCAGAACATTTCTTTTTCCGACACAGGAACGATTTTACAATTACCTTTGCATGTAATTCATACTTTACTGTATAAACTGAATATTTAGTAAAAGGGCGAACCGAGTTAAGTACTGCATAGTGTGAATGAATGCTGCGATTTTGATCTTCTACGCAAAACGCAGACGTCATTTCGCGTCTGCTGCCAGTTATAAGATGCATTCCAGTAACGTGTCCCACTCACTGACCAGTTACGCCGATTTTAATCAGTCCACCCGGTGCCATATCGCCGCCCACAGATTTCTGGATAGTCCTACGTAACAGAACTTGCCCGGCCTTTGCCTCCCGCTGCTGTCGATGTAGTTCAGATTTTCCGTTTCAAGATTCGCCAGACAGTTGATCGCTCGCAACACGTGATCCGCGACCGCTTTCTCTGAAGACTGCCGCCGGTTGTGAATTTGGCTCTTTCTCCGTTCAGATAATGTATCTTCCATAGTCGCACCTAATTGCTTATGCCTCTTGTTACTCCATGCCACGATTGGTGCCTTTTTACTGAAGAACTAAATAAAAAATAATGCCGCGTTATATTTTAAGTAGTTGAAAAGTGCACATCGCAGGAAACATAGTCTTATCTGACATTGAAATCAATTTCTTCCTCTCAGGAAAAAAATGATGTTTCAGGTAATGTTGGAATGTGACGAAAAAAAGAATGTACTTATTTCCATTATTTTCAAAAGAAGTAAAAAATATAAACTTATTTCATGTTTTAATATGCTACTACTTATTTGAAAGCGCTGAGTAACGCTTCGCTCGAGAACGAAAACAGTCTGAAATTTATTCTACGGCTCCTGACTGCGTTATACGACATTCTCTGGTGCTGTGTGGAGGCGGATTTAAAATCGCAGCCGCCCGTTTCTCTAATGTGGCAGTCTTGTCGGCTCACAGTTGTCTCATTTTACCTTCTTTCATACAAATAGGCTACAGCCCTCCCTCGTTGCCGACTACTAAAGATTTTTATGTACGAATGTTCTGTTTTTATTTGTTGGAAGTGCGTGATTCGCACCCCAACCAGCGGTATCGAAAGACGTTCTAATGGCGCCCCGTGTTGCAGAAGAAGTTAACTGCGGAAGGAGTTACAGAGGACGCAGTGTAGTCGCTGGCCGACAGGTGGCAGCATGCGACTTGCCGTGTTAAGCTTTGATATAAGGAATAAGACGTTGAAACGGAATAAACAGCGCGAAAAAGATGTCTACGGGCACCATTCTGTCACACAACGATGAAGGACCTTGTATATAGTAATGGACACGGAAATTCTGGTATCTTTTTGCAGAAAATTATAAATGCCGAACGGAGGAGAAACGTTAAGCGTAAAAATAAGATATTTGATTCTCTGTGTTTCCGCTTCGAAAGAGTAACAGTATGTCAATAATCGCTTTCATTCTGTCAAACAAAATATAAACGTTATTTAACAGTTCTACAAACAGGTAACGAATGTGCATTTTATAAACCGATCTGCCGCTACCGCTTCTGGTTCGTCAGGTAAACACTATCATATCGCCTCCCGAAACATGGTCACCGATGCCGGATTTCGTATTGTATTTTGAAGGAAAAAAATACTACCACAGCATTCCATCATTTTACGGTTTTAAGCACTTTCATTTTACCGAAGATTTGAGACTGCGGTCAGCACCCTTGTCATGTCATGTCTGATAATGTGTAACAGTGCAGGATGACAAAACCCCGCCCAACCGCCACTGCTTACGTTTGCGTTTTTTCACACACGTCACAGATTGACTACCAATAGGGACGCCACCCGAACGCCAGCACGGGTTGCACAAAATCGTAAAACCGGCGTCGGATTCTCATAGTGACACGGTACTGACGTTGAACACTTTTGATCGCGCTTGCAGATCGTAGAAAGATAGAGGCTGAGTTTATTTTTCCGTTAATTCTGCGTCTCTTGCAGCCCACAGAGCTTTGTCGCTGCCTCAGCGACCTATTGTTGCTGCTGGCGCTCCACAATGTCGGCCGTTTTAACTTTCTTGCTAATAATAACGGTTTTATGGAGAAAATGAAAACGGAAAAAGGATAGTAAATGCACAACCACTAATCAAACTTTACATTTATCGAAGTTAGAAGCGAGTATACCATTAGACGATAATTAACGTTGGTGGAGCGCACATGAATGTGTTCAATCTATATAAACCCACATTTAGACTTAGGCCTTCCACACACAAACTCGCCAAAGTTAACGTTCTGTCCAATCGGAATAACATGCTACCGACATCCACTAATCATTTGTGGAGACATGCTTTCATAACACTTCCACCTCTCTATAGCAAACGAGCCGGCCGAAGTGGCCTTGCGGTTAAAGGCGCTGCAGTCTGGAACCGCAAGACCGCTACGGTCGCAGGTTCGAATCCTGCCTCGGGCATGGATGTTTGTAATGTCCTTAGGTTAGTTAGGTTTAAGTAGTTCTAAGTTCTAGGGGACTAATGACCTCAGCAGTTGAGTCCCATAGTGCTCAGAGCCATTTGACCCATTTTTTATAGCAAACGATCGTATGCTATATTACGCACTCTGTTTGCATTTCAAAGCATTTCAATATTTTCGCAATAGTAATGGACGAGCTATAAATATTTATCGTCTTCTTTCTTCCTAACTATCAAGTTGTATTCAGAAACGTTAAGTGAGCTTCGACCACCGGTTTGTTAACTAGGAGTGACAATGATATATTGCTGTGAAACAGAGGGTAAAACTCGTATGCAGACGTGGAAAGTCGTCGTTCGTTGCAATAGTAACAACCTGTCGTATTCGTCACCAGAAAATGATACTACCTGATATAAGCCACGATAATTTCCATACTCGTTCTCTTTCCAAAGCTAAACATTTCGTAGACTCATCATCATGATTAGTTCAGAGGTTTTCGTTTCTTCAGCAATACATAAACGAACAATTACAAAGACGTGAATTTTCGAAATGTCGCCAAAGCAGTACTGTTACAACTGGGAACGGAGTGTCTCGCAGCGGCATTCTGGACACAAATGCTTTCGGCGTGTTTGCCGCGTTAGATTTGAATAAGAAATCAAGATTCGGACGAATCTCCCCATCGTCTCTTTCTGGACCAGCCGTGCTGCCAAAGAAGGCGTCGATGTCTGCGACGCTGCTTCCACCATGCCTGAAACGTTTCCGAGTCTCGGAGATCCTGTGCAGCTTCTCAAGGAAAGACGGTAGCCGTGGTGGCGGTACAAGTTTCTGCTGTACGTTCCCACCTCTGCGGCCTGTCTTTCCACAGAACTGATGTACCTTAGTTTTACCTGAATATAAATAACGTAACTAATTTTGCCTAAAATTGTATTTATTGCTAACTGTTTTCCCGCATTATCGTCCTAAGCATATTCAGGTTTCGTAATACGCTATCTGTTTTCACACGTGTTGGTGGCCGTCGGCAAGCAAATGCACCATTAGCAGAGCAGGAAACTCACCGCCGTCAAATCAGCATCGGAGACGAATTTATTCAGGCCTTACTTGTGTTGTAAGAGTTGACCTGCTTGACATGTTTTCGTTATTATGGCGTTTTCCATTGCGACGCGAAAAGAAATAGTTATTATTATTTTATCTCGTACTATCAAGAGGTTGGTGAGTATCTCCGCATTTTTTCTTTTGGTTGGTGGGGGGGGAGGGGGGGGGGGAGACGGACAGCACTTCATTATGTAAAGGCCACGGCAGGCGTATGTTGCTCATACACTAAGGTGACGTCGTAACATCCACACACTCGTCTCATTCATTACGAACGGCTCTGCATTGCCACATGTGCTAGCCCTGAAATCGAGCGAGCATGGCCTTTTTGCTTCTCACTAGAATAATATATTAAGTACTCTAAAAAGATCCATGATTTTTCTGAAGAGGTGGTTCTTTCCGTTTAATAAGACACTTTTTTTTCTTCTAGTGTAGGTATTAAACCTCTATGAAAGCGTGCAAATGGCGGATATCTGTCCGGCGGCGGATATCTGTCCGGGCTATGAGCGCAGACCTTATACTCCTTATGGTTTTGTGTTCGCCTCGTCAAACGGATCACGTGCTCTCTGATGACAACATGCTAATAATATTCCTGCAGCGTCTCGAAATTCCACTGTAGTCTCTTTCACATTCTTGGTATATATTAAAACAATTCCGAAATTTTTTTGAATGACCACGAAAACAAAAGCTGTCATTTTTAATTCCTCTTATTAAACGTGCCATTCGTCGTGTTTCAACAGTCGACATCGCAACGCTGTACCACAGATCGGCGCGTATTGTACGTCTACATGCCCTCTCGAAGTCATTGCCCAATATGGGACAAACACATCTGCGGGACATTTGTGATGATAGAATTGTTTTCTGGTATTCGAATCTCCGATTTCTCAGTAATATACTTACGTAGGGGACCGTATCTGTGAACGTCAAATAGTAGGACTGCTACTACATAGTACGTAGGGCAGTATTTGCAAATCGATCTGCCAATACCAGTTGTGTCTTATCACGCAACATTGCGATATCGATCCTGGAAATGTGCTTATTAGACTTGGCCACTGTTTCTATGTTTCGATACAGTGTATCGATACGTGGTACTGTTTCAGTGTTTCGGAACGGCTACGGTTCACTGTTTCGAAACAGTGTTGTTTCATTCCACCCCTGTCTCGGATAACTGGACCAGATTCGCGGTCTCGAGCCAGACACAGAAACTGTATCATTGTTTCAGAATAAGGCTGTTTCAGTCCACCAGTGCTTGGAACGGATTAATTGTATCGAAACAGTGATGTTTCATTCCCCTCTTGTGTCGGACGAGATTCGGTACTGAAACGCATTTAACATATCACTTCATGAAACACTTTCAAGAGTGTCAAAATCTTTTTGACAAGCAATAGCATGAAGCTTAAGATATCCGAAAATAAAGCTTCGTTTCTACCTGACCGTCATATTCCGAAATGGCGTAACATCTGCTTTATAAACACTAACCAAGCAATAAAACAACGCATACTATTCACATTCAAAATAATAAATATGTGAAAATCATTCAGTTAAATTACACTTTTTGATAACACACGCTTCTCTGTTCATGTACAGCAATCATATTAAGAAACGTAAGTAAGCCTACAACATTTCGAATAAAAAAAGGCGTAGAGTGACAGTTATTAGACATATACATAAATCTGATGAAGGTATAATTGCAAGCAATCTGTTTCACATCACTGATAGTGTAATGGTGAACGGGAAGGACTAGGAAGCATGGTGAATTTATAGTAACGGTTCGAAACACCTTGAAAGACAAAATTTTTTCTGTTATATTTTGTTATGTATTCGAATTATTTGGCGTTATTTGTGAGTCTATAGTCACTGTGCCTATTATCCTCAATGATTCCCTTTGTGCGCATGGAAATTAGCAGGATGGGTATATTACCCATACTAACAGAATGTGGGAATCCCAGTAGCATATCCGTTGTTTCTGCAGTTTGCTCCCACCTCCAGTTCCGTTAGTGGTGGCTCTTCTGTCTTCAGCTATGGCTGTCCTCAGCCAATTGAAAAGTATGGAAGTCACACGACACGAAAGCAGCGTATTTGCTGCAGAAATACGAAACTGCCAAGATGCCTAAGTGATAATTTCATACTTTCTGCGATATGATTAGCGCTCTCGCACCTCATTTGTGTTTATGTGGACATACTTATGCAGTAGACAGTCAAGATGATAAAATGTGTAGGTTTATTAGATTACAAAACACAAACTGTTTCACTGTTTCGAAACAGCGTATCGAAACATTACACTGTACTGCTTCATTTGTTTCGAAACAGTTACGTGTTTCAGTTTGCCCATCTCTAGTGCTTATAACCACAGCCAGCCTCTCGCTTAGAGGCAAGGGCCACGGCAAACAGTGGCCGGAGACGAGACAGCCCCTAACTCTGTGCACAGCCGTGTGGATGGGTCTGTGGTCTTTGAGAAGTTTTGTCGCGTTGCCTAAACGCCTAATACTTTTTGGTGAAATGTGTTTGCAGCAGTGCCCATCTCGCACATCTTTCCTCAACGAGCGTAATCCTGATGGCTTAATAAATCAGCTGCGTACGCTTCAGTGGCCGTGCACCAGGCTTTTGGACATCCCTTTACGTGTAATCTGCTCCTCATCTTCCCCCACATCATGACCCCACTGGCGTCTGCCAGGATTCCGTACTATCCACTACTTGTTAATGTCTCCACTTCGTATTACAAGAAGACTGACAAGTTCGCTTCGTCAAAGGATAGCTGCATTGCACAGACCATGCGTGTAAAAGCTATGAAGCTCGGGACATTGACGTTTGTTCGCCGTAGCAAAGTCGAATAACGTTTAACATGTAACCACATCATTAGAGGACAACGGTTTCCGAAATTTTCCTCATCTGAATGTTGTTTCCCGTGTAGTCGTCGTCTCTGTCGTACTGTTCATCTTGACTGCTCAGCACAAACAGGGGAACTCGCAGCACTTATCAGACACCTTGATGGAGGACTAGAGGCAAAATTCACCACATTTCAGTACAGTCAAAACCGTAAATGAATAGAATACGGGTTGCCTCTGAGAGGAGGACAAATGAGGGCAACTTGGCTCCATAGGTTAGTGTGTGACAGGTGTATCTGGAGATACAGAGACAGCTTGATGTCACACTATTGATCGGTCTCTGAGTCGTCACTTCCACATCACAGACGCCATAAAATTATTTCGTCTCTACTCACGATCATAGGCGCAGTGCGACCGACGCCATTAAAAGTTGTGTTTCATTTTCCGTGCATTCGGAACTGAGCAACGGCGCACTGTCTCTCTTTTCATTAATGCCGATGATGTAGGGTCTCGTATGTTGCCCCATAATAACGTAACAGACGCTTGTGTCACGACATTTATACATTTACTACTACATGAAACATGGACATGTGATTGTCTTCATTTCTAAAGAAGTACTGTCTCGTACGCCGGCTAAGTATGATAAACGTGTATGCGATGTTCTAAGTTTTGCTTTTTCTCATCCTGAAGACTGATTAGTCGAAAGACTGTGTTCACGCGTACATTTTC